>NC_044318.1:24035636-24344693 GCF_007474595.2 Lynx canadensis | reverse complement strand
GTAGGCAGAGTATACATTCCAAGGACAGGGCAGGGAGTGAGAAGCCTCTATATACCCAGAACCAACCAATGGTCATGTCCTCTCGAAGACCTCCTCCAACAAACCGCTCCTCTTGCTTTTAGGTGCTATTATCCAAGGACAAAATGCCTGGAACAATGGCAGTCATCTTGCAACAATGAGGGGCATGGTCTAAGACAAAAGCATCACAAAATGGCTGCATCTTAATGTCATTATCAAGGAACTGAATTAACCAATGACTATATCTGAACTTCATGTGGGAAGGCTTTTGACTGTCCCCTGTTACTTATAGCCAAGAGCAACCTTCCAGCATAAACTTTAACTTTATTGCTGCTTTTATAAGCTTCTTTGAAATTATGTGACTTGTACATAATTTTGCTGTAAGAGCAACTTTGATTTATGCCACTGTAGTTTTGCTGTCTTCTCTGTATTTAATGATAAAATTATTGCTTTGGGATGGGAAAGCAATATGTTGCAATCATTCTAAGAAGTCTTTGTTGCCTTGTCTGTGAGGTCATTATGTCATGTGTGAAAATGACACAAAAGCTTTGATAGCTTCAAGCCATCTAACAAAGTTTCATAATGGACAACACCCTAGGAGAAAAAAGATATGTGACCCAATAAAATACAGTTTCAATGGTATAATATACTCTAGATATATTTAAATTTTGCCCAGAACCACTCATCCCACCATTTACACATCCCGATACTAAATGTGCACTAGAACCTCATTGATTTTGATGATATTATTCTAAGTTGAAGCAATTTACTTTTTTTTGGAACCACAACTGTTATGCTTCAAAGAAAAATTTTTAAGCCATTGATCCATTTTTATGATTTGGGGATATAACACAACACAATGGCAACCCTGAAAATGTTAATAAAATTAATGTAAGCAATAATATGCACAGAAAATATGTGAAAATAACACCTGTTGCCTTCATTTTATTTTTTTAATTTTTTAAACATTTATTTATTTTTGAGAGACAGAGAGAGGCAGAGCATGAGCAGGGGAGGGGGAGAGAGACACACACACACACACACACAGAATCCTAAGCAGCCTCCAGGCTCTGAGCTGTTTGTTAGCACAGAGCCCGACACAGGGCTTGAACTCACGAACTGTGAGACCGTGACCTGAGCTGAAGTCGGAAGCTCAACTGACTGAGCCACCCCGGCGCCCCTGTTGCCTTCATTTTAGACAAGAGATTGCTGCAGTCCTTAGAGTCTAGGAACACCTTTAGGAACATAATTACTTAGGTATATGGCAGGATTTCCATGAAAGTCTATTCATGGAAAGGATTTCTATGAAGGGTTATTTTCCAGCTTCCCCTAAATCACTCATCAACTGCTTCACCCTTCTGTGTTTCTAATGCAAACATACACATGGCCCAAACATCTAAGGGGTGGCAGCAGCAGTGGGATCTCTCCAGGCAAGGAATGGCCTGCTATGTGTTGACCCCCAGCTCAGTGCCATGCACCACTTTGTGCTTTATGCTAAGATTGGTGGCATAATAGTAAGAATGGCCTTATTTGGGGCAGCAGGTCTCTGATGTAAGACTTCAAAGTGCTCTCCAATCACTTACCATGTGTAAACAATGTCCCCTTCACTACATCCTAGGATTTGTAAGAAACACCTGTGTGTTGATCCACTCTAATGACCTTTCCAGGTAAGCCCCTTCTTCATGCCCCTGTCACAGCCCCATCAGCCTCCCATCAGTGACAGCTTTGAGAATCGAGTGAGTAGATTAAGAAGTCAGGTTACCCAACATAAGAACATTAATAATCCTCACTCTATTTAACTTACTTGTCCTGGCCTCAGGCTTCAGGGCTGGCAGGTGTCCACCATGGTTAGGGGACACCATAGGCTGACCACTATACATGACTCACATCCCTAAAAGGCCTTAATTTTATACCTTTGACATATTTTCCAATGAAGGTGCATGCATTGTTTTTGTGCAATGTGTTAAATTGTTAATGCAAACCTTAAAATACACAATTTTTAGAATAATGCTTTAGCGTTTCTTCATTCGCTATATTTGGAACGTCAAAAAAATGGAAGTATCCTGGGCATCTTGATCTCTTGAGAGATGCTGGAGCTAGTTGAGCCAGAGTAACATTGGGGCAATACCCCTGCTGGGGTTCTACTTCTCCCTCCACGCCAGCAATGCTGACAAAGGCTGGAAGCCATGTTTACAAATTCTAATGTGTAGACATTTTATTCCCAATTCAGTTTCAAAATGCGGGCTGAAATTTCTGAGACAAAAAGCTGATACTGACAGTATTTACTAGGAATGAGGATGATAGGAAGGCACAAAGCAACTCATGGTGGGTACATCAAAGCCCACCTTCTGGAAATTCAACTGGATTCCTAACATCAAGTTGGAGAGTTCAGGAGTTATCCTATGTTAATAGGGAGCCACCAAAGATAGATGAAGATTGTGGCTTGTTTTGTATTGTATTTTAGAAAGATCATTGGTAGCTAGTGAAGAGAGACTGGAGCCTGAGGCTATTGTTCATGTACTTCTAGGTAAAAATCAAAGTCAAGTCCACCCAAGGGCATGGTGAAAATCCTGTTCTGGGGTTTCCAGTTGCAGACGTGACAAAACAAATAGCCCTTCCCTGGCAAGAACTTTCAGTGAACACAATGCATCCTCCCAAAGGGAGAAAGTTGGCCTCCCTCACACGGAGCATTTCTCTCCCTGCTGGCCTAACTTAGCTGAGAGTAAGAGGGCCAGGAAACCTCTCAGAAGAGAACGGGTTCAAGGGAGAATAGGAGGTAATTTCTTATTGGGAAGCTTGAGGGTCTGATGTCCCATTTTCTGGGATAGTCTGTCCATTTGCTTCCTCCATCATTTCCTTATACTGACGTTTGAAGAATCCAACCTGTGGAGAGGAAGGAAAAGAGAATTAGGAAATCCAATGGAAGAGAGGAAAAAAGATGATTGAGGAGGGAGAGGGATCACCATTGCTGGAGCCCCTACTATGTTCCAGCACTACACTAGAAACATTAGACACACTGTGTCATTTAGCCTTTACCAAAATTCTGTGAGTTGGATGAAATCACCTTCAGAATGAGAAGTCAAGACCCAGCATGGACCAGTCACTGCCTACAGTCACAGGAAGAATCAGTGGTAGTGTCAGCACCCAATCCAGTGCTGTGCTTTATTTTATAATTTACTGTGAAGAGAAACATGTAGTGATAAAGACGAGAGTGGAAAAGACAAGGAGAGCAATTAAAGGCAGTCTGACTAAAATTAACAACACAAGAAACAACAGATGTTAGCAACAATGCAGAGAAAGGGGAGCCATCCTAAACTGTTGGTGGGAGTGCAAACTGGTTCAGCCACTCTGGAAAACAGTATGGAGGTTACCCAAAATTAAAAAAAAAAAAAACACAACCATGCTCTAATCCAGCAATTGTGCTACTAGGTACTCAAGGATACAAAATACAGATTCAAGGGCGCCTGGGTGGCTCAATCAGTGAAGCATCCGACTCTTGACTTCGGCTCAGGTCATGATCTCACGGTTCATGAATTTGAGCCCCACATCAGGCTCCATGATGACAGCGTGGAGCCTGCTTGGGAGTCTGTCTTTCCTTCTCTCTCTTTCTCTCTGCCTCTTTCTGCTCGCTCTCTCTCTCTCTCTCTCAAAATAAAAAAACTTTAAAAAATTAAAATTGAAAGAAAAAACAAAAAGACAAATGCAAAGGGATACATGCACCCCAATGTTTACAGCAGCATTATCACTAATAGTCAACTATGGAAAGAGCCCAACTGTCCATAGGCTGATGAATGGATAAAGAAGATTGTAGATATCAAAAGAAATGAAATCTTGCCATTTGCAATGACAAGGTGGAGCTAGAGTATATTAATCTGAGAGAAATAAGTCAGTCAGAGAAAGACAAATATCATATGATTTCACTTATATGTGGATTTAGGAAACAAAACAGATAAACATACGAGAAAGGAAAAAAAGGAGAGGGAAGAAAACTATAAGAGACTCAACAATAGAGAACAAACTGAGGGTTGTTGAAGGGTAGGTGAGTGGGAGGTGGGATAAATGGTGATGGGCATTAAGGGGAGGAATTATGATGAGCACTGGGTATTATATGAAAGTGGTGAATTACTAAATTCTACTCCTGAAACCAATACTACACCATACATCAACTAACCTGAATTTAAATAAAAATTTGGAAGAAAAACACATAAGGAGGCCTGAGAATCAGACAGGAAGGCATGAGGGAGTGTTGGGGACTGGTGATGTCATATGTGGGAGGGGAACTCTCATATGCAGTGCGTTAGCAAGAATGTGTATCTATATCCAAGGTGAGTTCTTCCCTACACTGCAGAAAGAATGGGATCGAAAACTGATGGCTCAGTCAGTTAAGCGTCTGACTTCGGCTTAAGTCATGATCCCACAGTTCATGGGTTATAGCCCGCGCAGGGCTCTGTACTAACAGCTCAGAGCCTGGAGCCTACTTCGGATTCTGTGTCTCCCTCTCTCTCTGCCCCTCCCCTGTCTCTGTCTCTCAAAAATAAATAAAAATGTTGAAATTAAAAAAAAACACCTGGTAGTGTCAAGAGCAGGATGAAAATACTCACCTTATACAGAATGACTGTGATGAGAGCCAGCAGCAGCAGTCCTCCCAAAGAGCTGCCCACAATAATGGGGACAGTGTTGTAGACCTCATACTTCTCCAGTACCATCTCCATCTGGAGTGGAGGTGACCTCATCAGAAAGTATCAGAACTCTTGCTGTCCCAGACTCTTCCCAGGTTCCCCAACCTTTAACTCTCTCTCCTCCTTCCTTTACTCCAAGGGGTGACAGAAAAATTCATAGGCTTGGGGACACCTCTCCTGCTGAGGGACCTTCATCCTTCCTCCCTCCAGGCTTGTGAGCCTCACAGCACCACAGATTTTGCATTAGGAGCCCTCTTACCAGCCTGGCCACTGCCTACCACACAGTCACTACCTGAGCTCTCAAGAATGCCTCCTGTCCTGGAAGCTGGGCATACACAGAGGTGTTGAACATGATTTCAGCCACACTCACAATCAATACCTTCTTCTGCAATGTCTACAAAACAGAGGGGGCACAGATGAGGAACTAGCACTGAGAAAGGCACAGAGTTCAAGAAATGTCCTGGCTGGAGGATGGACACAGATGTCATCTGGTGGCACCTGAATCCTGTGGTGGGGCAGTGGGGGGTGGGTGGACTCTGCTGTTGGGCTTACACACCTGGCTGACCCAGCCAAAGCTGAGGTTGCCCTTTAGGATGAAGTCAAGTTCCTCCTGGACGCCAAAGGAAGGCAGGTCACAGTGGAACCTCAGGCAGTCAGCAATTGAGCAGTTCTAGGGACAGAGAAGTAGCATTAGGCCAGAGAAAGGTGGTTTTGAAGGCAGATGACAGCATAAAACTGATTGATGTGAGAGGAGCAGTCACAATTGAATTCAAGAGGGCTGTTCAGCAGACAGCCATCTGAATGTAATACAGGTTCTTGAATTAAACTCTTCTGGTGTGTGCTTTGAAGTGGAAATGGCCCAGAGCCCTCCTTTTACCAGCACAGGATTCTTCTGAATGTGGGTCAGGAAGTCAGACTCTATGGGCACCATTCTCTCTGAAGAACACTGAATGGAGGGGTTCTAGGAAAAAACACAGAGAACAAGCATCTAAGGGGGTTGGGCGTCAGGAATTCATGAGGGACAGAGAGATCCAAGTAAAGGGAATTAGCTGGGGAGCTGTACACAGCCCTTGAGTACCTGGGGGTGGAAAACCCCTAACTCTGTCCACACAGGCACCCCATTCAGCTCCACAGGCACAGAGAAGTTGATGCTGACAGGCAGGTCCCTCTGTCCCAGATTGTTCACCTGCACAGAGGGCAGTGAGAGCAAAGACCATGCCAAATGCCATATCCCTCCCTAATTGCTGGCTCCTAGCCCCCTGCCATAGCCCATGCTCTTGAATCAGCATCACTTGCCTGGTATCTATGCTGAGCCTGGCTGCTTTCCTCCCAGTCCAAGGCTGAGAAGTTGAGGTACTTGGTGGACTCTTCATGGCTGGGGAGAAAAGAGGCACAGATGGATTTGAAGTTCCTTGAGGGACTCCTAAAGAGGCTCACGTTAGCATCATGACAGGATAGGTAGACAGTGGGGCCTTGGGGTGGCCTTCAATGAATTCTGTGACTGATCTGAGGTAATGGGAGGATTTAGGGAGCAGGGCTGGGCTTCAAGCTGGGTGCAAGCTTCTTGCAGAAGCTGTCAATGGAGTAAACTGCCAAGGAGGCTGGCAGAGAGCACCGTGAAAGGGACCCAGAGCTATGCCATTGACTCACTAGGGAGCAGGGGCCAAACCATCTCTCTTTGTGTCTCCATTTTCCTTTCAGGCCCTCATGGGCACAGAGGATACAGGATATGCATGTGAGACCCAGCAAAGTTTTGGGGAGACTTGGACTTATACTATTGATAAATGTTTACTGGACACTACCACTGTCTGGCCTCCCACAGACCTTCCTTCCTCTCCTGTTTCCTTGGCTTTTCTGGTCCTGGGACTTAGAGGTGAGGGAAGGCCTAACAGTATTCTTTACTGGATCTCAGCGTAACAATTCCTGCTGAGCCCTACCCAAGCCCATGTGTGGAGACCCAGTGGCCAGCCTGGCTCCTCACACAGGTGGGTGGGTTCACCTCTGGCCCTTCTTGCTCCACTTCTTGGGTACCTGTCCTTTGCCCACACAGTCCTAATTCTAGACCACTTCCACTCTAAACTCGCATCCCTCCTCTGTGAGGAGCTTCCCCAAAATGCCCCAGCCTTATCCTGTGGGCCTCTCTGAATGCTCCCACCCACAGAGTCAAATCAGCTGAGTACACCTGAACTGTAGGGCCAAATATGCCTAGATATGCCCTGCCCATGGGTTTCCAGTACACACTCCAGCAAACAAGCTCAGAGCATGCACCTGGCTGGGCTGCTGAGACCTCCCAATGTGGAGATGTGAATTAGAAGGTGACACTGGGCAGGAGGAGGGTGTCCAATGAGGCACAAGGGCAGAACTAGCACAGGGAAAGGTACCCAGGCTAAGCCACACAGACTTGTTGCATATCATGGATGTATACATCCCACAAGGGCAGGAGATTGTGTCTGGTTTTGATTATACAATACAGACTCAATAAATTTTTGTTGAATTTCAAATGAATTTATGGAAAGCAGCCAGAGCACTGTGCTTAGAACACAGAAAATGCTAGGAAGCTATTTACTGAAAGAAGGTATCTGCTCCAACACATGACTTGACTCCTGAGTCTTAAACACCTCATCTATTACCCTTCCTGGAGCAGCATTTTAAGCTCTTTTTCTTCTATCTAACTTCTCCCTGAAATTTGACCTCTACAGCAAGCAGGTCATTTGTCTCTATACCTCCCAAAAGGGACTGGGAAGAGGAGGAGTAGCAGGTCTAACGCCCTGCAGGTATAAATCTGTTCCTTTCAATGAAGAATTGTCTCACCCAAATGTCAATGACTCCTTTGAGAACCACTGCTGGCTAATCCCAATGCCATGGACTCTAACATTTAGCAGAGGCCTCCCCTGACAGAAGGCTCTAGCTGCTCTTGGGAACTCATATAGCCTCAGAGTACAGAACCATGGAGAGGTCCTTGATGAGATTCTGCCTTGGATCAGAGTAACCTCACTTCCAAATAAAGCTGTAGGAACCTTGAGACATGGAAATGTCTCATATTTCTCAGGAAACCCAGGAAAATCTTGGTGTTTCTAAAAAAGCCTTCTGAGAACTGTAACCTCTATTAAATGTATAACAATAGTAATACTACAATTATTATTATCATAGCTATCCCTCAATAAACACTCGATGCTTAATTAGTAAGTGCTAGCAGTATCATCTACCAATTGAAAAGGTGGTGATAAAACCTGAATGTTCCAGATGTTGAACTGCTGCAGGGGGTAAAATCCTTTCCTAGCCCCATCAGAGTGATAGAGAAGAACGCTTTTGAGCTGGTGGTATGGTACCTGCTGATCACAGTGTAGATGGCATACTTCACCATGAGCTCCATCTGAAAGGTGGTCTTGCTGGTCCTGGGAGTAGTATTTTCACTGGAGAAAGAGGAGGAGCCTAATTGGCAAGGACCCCAGAGGAGGAGGCTAGGGGCAAGGAGGCACTGCCCCAGGCCTGGCCCAGCTCACCTGCTCACATTAGCTGTCAGAAGCAACCTATCACCCAGTATGGCCTTGGGGGAGACGTCAAAGGTGACCATGAAGGTCATCTGAGGAAGAGGCAAGAATGAGGGAGTCACCAAGAAATGAGACAGGGTAGGGGCAGGTAAGCAGTGGGTGGGCAGAAGCAAGGCTGACCTTAGCACCCTCATGGAAGATGAGGTGGTTGATGCTGCAACGGGTGCTCTGAGTACTCTGGCCCTGGGCTGGGGTGCCATCACAGGTCAGGCTTGGGGAGTGTGCCTGCAGCTGGTTCTAGGCAAGGGCAAGTAAAGAAAAGGCAGGCGAGCATTGTTTAATATTCTAGAGACTCCATGAAGTAGTGAGTTTCCTGGTATGTATCTTAAGGTTATGTTTTTTAAAATATCTTCAGACACTATCTGGTCAAATTTCTTCCTAATGTAGAAATGCCAGATTTATTACAGTTTACCCTCTTTTTATTTTTTGTTCTTTTAAAAGAGCTTTTTATTATGGAAATTTTCAAACATACTCAAAAGTAGAAAGACTAGATAAGTCAACCCTCTTTGTTTCCATCACTCAATTTAAATTTCTACTCTTGTTTTATTCAGCTGCTTGACAATTTCTTCTGAATAATTTAAAGCACATTCTGAATATCACATCATTGTATCCAGAAACACTTCAGTGTATGCCACTAACAGATAAGGGTATTTTTTAACATAACCACAAGACTTAAGAAATCACACTCAATAAAATAACTCCTTAATACTAGCTAATATCCAGGTCATGTTCAGTCTTCACATTGTCTCCAATAATGTTATTTTGCAGCTCATTTTTATTTATTTTTTACAGCTATTTTTAAAATCAATATCCAATGAAAGTTCACATATTGCATTTGGTTGACACATCTAGTAGTACATTCAATGATAGGGTGCTCAACCCTCACACAGCCAGAATTTGCCATTCCTAGTGCATTCCTTCATACATAAATCAAAATATGCTCCCATTGAGAATATTACTAGCCTAAGAGAGACATAGGAGACCAACCAACCAAATGGAAGGTATAGACCTAGTTTAGATGTTTGTTCAAATAAACCAGCTGTAAAAAAGATATTTTTGAGACAATTAAGGAAATTAGACTATGGTCTAAATACAAAGGAATCATTCATTTTGTTGGATGTGATCATGATATTGGGGTCATGTAAGATGTGTGGGAGGAATGCAATGACATGTTGTCTGGGACTTGTTTTAAAATACATCAGCAAAGGGAAAAAACCCAGATGAAATAAATGTGGTCAAATGTTAATAATTGTTGAATTTGGATGATAAATTGTGGGGAGGTTTGTTGAACTACCTCTTATTTTTGTAAATGTTTAACATTTCATAATAAAATTTTCATTAAACAACCTGTGTCTCTTTGACTCCCTGTTGTCCTAGTTCTATCTTCTAGAATAGAAATTGCCAAATGACAGCTCACCATCAATTTTTATAAATAAATTTTTATTGGAAAACAGCTATGCTCATTCATATACATACTTTCATTGTCAATGGCTACTTTCATTCTACAACAGCAGAGGTGAATAGATGTGACAGACACTGTGTGACCCACAAAGCTGAAATATTTATCATCTAGTCCTTCATAGAAAAAGTGAAATCAGTAACCAAATGGTTAACAAGACTAATATGTGCAACTACAACTTTTTACCCAAACTTGCTTGTTCTCAGAATGTGGCCTACCACCACATTTCTGTAGAAACAGTCTTGCCTAAAACCATGATAACAAAACACTTGATTTAGGTGTTTTGCAGAGACTCAGGCCTCATCAAGAAACTGGCCAGAACTGATCAGGACCACTGACTGCCTCTTTGACCATGCACAAATGCACAAGGGGTGAACTTTTGACATAGAAGGGCCTAAAACTCCACTCTTGAATCATGCTAAGAAAACCACCTTCTGGTAGTATGTAACATGCATGACAGCTTATGCAAAAGCTTCTCACGGTGCAGATAACAAAATGACCGCAATCCTCCCCTACTTATTAACTTCCTTTATCTGATTCTAAAGTCATATCACTCTTCTCCCCTATAACCAGACCTTGTTTTATTTGCCTTTAAATATCCCTGACTCTCCCTTTCCTTATGCAATGTCTCAATGATTGGCTTTACTGCACATTGAGGGTATGGACTTGGATTCGGTTACAAATTTGGCAAACCAGCCAGGAACTCTGCCTATGATTTGTCTACTCTCCAGCCAGTAAAAGTAACAGGAGGTTGGTGATAAGTCCAAGCAGTGTCTCTTTTGTTCTAGAGACCATCCCAGGGGCACCACCCCAACTTGGCACCACTGACTTTCTATGTTTAATTTAACTCTGTGGCAAGGAAACATCTTTTGGTTTGGACAGACATCTTTTCAAGAGTATTTTGGTATCATAGCATGTGAGCTTATTTCTTATTCTCATTCAGTTGCCTCAAAATAGGTAGGGGCATTTGGTTTGGTTCTCTTAGCCTCCTTTTCTTGCTTAACTAAGAAAAGTTTCCTAGGGTGCTAAGTGAAATAAGTCAGTCAGAGAAAGACAATACCATATGATTTAACTCATATGTGGTACTTAAGGAACAAAACAGATGAACACAGGGGAAGGGAAGGAAAAATAAAATAAGATAAAGACAGAGGGGGAGGCAAACCATAAGAGACTCTTAAGTAATAGAGAACAAACTGAGGGTTGCTGGAGGGGAAGTAGATGGGGGGATGGGATAAATGGGTAATGGGCATTAAGGAGGGCACTTGTTGGAATGAGCACAGGGTGTTATATGTAAGTGATGAATCACTAAATTCTACTCTTGAAACCAATATTACGCTATATGCTCTATATTAAGTAACTTGAATTTAAATAAAATCTTGGAAGAAAAAAATAAAATAAAATAAAATAAACATAAAAAGAAAAAGTTGACTAGAAAACTTTTTGGTTCAGTCAGTGAAGACCCAACTTTCAGAGAGGAACTAGAGACTAGGAAGCCATTTGGTTCAGTAGGTGAAGCCCCAACTTTTAGTGAGGAACTAAATGCTTACAGTAGTACTCTCTGAGCTTCATCTGGTATGTTTGTTGCTGCAGCTTTTGGTATCTTTGCATAATACCAGCCATGTTCTAATTAGAAAATGAGAAATGACTATTTGATTTCTGCATGTAGCCCTTTGGGCTATACTCTCCAAAATTGGGCAGTGTTTAGTTATGAAACTATGAAAAAATTATCTTTTTTTGCAACACTGCTTGGCCAAAATATGTTACATTCTGGAGAAAAATGACCATTAATTAATGGATTCATAAATTATAATACCATTTTACAGTTAGATATTTGTAAAAGCGAAGGTAAATGGGATGAAATACCTTCTGTTCAGTCTTTTATGATTTTGTATCAGAATAAGCTGGCTCAGAAAAGATGTAAAATTTTACTCCAACAGCACAGTGACACTAAAAAATCTGTGTTGCCTGAATCCAACTGGAGAAAAGAGGATAATTTATTGATTATTGAATTAAACCCCCAAAGGGGGTACCAGAGCAGCTGCCCCTCCACAGCAGCTCCATTCCAACAACTTGAGCACCAAAGGGACCCTGAACCAGGTCCCCTTACCTTGGGGGGGGCCCAGAGTTTGGAAAGATTTCCCTTTCTCATACCCAGCAGGGTGTTTAATTCATCCAGGGAATCACTGATTCCTGAGGATGGCAATATCTGCTAACACAGGTCCCAATTGGATGTTCAGACGCTGGAAGAATGATTTGGGTCCACTCTCCATTCTCTACCTCAGATTTGTTTAATTGAAAAAACAGTATGCTTACTTATAGAGATGACCCCAAGAGGATGGAAAATTTGTTTTCATCTATTTTTGCCACTCACAACCCACTTAGGTAGAGGTACAAAATCTGTTAAATACTTTCCTCACTTCTAAGGAATGCTGCATGTGGCCAGGAAAAGGCTAGAGAAGAAGCTAATCAGCTACATGCTGAAGCCCCAGTAACCCCTTAAGAGCTGATTCCATGATGGCCATTGCTACTGTGGATCCCAACTGGAGTGTCAACGTTGGAGACTGCAGTTAGCTTGAACACTATCAGGATTGCATTTTAGCTGGATTAAGAAAAGGAGTCCTTAAGCAAAGGAGTGTAAATAAGAGTCAAGAAGTTAAAACTGAATGAGAACCCTTCAGAATTTCCTGAAAGAATTTTTGAGACACATCAGAAATAAACTGATATTGATCCTGAGGCACCAGAAATTTTTAAGATGATCAATATGATGTTTATCAAACAAAACATATCTGGAAATTCAAAAAAAAAAAAAAAAACTCCAAAAGCTGCATTGGTAATGCCCTTCACAATTGTTTGAAACTGTCTTTGAAGTTTTTAACAGTATCAACAGAGACCAAGCACAAGAAATAAAAGAGCACCAGAAAATGAAACAGCATGTTGCCTTGTTAACTGCACCTTAACTCAAGGAAATCCAAGACCAGGCCAGGGACCCCTAGAGGGTGAGATTGACAACAGATAAGAAATTCAGGTGCCCCAATTTGGGTCTTGTCAATATGCCTATTGTAAAGAAGAGGGCCATTGGAAAAGAGAATACCCTAGGCTCATGAGTTCTCTTAAGGAGACAGAGTCCCAAAATGCCCACCAGATACCTTAACTGGTTGATAGTGACTAAGAATGAAGGGGACCAGGGGTTCCTTTAAATCTTGTAAAGCCTATCATCATATACCACAAGGAACCCCAAATAACAATGGCTATGGGAAATAGACTCATGGACTTTTTACTGATGTGAGGGCCACATATTCAGTACTCTGGGTTCTCTCTGCTATAGCTGTACCAAGAGTTTTGGGAGAAGTATTGACTAAAACCTTCCCACAACCACTAAACTGCCAAATGGGACAAATTCACCTTAAACGCAGATTTCTGAATATGCCCGAATGTCCCATCCCTTTACTGGGCTTTGATCTATTAACTAAACTGAATGCTAAAGTTAATTTTGCTATTGGATCCATAGATATAAAGGTACCACCAGAACAAGCTTCATCAAGGTAGAGAAGTTCTATTAGAGCTGCCTGAAGAAGTCATCTGAAAAGTAAGATCAGATGTTTGGATGGATAGGAAGCCAGGACAAGCAAAAGCAGGGACACTTGTACGTATTAAGTTTTGTGATGGGAATTCCAAACTTCAGATAGTATCCATTAAAGAAACAAACTAAAAGGGGAATTCAGCCTGTTCTCTCTGCCTTCTTAGAATTTGGCCTTCTCCACTTTTGCCAGTCCACATACAATGCACCTATTTTTTTATGTTTATTTATTCATTTTGAGAGAGAGAGAGCATGCAAGCACATGTGAGTGTGGAGGAGTTGCATAGAGAGAGGAAGAGAGAAAATCCCAAGCAGGCTCCACACTCAGTGCAGAGCTCAACACAGGGCTCTATCCCACGATCAATAAGATCATGACCTTAGATGAAATCAAGAGTTGGATGCTCAACCAACTGAGCCACCCAGGCACCCCTACAATACACCTATTTTGCCTGTACAAATTTAAGAGCCATTAACCACACAGTTGCATGGATTCCTAGGCATCACTGGATTTTTCCACATTTGGATTCCTGATTTTTTTAATATAATTTATTGTCAAATTGGTTTCCATACAACACCCAGTGCTCATCCCAACAAGTGCTCCCCTCCATGCCCATCACCCACTTTCCCCTTTCTCCCACCACCATCTACCCTTAGTTTTTTCTCAGTCCTTAAGATTCATCACTAAACCTCTCTATGAAATTCTTAAAGGAAGAAATAATGAACTTCTTTATTGGACTGGAGAATGTCATTAGGCATTCCAAGTTGTTAAAGAAAAGCTACTCACAGCTCCTGCTTTGAGCCTTCCATATATCAGGAAGCCTTTTGATTTGTCTGTCCATGAGAGTCAGGGGATCAGTCTTGGGAGTGCTAACTCAGAATTTGGGCAACATAAAAAGATCTGTTGCTATTTTTTTCTAAATAATTAGATCTAACAACTAAGGGATGGCCAATGTGTGTGAGAGCAATAACAGCCACTTGTAATCTATTACAAGTAGAAAAATTTGCTTTGGGGTATCCTACCACACTGCATACTCTACATTTATGTACTCTTCCTACTGGAACAAAAGGGTGGCTACTGGCTCACCTCTAGAAGATTAGGCAAATATCAGGTTGTCCTATTGTACAACCCCAATGTTACTTAGAAAGTGGTCTCCACCTTGAATCCAGCCACATTGCTCTCCAACAACACTGAGGGACCCATACATGACTGTATACAGATAATTAACAAGTTTATTCCAGCCATCCTGATTTTATGAATCTGACACTGGAAAATCCAGACTTTGAGATGTTTGTGGACTGGAGCAGTATATTATGGATCACGGACAATAAAGAGCTGGATATGCAGTGATGACCCATCAGTAGAAGCTCTCTCACCAGGTACCTCCACTCAGAAAGCTGAAGCCATAGCTCTCATAAGAGCCCTCCATTTAGGTATGACAAGACAGTGACTATTTTTACTTACTCTAAATACACCTTTTTACCAGTCCATGCATATGCAGAGCCATTTGGAAGGAAAGAGGTTTGTTAAATTCAGGAAATAGGGAAATTGAACATGACAAAGAGACTTTAGAAGTACTAGAAGCTGTTTTGGAACTCAAGGAGGTAGCTATTGTCCCCTGCTGAGGACACCAGAAATTGGACTGTTTTCTTGCCAAAGGTAACAATCAGGCATGATCATACAAAGACTTCAAAACCCTCTATAACAGCTTTAGTACCAGACATAGACTTAACTAAATATCAACTCTAACCTTCCTCTGAAGACCTAAGAAGAGCTAAGAAATGGATATTTGGACATATTTCTGGCATTGAAACTGGCTGCAAATATAATAAATAAGGAATAAACCTTAACCTAGAATATCTTATGGAAGAGATAATTAGTGATATTCACAAAGCACCTGTTATGGACATAATGCTGCTCTTTAATGGATCCAATCATATATTATGGATCCCAATATTCAGAAAACTGTTCAAAAATAGTGGAAAAATGTGACATTTGTGCTAAAAAAATCCTAGGCCCGAACCCCCACAAGTCCTAAAAGATAATAGAACTTAGAGACACCAAACCTGGAGAAAATTGGTAGGAAGATTTTACCATGATGCCGAAAACAACAGGTAACTTTCAATATTTGCTAGAATTTACAGACACCTCTACAAGTTGGGTTGAGTTTTTTTCATGCCATTCAGAGAAGTTTTCAGAAGTTTTCAAAACACTTTAAAACCAATCCTAGGTTTGGATTGCCACTAACAATTCAGAGAGACAATGAAGCAGCATTTGTGGCTAAGGTCACACAAGCAGTATCTAATACCTTGGGCACTTGATGGAGACTACATACTTCCTAGAGACACCAATATTCTGGGAAAACAGGAAAAAAAATGAACCATATGCTTAAAAACTTTGGTAAAAATCTGCCAAGAAACCAACTTAACTGGGAAAAAAGTTCTTGTCAGTTGCCCTGCTTCAGTAAGAGTGGCTCCTAGAAGTAGGCTTGGTTTAATCCCCTATGAAATGTTTTATGAAAGACACTTTCTGTATTCTTTTCATGACTTAGGAGTTCCAGGTGGGGCTCATGTTAGGTATTTGGATACTATCGGGTACATTCAATCTTTGGGAAATATTCTAAGTGCTATACATACATTTGCTTCTATCAGGTTGATGCATTTCATAGATGTATTCTTACACCGCTTGAATCTTGGAGACTTGGTGTTATTAAACACCTTGAATAAGAAGCACCTGGAGGATCAACTCCAACCTCAGTTGACAGGACCTTATGAGGTGCTGTTGACCACCATTCTTCAGTGAAACTGAAGGGAATTAAGCCATAGATTTACCACACTCAAGCTGGTTCCACAAGAATCCATTGGTTCCCTATGTCCTGTCAACAAGAACATAGGGAAAAACTCTGCTTGGACCAGAAAGCCTGAGATGGACCTGAAACTGCTACTTGGGAAAACTGGTCTAAAGAAACCAATAGATAAGTAACAAATAACTTATGACCTATTAATAGTTTATACACTATGAATGTTATTCCATTTTCTATTTGCATTTTCCTATTACATTTCCTGTTTATATTTCCTATTTACATTTCCTAAGTAATTTCCTATTACAATCTCTCAAGTTTGGAAAGATAATTCCATGATTAGGATTTCTCAAATGTCATATACCTATTGGCTATGTCACCCTAAACCACACTCAGTGTACAACCACAATGACCCAATAGTAATGCCTGTAACCAACTTTTCTCTGATCCCTAATTTTTCACTACATCTAAATCAATGCACTCCATTAGCTTACAGAATCAGGTTAATCAACTTGGCCTCCCTCATTTTTCTTATCCTTTATTTTTCTCCCAACTATCCCAAAATATGGGCCTCTCACATTCAATGATTGGAATACACCCTAGAAGCTTGTATTTCTCCTTTTGTTTACAATATAATCATAACAGTTAATAATTTCACCTCTTGTTAAATTAATTGACCCTTTTTCCTTTCATCACCTTTTAGAGATTTTTGAGAAATATGCTGTTTTAAAAGTTACTCATCTTGAGCACTGAGTGCTGTGTGTAAATGATGAACCACTGGAATTTACCCCCAAAACCAAGAGCACACTGTACACACTGTATGTTAGCCAATTTGACGATAAATTATTTAAAAAACAATAATAAAATAAAATGTGTACTTAAAACAAAAATAAATAAACTTTTAAAAATTGAAAAAAAAAAGTCACTCATCTTGTCCTGCTCCTCTCTGTACAATACTGAAAACTAAAAGAACTTGACAACATAGGACCCCCACACCCTTCTGTGTTACTCTCTTACCAATTACACCAAACTTAACTATACTTCTTCTTGGTTTCAAATAATACAATGATTCTGCAAAATGAAAGTATTGACCCCAATAAACTAAGAGGAGTGCTATGTGAACCCCAGGTTACATTTTTGTTTGTGGATATCAACACTTCCCTTGGCAACATGAATGTTTATGTGGCTAGCACAAGGGAGGTACTTGTCTCCTAGGACATTTGGTCACCCCTTTTTTCATATATAATTCTAATAAAAGCAGACATTTGACCAGTCCTCTCAACTGTTCTACAGGTTAAAGAGAGAAATCACAAAATATTCTGATTATTTTCCCAGAAGTCAGGAAGATGGAATTTGGTACATGTTTGGGAGACCATTATTGCCAAAGTGTTGAATGACATCACATGAACATATGATAAGAAATTGTTCAGTAACTTTAGGAATTATTAAATAAAATAAAACTTCCCAAGCCATAGCAGCCCAACAAAAGGCCTTGGGCAGGAATAGTTTTATATAATATAATTTAATATAATATAATTTATAAAATATATAATTTATATAATATATAATAGTTTTATATAACATAATTTAGATTATATTTTAGCAGAGCAAGGAGGTGTTTGTGTAAAAGCTAATTCATCATGCAGCATATATATTAGCACTTCCTCAGAAATTGAAGCTTGTATTTACAAAATAAGACAACAAGCTACTTGGTTACAAGTCTCCCCTAATGTCCCAGACTCAGATTTGGACTCGTTTTCCAGGTTATTTTCTTGGATCCTCCAAGAAATTAGATCAATTTCCCTAGGATTATTCATATTCCTACTTCTCCTTTGCTATTTAATCATAAAATGTGGTATAAAATGTACAAAAACTATTAACCAAAGTACAAAAATTTTGGTAATGCAGAATGTTAGCTTACAACATGGAACAAAGGATATTTCCAAATAAGTGCAAAAAGTTTCCATTCCTCTAACCCTGATCTACACACTATTTCAGCAGGAAATAGCTAGAGTAGTCATCATCCCAGTTCCCTCAAGAATGAGAAATAATCAAGACAGTGGGCATGGAAACCAGTAACCAAAGAGTTAACAGGACTAATAAGTGCAACTGCAACTTTTTACCCAAATCTGCTTGTTCTCAGAATGCAGCCTGCCACCATGTCTCTGTAGATAACAGTCTTGCCTGATGCCATGATAACAGAAGGTTGATTTAGTTGTCCTGCAGAGACTCAAGCCTTCACTAAGAAACTGACAAGAACCAGGGAATACAACATGGCAGAGAGGTAGGGGGACCCAAAGCTTCCTAGTCCCTCAAACACAGCAGTGTTGAGGCCAAAGGACTTTGAATTCCAAGAGTCCGGGCCACAGAGTGACAGAGACATCTCCAGGGGCCCACAAGGACAACCTGGCCCATAGGTGTATGATTGTGAACTGGGAGAGATAAAATGGGTGGCATAGGCATGAAGGGGAGGGATCCCCTTCTGTGGAGAGACAAAGGGGAGAGAAGGGCTGTGGAAGTGTAAGACTATATTTGGACAAGAGAGAAACCACAGACCTGAGATCAGAAAAAAAAAAAAAAGAAATATCCAATTTCTAACTTCGAGGCTTTCTCTGGACTGGAGTCAGCTGCCCTGTTCTCGCACCTGGAAAGGAGGGGAGCCAACCCAGGGCTCAGTAACTAGTTCAGAGACACAGTCCACAGTGGGAGAAAGCAATCCCCTCCCTCATGTGCTGTGGGAAGAATGTATACAGCCATTCAAAGGAAAAAGGACCCTGCCTGTGCCCACCAGCCAGAAACCATTTATCGGTGGGGTGGAGCGGCACTTCTCCCAGAACTGAGGTGCACAGAGTGGGACCCTTTAAGACATCAGGGTTTGAATCCCAGCTGAGCACTAGGGAGGCATAGGAGTCGAGTCAGTGGAGCAAAGAAAAAAAATAGGCCTGCTTATGCCCACACAGTGCTGCGAGGAATACCTGAACAGAGTGGTTTGGGACACCTGGTCTGGGGAGGAGAGACTGGGGTGTCACCATTTTTCTCCCCATCACCAACAAGGTGGGGCTTCAGAGAAGGGACAACAGGCCCACAGTGGAGGCGGGACTCACCTACACCAAACCATACCCTTCAACACTAGGTGACTACATATCTACCAGAGATTGACACTGACCAACCAGACACCCCTCCTCCAGATGAGCGCTGCCACCGGTTCCAAGGCACCCAGAGGTTTTGCCTTTCCAAATTTAATTCTTGGACAATTCTTAGTTTATATATTTTTTCTTCCTTTTCTCCTTATTTCTTCCCTTCCCTAGTCTGGGTATTCAGGTTGTTGGTTTGTTTAAGCAGACATATTTAATCTATTTTCTTTATACCTGTTCTATATCTCCCTCTTTATTTTCCTCTCTCTCTCTCTCTCTCTCTGAATTAAGCAATATAGTTTTCTGCCTGGTCAATTTTCTTTTTTTTTTTCTTTTTCCCATCCACGGTCATTTTTCTCTTTGTATGGGATAAGGCCTGTTCCACCACTACCACCACCCCCTTTTTTTTTATTTTTTTTCCAGGGTTACTTTAATGAACAAATCAAAGCACACCTGGTACAGAGTCCAAAACAAAACTACGAGGAGGGAGATAAAGAAACTAGAGTCACAACAACAGAGAGTACATAACACACTCCAAAAAACACCTCCTGAAGGTCCAGGTCCTGGACAGTGTATAGTAGTGCTCGCAGGTGCAGGACACATAAGTTTCTAAAACACATAAGGGACAGAAAACTAGCCAAAATGATGAAACAGAAGGATTCTCCTCAAAAGAAATTCCAGGAAGAAATGACAGCTAAAGACTTGATCACAACAGATATAAACAATATAACTGAACAAGAATTTAGAATAATAGTCATAAGATTAATCACTGGGATTGAAAAAAAAACATAGAAGACAGCAGAGAATCTATTGCTGCAGAGATCAAGGAACTAAAAAATAGTCATGAGGAATTTAAAAATGCTGTAAATGAGGTGCAAAATAAACTAGAGGTGCTGACAGTGAACACTGAAGAGGCAGAGGGGAGATTAGGTGAAATAGAGGATACAATTATGGAAAAAGATGAAGCTGAGAAAAAGAGAGATAAAAAAAAAATTCTGGACCATAAGGGAAGAATTAGAGAACTAAGTGATTCAATGAAATGTAATAATATCCATATCATAGGAATTTCAGAATAAGAAGGGAGAGAGATAGGAGCAATTTGAACAAATCATAGCTGAGAACTTCCCCAATCTGGGGAAAGAAACAAACATTGAAATCCAGGAGGCACAGAAAGCTCCCTTCAGATGTAACAGGAATTGATCTTCTGCATAACATATCATAGTGAAACTGTCAAAATGCAAAGATAAAGAGAGAATTCTAGGGGCGCCTGGGTGGCGTAGTCGGTTGAGCGTCCGACTTCAGCCAGGTCACGATCTCGCGGTCCGTGGGTTCGAGCCCCGCGTCAGGCTCTGGGCTGATGGCTCAGAGCCTGGAGCCTGTTTCCGATTCTGTGTCTCCCTCTCTCTCTGCCCCTCCCCCGTTCATTCTCTGTCTCTCTCTGTCCCAAAAATAAATAAACGTTGAAAAAAAAAATTTAAAAAAAAAAAAGAGAGAATTCTAAAAGCAAGAGATCTTAAAGGGAACTCTGTGAGGAATGTTGCAGAGACTACAAAGGACCAGAGACATCACCAAAAAGATGAAACCTACAGATAACACAATAACATTAAATCCACATTTTGCAATAACACTGAATGTAAATGGACCAAATGCTCCAATCAAAAGACATAGGGTATCAGAATGGATTAAAAAAAAAAGACCCATCAATTTTCTGTCTACCTTTAGACCTGAGGACACCTTCAGATTGAAAGTGAGTGGATGGAGAACCATCTATCATGCTACTGTAAGTCAAAAGAAAACTGGAGTAGCCATACTTGTATCAGACAAACTAGATTTTAAACTAAAGGCTGTAACAAGAAATGAAGAAGGGCATTATGTGATAATTACAGGGTCTATCCATCAAGAAGAGCTAACAATTATAAATGTTTATGCACCCAATTTGAGAGAGCCCCCAAATATATAAAACAATCACAAACATAAGCAATTTTGTTATAAGAATATGGTAATTGCAGGTGACTTTAATATTCCACTTACAACAATGGACAGATCATATAGGCAGAAAATCAATAAAGAAACAATGGCTCTGAATGATATACTGGACCAGATGGACTTGACAGATATTTTCAGAACTTTTCATCCAAAAGCAGCAGAATACACATTCTTCTCGAGTGCACATGGAATGTTCTCCAAGATAGATCATATACTGGGTCACAAAACATCCATCAATAAATATAAAAGAATTTAGATCATACCATGAACATTTTCAGATCACAATGCTATGAAACTTGAAATCAACCACAGGAAAAAGTTTGGAAAACCTGCAAATGCGTGGAGGTTAAAGAACATCCTACTAAAGAATGAATGGGTCAACCAGGCAATTAAAGAAGAAATTTAAAAATATATGGAAACAAATGAAAATGAAAACACGACAGTCAAAACCATTTGGGATGCAGTAAATGTTGTCTTAAGGGGAAAACACATTGAATCCAGGCCTATCAAGAAACAAGAAAAATCCCAAATACAAAATCTAACAGCAAACCTAAAGGAACTAGAAGCAGAACAACAAAGAAACCCCAAGGCCAGGAGAAAAAGAGAAATAATAAAGATCAGAGCAGAAATAAACAATATAGGATCAAAAAAAAACCCAGTAGAACAGATCAATGAAACTAAGAGCTGATTTTTTGAAAAAATAAGTAAAATTGATAAACCCCTAGCCAGACTTCTTAAAAAGAAAAGAGAGAGGACCCAAATAGATAAAATCACGAAAGAAAATGGAATTATCACAACCAATCCCTCAGAAATACAAGCAATTATCAGAGAATACTATGAAAAATTATATGCCAATAAACTGGACAACCTGGAAGAAATGGACAAATTCCTATACACCCACACACTACCAAAACTCAAACGGGAAGAAACAGAAAATTTGAACAGATTGATAACTAGTGAAGAAATTGAATCAGTTATCAAAAATGTCCCAACAAACAAGAGTTCTGGGCCAGATGGCTTCCCAGTGGAATTCTACCAGACATTTAAATCAGACTTAATACCTATCCTTCTCAAGCTGTTCCAAAAATAGAAACGGAAGGAAAAGTTCTGGACGCATTCCATGAAGCCAGCATTACACTGATTCCCAAACCAGAGACCCCACAAAAAAAGGAGAACTACAGGCCAATATCCCTGATGAATATGGATGCAAAAATTCTCAACAAGATACTAGCAAATTGAATTCAACAGCATATAAAAACAATTATTCACCATGATCAAGTGGGATTCATTCCTGGGATGCAGGGCTGGTTCAATATTTGCAAAGCAATCAATGTGATACATCACATTAATTAAAGAAAGGCTAAGAACCATATGATCCTGTCAACAGATGCAGAAAAAGCATTTGACAAATTACAGCATCCTTTCTTAATAAAAAACTCTCAAGAAAGTCGGGATAGAAAGAACATACCTGAACATCATAAAAGCCATATATGAAAAGCCCACAGCTAATATAATCCTCAATGGGGAAAAACTGAGACCTTTCCCCCTGAGATCAGGAACACAACAGGGATGTCTACTCTCACCACTGTTGTTTAACATAGTGTTGGAAGCCCTAGCATCACCAATCAGATGACAAAATGAAATAGAAAGCATCAAAATTGGCAAAGAAGTTGAGCTTTCACTTTTCGCTGATGACTTGATATTCCACGTGGAAAACTGGAAAGACTCCACCAAAAAGCTGCTAGAACTGATACATTAATTCAGCAAAGTCACAGGGTACAAAATCAATGTACAGAAGTCTGATGCATTTCTATACACCAATAATGAAGCAACAGAAAGAGAAATCAAAACTTCAATCCCACTTACAATTGCACCAAGAATCATAAAATACCTAGGAATAAATGTAACCAAAGATGTAAAAGATCTGTATGCTGAAAACTATAGAAAGCTTATGAAGGTAATTGAAGAAGACTTAAAGAAATGGAAAGACATTCCCTGCTCATGGATTGGAAAAATAAATATTGTCAAAATGTCAATACTACCCAAAGCTATCTACACATTCAATGCAATCCCAATCAAAATTGCACCAGCATTCTTCTCGAAATTAGAACAAGCAATCCTAAAATTCATATGGAACCACAAAAGGCCCCGAATAGCCAAAGGAATTTTGAAGAAGAAGACCAAAGCAGGAGGCATCACAATCCCAGACTTTAGCCTCTACTACAAAGCTGTCATCATCAAGACAGCATGGTATTGGCAAAAAAACAGACACACAGACCAATGGAATAGAATAGAAACCCCAGAACTAGACCCACAAACGTATGGCCAACTCATCTTTCACAAAGCAGGAAAGAACATCCAATGGAAAAAAGACAGCCTCTTTAACAAATGGTGCTGGGAGAACTGGACAGCAACATGCAGAAGGTTGAAACTAGACCACTTTCTCACACCATTTACAAAAATAAACTCAAAATGGATAAAGGACCTAAATGTGAGACAGGAAACCATCAGAACCTTAGAGGAGAAAGCAGGAAAAGACCTCTCTGACCTCAGCCGTAGCAATCTCTTACTCGACACATCCCCAAAGGCAAGGGAATTAAAAGCAAAAGTGAATTACTGGGACCTTATGAAGATAAAAAGCTTCTGCACAGCAAAGGAAACAACCAACAAAACTAAAAGGCAACCAACGGAATGGGAAAAGATATTTGTAAATGACATATCGGACAAAGGGCTAGTATCTAAAATCTATAAAGAGCTCACCAAACTCCACACACGAAAAACAAATAACCCAGTGAAGAAATGGGCAGAAAACATGAATAGACACTTCTCTAAAGAAGACATCCAGATGGCCAACAGGCACATGAAAAGATGTTCAGCGTCGCTCCTTATCAGGGAAATACAAATCAAAACCACACTCAGGTATCACCTCACGCCAGTCAGAGTGGCCAAAATGAACAAATCAGGAGACTATAGATGCTGGAGAGGATGTGGAGAAACGGGAACCCTCTTGCACTGTTGGTGGGAATGCAAATTGGTGCAGCCGCTCTGGAAAGCAGTGTGGAGGTTCCTCAGAAAATTAAAAATAGACCTACCCTATGACCCAGCAATAGCACTGCTAGGAATCTACCCAAGGGATACAGGAGTACTGATGCATAGGGGCACTTGTACCCCAATGTTCATAGCAGCACTCTCAACAATAGCCAAATTATGGAAAGAGCCTAAATGTCCATCAACTGATGAATGGATAAAGAAATTGTGGTTTATATACACAATGGAATACTACGTGGCAATGAGAAAAAATGAAATATGGCCTTTTGTAGCAACGTGGATGGAACTGGAGAGTGTGATGCTAAGTGAAATAAGCCATACAGAGAAAGACAGATACCATATGGTTTCACTCTTATGTGGATCCTGAGAAACTTAACAGGAACCCATGGGGGAGGGGAAGGGAAAAAAAAAAAAAAAAAAAAAAAAGGACGTTAGAGTGGGAGAGAGCCAAAGCATAAGAGACTGTTAAAAACTGAGAACAAACTGAGGGTTGATGGGGGGTGGGAGGGAGGGGCGGGTGGGTGATGGGTATTGAGGAGGGCACCTTTTGGGATGAGCACTGGGTGTTGTATGGAAACCAATTTGTCAATAAACTTCATATAAAAAAAAAAAAAAAAAAAAAAAAAAAAAACTGAGAACAAACTGAGGGTTGATGGGGGGTGGGAGGGAGGGGAGGGTGGGTGATGGGTATTGAGGAGGGCACCTTTTGGGATGAGCACTGGGTGTTGAATGGAAACCAATTTGTCAATAAATTTCATATAAAAAAAAAACTGAGAACAAACTGAGGGTTGATGGGGGGTGGGAGGGAGGGGAGGGTGGGTGATGGGTATTGAGGAGGGCACCTTTTGGGATGAGCACTGGGTGTTGTATGGAAACCAATTTGTCAATAAATTTCATATATATATATATATATATATATATATATAAAAGAAAGCTTATGAAGGAAATTGAAGAAGACACAAAGAAATGGAAAAACATTCCATGCTCATGGATTGGAAGAATAAATATTGTTAAAATATCAATACTACCCAAAGCTATCTACACATTCAATGCAATCCCAATCAAAATTGCACCAGCATTCTTCTCAAAGCTAGAACAAACAATCCCAAAATTTGTATGGAACCAGAATAATGTCTATTTTTGACAAAGCGGGAAAGAGTATCCAATGGAAAAAAGACAGTATCTTTAACAAATGGTGCTGGAAGAACTGGACAGCAAGCAACATGCAGAAGAATGAAACTGGACCACTTTCTTACACCATACACAAAAATAAACTCAAAATGAATGAAAGACCTAAATGTGAGACAGGAAACTATCAAAACTCTAGAGGAGAAAACAGGCAACAACCTCTTTGACCTCAGCCGCAGTAATTTCTTGCTTGACACATCTCCAAAGGCAGGAGAATTAAAAGCAAAAGTGAAGTATTGGGACCTCATCAAGATAAATAGCTCTGCACTGCAAAGGAAACAATCAACCAAACTAAAAGGCAACAGACAGAATGGGAAAAGATATTTTCAAATGACATACCAGATAAGGGCTTAGCATCCAAAATCTATAACGAACTTACCAAATTCAACACCCAAAAAATAAATAATCCAATCAAGAAATGGGAAGAATACATGAATATAGACTTTTCCATAGAAGACATCCAGATGGCAAAAAGACACATGAAAAGATGCTCAACACCACTCATCATCAGGGAAATACAAATCAAAACCACACTGAGATACCACCTCACACTGGTCAGAGTGGCTAAAATTAACAACTCAGGAAACAACAGATGCTGGCGAGGATGTGGAGAAATGGGAACCCTCTTGTACTGTTGGTGGGAATGCAAACTGGTGCAGCCACTCTGGAAAACAGTGTGGAGGTTCCTCAAAAAATTAAAAATAGAACTACCCTACAACCCAGGAACAGAACTACTAGGAATTTATCCAAAGGAAACAGGAGTGCTGATGCATAGGGCCACATGTACCCATATAGCAGCTCTTATGGGTGCTATATAGCCAAATTATGGAAACAATAGCCAAATTATGGAAAGATCCTAAATGCCCATCAAGTGACGGATGGATAAAGAAGATGTGATTTATATGTACAATGGAATGCTGCTTGGCAATGAGAAAGAATGAAATCTGGCCATTTGCAGCAACGTGGATGGAACTGAAGGGTATTATGCTAAGTGAAATAAGTCAGTCAGAGAAAGACAGATACCCTGTGTTTTCACTCATATGTGGATCCTGAGAAACTTAACATAAGACCACGGGGGAGGGGAAGGGGAAAAAAGTTACAGAGAGGGAGGGAGGCAAACCATAAGAGCCTCTTAAATACTGAGAATAAACTGAGGGTTGATGGGGGTTGGGGGAGAGGGGAAAGTGGGTGATGGGCATTAAGGAGGGCACCTGTTGGGATGAGCACTGGGTGTTGTATGGAAACCAATTTGACAATAAATTATATTTAATAAAAAATAAATAATAAAAATAAATAAACATTTAAATTTTTTTAATTAATAAATAAAAGCTTTAAAAAGAAAAAGAAACTGACCAGAACCAGTCATGACCACTGACTGTCTCTGAGAATGCACATATGTCCAATGTATGAACTTTTGACATAGAAGGGCCTAAAACCCTATTCTCAGATCATATTATGGACACCAATCTCTGGTTGTGGATTGCATGAAAACATATGCAGAAGCTTCTTGCAGGCACAAATGACAAAATGACTTCAACCTTCCCCTACTTATTAATTTCCTTTATCTGATTTTGAAGTCATGTAGCTCCTGTCCCCTATAGCCAGACTCTTTTTTTGTTTGTTGCCTTAAAAATCTCTAACTCTCCCCCTTAGAGAAGGTGGATTTGAGGCTGGCTTTCCCATCTCCTGGTTGGGCTGCCTCTCGAATAAACCCTTCCCATGCTGCATATTCAATGTCTCGGTGACTGGCTTTGCTGTGCACTAGGCATACAGACCGAGGTTTTATTACCAAATTATCCAAAGCCCTGATCTATAGAAACCAGTAAATGCAACTCTTTCTTCTACAGAACAGTGTTTTAAACTATTTGAGGGCCAAGATGTTTTATTTAAAGAGGAATACTTATATGGTGTGGAAAACAAAGAAATTTAAGGCAGGGTCCCCTTTCTCTCCACATTTTCAGCCTTGTGGGAATTAATTTCTGATAGTATTTCTAAAATACAATACCCAGAGTTGAATACAGCATGAGCCAAGGCAGGCTCCAGCAATATAACCATATTCATCCAACTATGATCACCCCAGTCCTCTTGGCTTACAAGAGGCTGCTAAGCAATGGTGGCACCCGCCTGAGCTCTAAACCAAGCACAGGAGTCTCTGCTGACCCCCAGCCATCAGCTGCTTTCTTCCCCAGATACCTGGCTCCCTGCCACACGACGATAAGACAGCCCTGGAGGGTAGAAGAAGGTGATTGTGGTTCCATAGGAGTCTTCACCATCATTCCACACTGTCACTTTCATATTCAGCTCCAGGGTACTCCCCACCACCAGAGTCTTCAAGCTAGTTGTTGGGGTAGAGGGCAGGAGATAATTCTGGGACTGGGGCTAGAAATGGTCTGGGGATAAAACACAGAGTGAGGAAGTAGGGAAGAAATGGGGTACAGGTTGTCTGTTTCTGAGCACAGGGTAGAAATGTTAGGGAGAGCCAGAGCAGGAGCTCCAGGTTCAAGAAGAGGGGTTGGGGAACCAGGGCAGGTCTAAGGAGTGGTAGCTCACCCTGAGAAGTCAAAGGAGATGCCAAGGTCATCCTGACAGACATGGTCAGTTCCACAATTCTTCTCAAAGGGAAGCTGAAAGGGAAGGCAAAGTGACGTTTTCCCCAAGTTCTGGAGTCCACACCCACACCCTCCACTCCTTTCTAAAAGATTCCAGTACCAGGACTCACAGAGGCCACGAAGTATCGCTGAGCATCCACAGCCAAGATAGGCTGGAGGTTTCCAAAGGAAGGGATAGGTTTTCCCACCAGGGAGAAGTTGAGACGCAAGGTGATGGGGGTCACTGAGTCCTCCACACAGGCCTAGAGAATGGACATTGAAAACAGCAGTAGCTAAGGAATGCATCCTCACAGTCACTAGCTGTGTCCTGTTCCCTCATCTGTAAAATGTAAAATCTGTGTGCAATGACTATAATTACACCATGCAGAACCTCTGCTTTGCCTATTTTCTGCCTTGAATTCCTTACCCCCAGCCTCCTACACAGCTCACTCATTCTATTCAGGATCTTTCCAAACTCTACCTGCTCAAGAGGTCTCCCCAATACCTTCTCTGCTCTCCTCCCTGACTTTATCCTTTTTTTTAATTTTTTAAATGTTTATTCTCTTTTTTTTTGAGAGAGAGAGAGAGAGAGAGCAAGTGGGAGAGGGGCAGAGAGAGGGAGACACAGCATCCAAAGCAGGCTCTAGGCTCTGAGCTGTCAGCACAGAGCCTGACACAGGGCTCAAACTTATGAACCACAAGATCATGACCTGAGCTGAAGTCAGATGCTCAACCGACTGAGCCACCCAGGTGCCCTGACTTTATCTTTCTTCATAGCATTCATCACTATCTGACATCTATTATCTAGGAACTTGATTGCTTTTGGCCTTCCCCTAGAGTTTCCCATGATCATGCTGTGTCCCCAGTGCCTCAGACAAGGCCTGTCTCAGAGAAGCAGTTCCTAAAAGAATCCCAGTACATCAACCCATAGCTCTCTAAAGCAGTGGTTCTATCCTAAAATCCAGCTATGTAGCCTCAGCAATTACAAGTGGCCCATCCACTTA
Organism: Lynx canadensis; assembly: GCF_007474595.2. Taxonomy (NCBI): domain Eukaryota; kingdom Metazoa; phylum Chordata; class Mammalia; order Carnivora; family Felidae; genus Lynx; species Lynx canadensis. Next base: position 24,315,663 of record NC_044318.1, on the reverse strand, counting down.
TTCGTTTGCTCACTCACTCATTCAGCTAACAATGTTATGCACCTCCTGTATGCCGGGTGCTGTGCTGGGGCTGAACCACAGTGAGAATCAGAACACACTCTGTTCTTTCCCTGCCCAGCCCACTGCCAGCCTCAGAATCTCTGCCATCCCCAGGACTTCAAAGTCCCCTTACCAGGAGGAGCAACCTCACGGTCTCACAGTACTGTCTCAGCCCAAGGACTCGGACATGAGTCAGATTCCGGGCTTTTGTCTCCTCAAAGATGGCACGGGGATTCTGGCGGCCAGGGTCGAGGGTCAGGTCAAAGGTCACAGAGCTTTGGAGGTCACCTGCAGGGGAAAGGAGGGGATAAGGAGAGATGAAAGAGCCAGAAATTCCTCAGATGGACAAGGTTCAAGGCAGGAGACAGGAGTCCTGAGCTGAGGGATTCTAAGTGTCAGGGTATCTTGGGCCAAAGAGGAGAGGACTCACCCAGCTGATTCTTGGGACTTTCATAAATACGAAGGCAGACGTTGGCATCACCCAGTGCCTTGACAGAGGCTGTCTCTTCCCGACATTCAAACACAGACCTGGCAATCTCTGCAGATGTGAATTGGATATTCATCCACACCCTGAGCACAGGTCTGGTCCTATGAGTGGAAAACTGAGCTGATGGCAGGCCCTTGATCCCAGGAAGACAACGTGGGATGGGGATTGGGAGGCTGGAGTCCTACGTGGACTTAGGATACCATCTGGAAGTGTCTGAGAAAGGCTTTCTCACCTTAGCAACATCACCTGCCCCTGGGCCCCCACAGCCAGGTCCACCAGTCCATCCAGGGTAAGGTCCTGACCCCCACTCAGTGACTGCCCAAAATACTGGAGGCTGGGGGAAAGCTGGGAGCCTGAGATCCGCTGGTGAGAAAGGGAACGGCAAGTCAAGTTGAGGGTGAGGGAAACGAGTTGGAAATTAGCAACAAGAGGAACAGGAAGGTATGAATGTGGGAGACAGAAATAAGAGGTGAGTAGTGAAAAGATGTCACCAGAAGTACTTAAAAAGAGGAGGTGGGGTGGGGCAATGATGACTAAAGAAAAGGAAAGATCCCTAAGACATAAGTGAAGACATGGTGATTGAAAGTCTGGCCTGGCGACCTGGGTCTCATTCATTCATTAATTTACTTAGTCTCAGGTTCAATTATGGAGCCTCCACTCATGAGTATGAGGCCTTGGGCCAGGATCTGATCTTACTGTGCCTCAGTTTCCTCATGCTTCATATGGGGATAATAATACCTCAGAGTTTAGCTGTGAGTAGTAAATGAATTAATGCATATAGTTCTTTGAACAGCACCTGGAAAAGTCACTAGTCAGTTACTGATTATGATGAGTATTAGGGCTAAATGGGACCTCAGAGCTCATCTGACCCCACCTCCTACTTTTCAGACAGTGCCAAGGCCACATGACCTTTAAGAGATCAGCTCCATATCTGAAATCAGATCCTCTGACACCATGCCCAAGGCCCCTTTTTGCTCCCAAGGGCGACCATATCTCTTCAGAGGACAAGGGATGGGAAGTGGCTGTACCCATAAGAAAATGCTCTGGAAACTTGCCTCCCCTGTGCATTCCTTCTCTTTTATTTCCATTGCCCCTGTAATGACAAATCCCTTGAATAATGTGTCCTTTAAAATCTCTGGACACTGCTGGGACTGGCAGACATTAAGCATAGTCATATTAAATAAAGAGTAATTTACCAATTACTAAGGATGTCTAGAAAGGAAGAGGCAGGAAGTGATATACAAACCCAGTCAAATGGCTTCATACTCAAGAAAACTGATCTTACCACCATATTCTCAGGTTTGTGTGGGGCCCAGTGGGAATAGGGCAAGTCCTTCCCAGTCAAGTATGTTGTGGGATACATCATGGTGGGAAGGAGGAAAATCATGGCGGGCCAGCAAATCTGGAAAGGTCTCCTCTTAGAGTCCTTATACCCTCTTGGGTATAACTCAAGTGATATTTGCAATTGAGATTTTTCATAGATATGCTTCTAAGCAGCTGTAGCAATGTGAAGTTAAACAGGTGGCGTGGAATGAATGCAGTTTCTTGACATCTGGTGTTATTGTCAACAAAGCCTTTCACCCTCTTCTTAAACTTCCAAGTTCTTTAGTGGCGCCTGGGTGGGTCAGTAGATTAAGCGTCTGACTCCTGATTTCAGCTCAGGTCATGATCTGCCAGCTTGTAGCAGTGCAGAACCTGCTTGGGATTATCTCTCTACCTCTCTCTGTCTGCCCCTCTACTACTAGCACACCCTCACTCTTGCTCTCTCTCAAAATGAATAAGTAAACTTAAAAAAAAATTTCCAAGTTATTTAGAACCCCTCCCACAGTTAAACTGTATTAACAATAGTTGATTATAATACTGTAACACCAATTATATGCCAGGCACATGTGTATATTTATACTATGTATGTACTCTATATGTACTAACTCATTTAATCCTCACAGAAGCAGCCAAGTGAGGTTGGTTCTCTTATTATCACCATTTTACAGACGAGGAAACTGAACACAGAGAGATTGTAATGACTAAGACCACGTAGCTGGGAAGTAACAGAACTGTAGAGACCTTCTTTGACATTTTTGTTGTAACAGCTTTTTGAGATATAATTCACACACCATACAATTTACTCTTTTAAAGCATACAAGTCAGTGGTTTTAGGATGTTCTCAGAGTTATGCTACCATCGCCAAATCAATGTTAGAACATTTTGATCACCCCCCAAGAAAACCCATACCCCTTATCACCCACACCCATGTTCCTCATTTAACTCCATTGCCAGTCCCTGACAACCCCCAATCTACTTTCTATCTCTGTGGATTTACCTATTCTGGACATTTCATATAAATGGAATCATACAATATGTGCCCTTTTGTTTCTGGCTTCTTTTTACTTAGCATTATGTTTTCAAGTTTCATCCATGTTGTAGAAAATACTAGTATTTCATTCCTTTCATGGCCAAGTAATATTCCATCATATAGGTATTTATTTACAACAGAATTTATCTGCTCATCAGTTAATGGATATTTAGATTATTTCCATCTTTTGGATATTATGAATAATGCCCCTATGAACATTGATGTATAACTTTTTGTGTGGACATAGGGTTTCAATTCTCTTGGGTGGAATTGCTGAGTCATAAGGTAACTCTACGTATAACCTTTTGAGGAACTGCCAGATGTGTTCCAAAGTAGCTGCAGCATTTTACACTCACACCAGCAGTGTTTAAGGATACCAAACATTCAACATTCTCACCAACACTACTTATGATCTATCTTTTTATTCTAGCCATGCCAGTGGCTGTGAAATGGTATCTCACAGTGGTTTTGATTTACTGATGACTGATGACTAATGATGTTTAACATCTTTTCATGTGCATATTTGTCCTTTGTATATCATCTTTGGAGACATGTCTATTCAAATCCTTTGCCTATTTTTTAATTGAGGCTTTCTTTAACTTTTGCCATGAAAAGAAACCCTCCCTTTTCAGGAGAAACTGCCCCATGGATAAAGTACTCCTGCTAGACAGATATTTGGCAGGATTACTAATGACATGAGGAAATAGTCATAAAGCATGAAAGGAGAAGGGGTGAATAGACAGGCACACGGAGGCAGCCCGACCTAAACTGGCAACAGGGAGCCACCAAGAGAGCCAGCACTGGGTTAGAAGTCAGGAAATTGAAGTCTCCCTCATCACCATTCCTAATCCACTATAAACCTTGGACAAATCACTGATTTTCTCCATGCCCCAGATTTCATCTCTAACGTAGGTTTGCTAATGCCTGGCTTATATACCTTGTAAAGCTGCTGGGGGATTAACAGGTCTGGATAGAGAGCTCACTCAAGAATCAAGTCCTATGTGCCTGTTGGCCATCTGGATGTCTTCTTTAGAGAAGTGTCTATTCATGTTTTCTGCCCATTTCTTCACTGGGTTATTTGTTTTTCGGGTGTGGAGTTTGGTGAGCTCTTTATAGATTTTAGATACTAGCCCTTTGTCCGATATGTCATTTGCAAATATCTTTTCCCATTCCGTTGGTTGCCTTTTAGTTTTGTTGGTTGTTTCCTTTGCTGTGCAGAAGCTTTTTATCTTCATAATGTCCCAGTAATTCACTTTTGCTTTTAATTCCCTTGCCTTTGGGGATGTGTCGAGGAAGAGATTGCTACGGCTGAGGTCAGAGAGGTCTTTTCCTGCTTTCTCCTCTAAGGTTTTGATGGTTTCCTGTCTCACATTTAGGTCCTTTATCCATTTTGAGTTTATTTTTGTAAATGGTGTGAGAAAGTGGTCTAGTTTCAACCTTCTGCATGTTGCTGTCCAGTTCTCCCAGCACCATTTGTTAAAGAGGCTGTCTTTTTTCCATTGGATGTTCTTTCCTGCTTTGTGAAAGATGAGTTGGCCATACGTTTGTGGGTCTAGTTCTGGGGTTTCTATTCTATTCCATTGGTCTGTGTGTCTGTTTTTGTGCCAATACCATGCTGTCTTGATGATTACAGCTTTGTAGTAGAGGCTAAAGTCTGGGATTGTGATGCCTCCTGCTTTGGTCTTTTTCTTCAAAATTTCTTTGGCTATTCGGGGCCTTTTGTGGTTCCATATGAATTTTAGGATTGCTTGTTCTAATTTCAAGAAGAATGCTGGTGCAATTTTGATTGGGATTGCATTGAACGTGTAGATAGCTTTGGGTAGTATTGACATTTTGACAATATTTATTTTTCCAATCCATGAGCAGGGAATGTCTTTCCATTTCTTTAAATCTTCTTCAATTACCTTCATAAGCTTTCTATAGTTTTCAGCATACAGATCCTTTACATCTTTGGTTAGATTTATTCCTAGGTATTTTATGCTTCTTGGTGCAATTGTGAATGGAATCATTTTCTTTATTTGTCTTTCTGTTGCTTCATTGTTAGTGTATAAGAATGCAACTGATTTCTGTACATTGATTTTGTATCCTGCAACTTTGCTGAATTCATGTATCAGTTCTAGCAGACTTTTGGTGGAGTCTATCGGATTTTCCATGTATAATATGTCATCTGCAAAAAGCGAAAGCTTGACTTCATCTTTGCCAATTTTGATGCCTTTGATTTCCTTTTGTTGTCTGATTGCTGATGCTAGAACTTCCAGCACTATGTGAAACAACAGCGGTGAGAGTGGGCATCCCTGTCGTGGTCCTGATCTCAGGGAAAAAGCTCTCAGTTTTTCCCCATTGAGGATGATGTTAGCTGTGGGCTTTTCATAAATGGCTTTTATGATCTTTAAGTATGTTCCTTCTATCCCGACTTTCTCAAGGATTTTTATTAAGAAAGGGTGCTGGATTTTGTCAAAGGCCTTTTCTGCATCAATTGACAGGATCATATGGTTCAGCGTCGCTCCTTATCAGGGAAATACAAATCAAAACCACACTCAGGTATCACCTCACGCCAGTCAGAGTGGCCAAAATGAACAAATCAGGAGACTATAGATGCTGGAGAGGATGTGGAGAAACGGGAACCCTCTTGCACTGTTGGTGGGAATGCAAATTGGTGCAGCCGCTCTGGAAAGCAGTGTGGAGGTTCCTCAGAAAATTAAAAATAGACCTACCCTATGACCCAGCAATAGCACTGCTAGGAATTTATCCAAGGGATACAGGAGTACTGATGCATAGGGGCACTTGTACCCCAATGTTCATAGCAGCACTCTCAACAATAGCCAAATTATGGAAAGAGCCTAAATGTCCATCAACTGATGAATGGATAAAGAAATTGTGGTATACATACACAATGGAATACTATGTGGCAATGAGAAAAAATGAAATATGGCCTTTTGTAGCAACGTGGATGGAACTGGAGAGTGTAATGCTAAGTGAAATAAGCCATACAGAGAAAGACAGATACCATATGGTTTCACTCTTATGTGGATCCTGAGAAACTTAACAGGAACCCATGGGGGAGGGGAAGGAAAAAAAAAAAGAGGTTAGAGTGGGAGAGAGCCAAAGCATAAGAGACTGTTAAAAACTGAGAACAAACTGAGGGTTGATGGGGGGTGGGAGGGAGGGGAGGGTGGGTGATGGGTATTGAGGAGGGCACCTTTTGGGATGAGCACTGGGTGTTGTATGGAAACCAATTTGTCAATAAATTTCATATATATAAAAAATAAAAAAAAATAAGTACCACATGATTATACAATAAAAATGATATTAAAAAAAAAAGAAAAAAAAAAGAATCAGGTCCTAGATTTACAGAGAAGATGGTGGCATAGGAGGACACTGGGCTCACTGCGTCCTGCTGGTCACTTAAATTCCACCCACATCTGCCTAAATAACCCAGAAAACCGCCAGAAGACTAGCAGAATGGACTCCCCAGAGCCAAGCATAGACAAGAGGTCCACGGAAGAGGGTAGGAAGGGTAGAGAGGCGGTGCGCGCTACACGGACTGGTGGGAGGGAGCCAGGGCGGTGGAGGGGCAGCCTGCCTGGCAAGGTGGAATCCCCTAGCCTGGCTTGAAAAAGCGGAGGGGCCAGACTGCATGAGTTCTGACAGCCAATGGGACTTAACATCTGGAATGTTATAAGTCACCAGCTCGGCTCAGAGAGCAGGAGGGCGAGAGGACACCAGGAGGGAGAGGTGTTGAGCCCTGGAAGACAGAGCTCAGCTCAGCAGGGAACAAAGGCACTGGCCAGCGCCATCTCTCCCTCCCACCCCCCAGCCGAAATTCCAAAGGGAACCATTTCCTGTCACTGAAGTTGCTTGCACCACGCAAACACCCAATGCTGTGCTTCTGTGGATCCATCCTTCGACGGGTCTGCCTGCCTCCCTCCCAGTGCTGCAGGGCTCCTTGTGCAGGGGAACACTGATGGCAAAGTGAGCTAAGCCTGCCCCTCCCGCCCCTGTACACCTAGGGGATCCACCCCAGCTAATATGCCAGATCCCATCAAAGCAGCACCACAAGCCTGGCAGTGTGCAAGTAGCCCACACAGGGGCCACACCACTCCACAGTGAGTCCTGCCCCTGGGAGAGCGGAACATAAAGTACACACCAGTCTGACTGTGGCCCCAGCGGTGGGCTGGGGACAGACATCAGGTCTGACTGTGGCCCCACCCACCAACTCAAGTTACTCCAGACAGCACAGGGGAAGTGCCCTGCAGTTCTGCGCCACTCCAGGGACTATCCAAAATGACGAAATGGAAGAATTCTCCTCAAAAGAAACTCCAGGAAATAGCAACAGCTAATGAATTGACCAAAAATGATTTAAGCAATATAACAGAAAAAGAATTTATAATCATCATCATAAAATTAATCGCTGGGTTTGAAAAAGTATAAAGGACAACAAAGAATCTATTGCTACAGAGATCAAGGGACTAAGAAACAGTCATGAGAGCTAAAAAAAGAAAAAATACTATAAATGAGGTACAAAATAAAATGGAGGCGACCACAGCTCGGATTGAAGAGGCAGAGGAGAGAATAGGTGAATTAGAAGATAAAATTATGGAAAAAGAAGAAGCTGAAAAAAAGAGAGATTAAAAAATCCAGGACTATGGGGGCGCCTGGGTGGCGCAGTCGGTTAAACGTCCGACTTCAGCCAGGTCACGATCTCGCGGTCCGTGAGTTCGAGCCCGGCGTCAGGCTCTGGGCTGATGGCTCAGAGCCTGGAGCCTATTTCCGATTCTGTGTCTCCCTCTCTCTCTGCCCCTCCCCCGTTCATGCTCTGTCTCTCTCTGTCCCAAAAATAAATAAACGTTGAAAAAAAAATTAAAAAAAAAATCCAGGACTATGAAGTGAAAACTAGAGAACTAAGTAATGCAATGAAACGGAACAATACCCGTATAATAGGAATTCCAGAAGAGAGAGAGAAAGGGGCTGAAGGTGTACTTGAACAAATCATAGCTGAGAACTTCCCTGATCTGGGGAAGGAAAAAGGCATTGAAATCACAGAGAACTCCCTTCAGACATAACTTAAATTGATCGTCTGCATGACATATCATAGTGAAACTGGCAAAATACAAGGATAAAGAGAAAATTCTGAAAGCAGCTAATGCTAAATAGGCTCTAACTTACAAAGGCAGACACATGAGAATAGTCGCAGACCTATCTACTGAACTTTGGCAGGCCAGAAAGGAATGGCAGGAAATCTTCAATGTGATGAACAGAAAAAATATGCAGCTGAGAATCCTTTATTCAGCAAGTCTGTCATTCAGAACAGAAGGAGAGATAAAGGTTTTTCCAAACAAACAAAAACTGAAGGAATTCGTCACCACTAAACCAGCCCTACAAGAGATCCTAAGGGGGATTCTGTGAGTGAAATGATGCAAGAACCACAAAAGACCAGAGAAATCACTACAAGCATAAAACCTACAAACATCACAAATGACTCTGAACCTATATGTTTCAATAATAACACTGAATGTAAATGGACTAAATGCTCCAACCAAAAGACATAGGGTATCAGAATGGATAAAAAAACAAGACCCATCTATTTGCTGTCTACAAGAGACTCATTTTAGACCTGAGGACACCTTCAGATTGAGAGCGAGGGGATGGAGAACTATTTATCATGCCACTGGAAGTCAAAAGAAAGCTGGAGTAGCCATACTTATATCAGACAAACTAGAATTAAATTAAAGGCTGTAACAAGAGATGAAGAAGGGCATTATATAATAACTACAGGGTCTATCCATCAGGAAGAGCTAACAATTATAAATGTCTATGCACCAAATACGGAAACCCCCAAATATATAAAACAATTAATCACAAACATAAGCAACCTTATTGATAACAATGTAGTAATTGCAGGGAACTTTAATACTCCACTTATAACAATGGATAGATCATCTAGACACAGGATCAATAAGGAAACAAGGGTCCTGAGTGATACATTGGATCAGATGGACTTGACAGATATATTTAGAACTCTGCATCCCAAAGCAACACAATATACTTTCTTTTCAAGTGCACATGGAACATTCTCCAAGAGAGATCACATACTGGGTCACGAAACAGCCCTTCATAAGTATACAAGAATTGAAAGCATACCATGCATACTTTCAGACCACAATGCTATGAAGCTTGTAATCAACCACAGGAAAAAGTCTGGAAAATCTCCAAAACATGGAGGTTAAAGAACACCCTACTAAAGAAGGAATGGGTCAACCAGGCAATTAGAGAAGAAATTAAAAAATATATGGAGGGGCGCCTGGGTGGCGCAGTCGGTTAAGCGTCCGACTTCAGCCAGGTCACGATCTCGCGGTCCGTGAGTTCGAGCCCCGCGTCACGCTCTGGGCTCATGGCTCAGAGCCTGGAGCCTGTTTCCGATTCTGTGTCTCCCTCTCTCTCTGCCCCTCCCTCGTTCATGCTCTGTCTCTCTCTGTCCTAAAAATAAATAAACGTTGAAAAAAAAATTAAAAAATATATATATATGGAAACAAATGAAAATGAAAATACAACGATACTAATGCTTTGGGATGCAGCGAAGGCAGTCCTGAGAGGAAAATGCATTGCAATCCAGGCCTATCTCAAGAAACAAGAAAAATCCCAAATACAAAATCTAACAGCACACCTAAAGGAAATAGAAGCAGAATAGCAAAGACACCCCAAACCCAGCAGAAGAACAGAAATAATAAAGATCAGAGCAGAAATAAACAATATAGAATCTAAAAAAACTGTAGAGCAGATCAATGAAACCAAGAGTTGGTTTTTTGAAAAAATAAACAAAATTGATAAACCTCTAGCCAGGCCTCTCAAAAAGAAAAGGGAGATGACCCAAATAGATAAAATCATGAATGAAAATGGAATTATTACAACCAATCCCTCAGAAATACAAGCAATTATCAGGAAATACTATGAAAAATTATATGCCAACAAACTGGACAATCTGGAAAAAATGGACAAATTCCTAAGCACCCACACACTTCTAAAACTCAAACAGGAAGAAATAGAAAACTTGAACAGACCCATAACCAGCGAAGAAATTGAATCGGTTATCAAAAATCTCCCAACAAATAAGAGTCCAGGACCAGATGGCTTCCCTGGGGAATTCTACCACACATTTAAAGCAGAGATAATACCTATCCTTCTCAAGCTTTTCCAAAATAGAAACAGAAGAAAAACTTCCAGACTCATTCTATGAAGCCAGCATTACTTTGATTCCTAAACCAGACAGAGACCCAGAAAAAAAAAGAGAACTACAGGCCAATATCCCTGATGAATATGGATGCAAAAATTCTCAACAAGATACTAGCAAATCGAATTCAACAGCATATAAAAAGAATTATTTGGGGCGCCTGGGTGGCGCAGTCAGTTAAGCGTCCGACTTCAGCCAGGTCACGATCTCGCGGTCCGTGAGTTCGAGCCCCGCGTCAGGCTCTGGGCGGATGGCTCGGAGCCTGGAGCCTGTTTCCGATTCTGTGTCTCCCTCTCTCTCTGCCCCTCCCCCGTTCATGCTCTGTCTCTCTCTGTCCCAAAAATAAATAAAAACGTTGAAAAAATTAAAAAAAAAAAAAGAATTATTCACCATGATCAAGTGGGATTCATTCCTGGGCTGCAGGGCTGGTTCAACATTCCCGAATCAATCAATGTGATACATCACATTAATAAAAGAAAAGATAAGAACCATATTATCCTGTCAATCAATGCAGAAAAAGCATTTGACAAAATTCAGCATCCTTTCTTAATAAAAACCCTCGAGAACGTAGGGATAGAAGGAACATACATAAACATCATAAAAACCAATTATGAAAAGCCCACAGCTAATATCATCCTCAATGGGGAAAAACTGAGAGCTTTCCTCCTGAGATCAGGAACACAGGGGGATGTCCACTCTCACCGCTGCTGTTTAATATAGTGTTGGGGGGGCGCCTGGGTGGCGCAGTCGGTTAAGCGTCCGACTTCAGCCAGGTCACGATCTCGCGGTCCGTGAGTTCGAGCCCCGCGTTGGGCTCTGGGCTGATGGCTCGGAGCCTGGAGCCTGTTTCCGATTCTGTGTCTCCCTCTCTCTCTGCCCCTCCCCCGTTCATGCTCTGTCTCTCTCTGTCCCAAAAATAAATAAACGTTGAAAAAAAAAATTTAAAAAAAAAAATATATATAGTGTTGGGAGTGCTAGCATCAGCAATCAGACAACAAAAGGAAATCAAAGGATCAAAATTGGCAATGATGAAGTCAAGCTTTCACTTTTTTCAGATGACATAATAGTATACATGGAAAACCTGATAGATGCAGCCAAAAGTCTGCTACAACTGATACATGAATTCAGCCAAGTCGCAGGATACAAATTCAATGTACAGAAATCAGTTGCCTTCTTATACACTAATAATGAAGCAACAGAAAGACAAATAAAGAAACTTGTCCCATTCACAACTGCACCAAGAAGCATAAAATACTTAGGAATAAACTTAACCAAAGATGTAAAAGATCTATATGCTGAAAACTTTAGAAAGCTTATGAAGGAAATTGAAGAAGATATAAAGGAATGGAAAAACATTCCGTGCTCATGGATTGGAAGAATAAATATTGTTAAAATGTCAATACTACCCAAAGCTATCTACATTTTCAATGCAATCCCAATCAAAATTGCACCAGCATTCTTCTCGAAGCTAGAACAAGCAATCCTAAAATTTGTATGGAACTACAAAAGGCCCCGAGTAGCCTAAGTAATTTTGAAGAAGACCAAAGCGGCAGGCATCACAATCCCAGAATTCAGCCTCCACTACAAAGCTGTAATCATCAAGACAGCATGGTATTGGTGCAAAAACAGACACATAGACCAATGGAATCGAATAGAAACCCCAGAATTAGACCCACAAATGTATGGCCAACTAATCTTTGACAAAGCAGGAAAGAATATCCAATGGAAAAAAGTCTCTTTAACAAATGATGCTGGGAGAACTGGACAGCAACATACAGAAGGATGAAACTAGACCACTTTCTTACACCATTCACAAAAATAAACTCAAAATGGATAAAGGACCTGAATGTGAGACAGGAAACCATCAAAACCCTAGAGGAGAAAGCAGGAAAAAAACCTCTCTGGCCTCAGCTGCAGCAATTTCTTACTTGAAACAACTCCAAAGGCAAGGGAATTAAAAGCAAAAATGAACTATTGGGACTTCATGAAGATAAAAAGCTTCTGCACTGCAATGGAAACAATCAACAAATCTAAAGGCAACCAAGGGAATGGGAAAAGATATTTGCAAATGACATATCGGACAAAGGGTTAGTATCCAAATCTATAAAGAGCTCACCAAACTCCACACCCGAAAAACAAATAACCCAGTGAAGAAATGGGCAGAAAACATGAATAGACACTTCTCTAAAGAAGACATCCGGGTGGCCAACAGGCACATGAAAAGCTGCTCAACGTCGCTCCTCATCAGGGAAATACAAATCAAAACCACACTCAGATATCACCTCACGCCAGTCAGAGTGGCCACAATGAACAAATCAGGAGACTATAGATGCTGGAGAGGATGCAGAGAAACGGGAACCCTCTTGCACTGTTGGTGGGAATGCAAACTGATGCAGCCGCTCTGGAAAACAGTGTGGAGGTTCCTCAAAAAATTAAACATAGATCTACCCTATGACCCAGCAATAGCACTGCTAGGAATTTACCCAAGGGATACAGGAGTACTGATGCATAGGGGACTTGTACTCCAATGTTTATAGCAGCACTCTCAACAATAGCTAAATTATGGAAAGAACATAAATGTCCATCAACTGATGAATGGATAAAGAAAATGGATAAAGAATGGATAAAAGAAATTTTATATACACAACAGAATACTACGTGGCAATGAGAAAGATTGAAATATGGCCTTTTGTAGCAATGTGGATGGAACCGGAGAGTGTTATGCTAAGTGAAATAAGCCATACAGAGAAAGACAGATACCATACGTTTTCACTCTTATGTGGATCCTGAGAAACTTAACAGAAGACCATGATGGAGGGGAAGAAAAGAAAAGAGGTTAGAGAGGGAGGGAGCCAAAACACAAGAGACTCTTAAAAACTGAGAACAGACTGAGGGTTGATGGGGGGTGGGAGGGAAGGGAGGGTGGGTGATGGGTACTGAGGAGGGCACCTGTTGGGTTGGGCACTGGGTGTTGTATGGAAACCAATTTGACAATAAATTTCATATTAAAAAAAAAAGAATCAAGTCCTCATAGAAACAGGGAACATACCAGTGTGTCCATATCTAAAGTTCCAGATTTTCCTTGCTGCCTACAAGGTGCCCAGGGCTAGGCAAAGGAAGCAAGATAAGGAAAAGGAGAATTTTCTTGGTGGCAGTGCAGAAGACAGGGAGAAGCAAGGAGGAGGTGGTTGTAACAACAGAATTTGCGACCAGTCCTCACCTGGCTGTGGGAGGGGCTGATGCCCAGTTCTGAGGTTCCATGAAATAGGTAGACAGCACCCCGGTTCTCCTGCTCTCCTGGGGCCCCAATGGCCACATCTGTCAGCTTGTCCCCATTCACATCCCCCAGCACTGTCAAGGCTGCCCCAAAGCGGCCCCAGGGGTGGCCCTGCTCCCCACAGAGAATGACCTCACACTGCCATCTAGCTCTCTGCAGAACAAAACAAGTGTCAGGACCCAACCAGGCAACCCCTCCACCCCACACCCAGGTCCCACCCAGCCCAGGTCTCATCAGACACTTACCCCCAGGGGCAAGTGGCACATGGACACCTGTCCCCCCCGGGTTGGCTTGTAGTAATGTGGAGCCCCAATGAGGACGAGGTCAGAGTTGCCATCTCTGTTCACATCGACAGAGCAGAGGGAGGCCCCAAAGTAGGAACCAATCTGGAGGATAGAGTGTGAAGTCATCCTGCCTGCCTCTGTCAGAGGCATCCCCTTCTAGGATAGGTCCCTCCTCTCCCCAGTCACCAGGGACTTCCCCCATGGATCCCAAAACCCTTTGTCCTCCCTCTCTGCCCCTGAAGACCCTGCCACCCTCGTGTTTCACTCTGGCTTCCTCTACATCCAACCTGGGTCCCTGCAACTTCAGCCTTCGGCCTCCATTGCCCGGATGCCTGAGTGAAGATGACAACCTTCCCAGTATGCTGATGGCGGGGGGCCCCCAGGATCAGGATCTTCACCCCCTTCCAAAGTGCCAGCTCAGTGGAGTAACCTGAGGGGGGCAGGCCTCAGCATAAAAGCTTCCTCCCTAGTCCCCGAGCTACTGCCCTTCCCAGGCAGTTCATCTCCCTCTTGTGCCCCCAATCACAGCCTTTTCTCACCTAGATAAGAGTCCCTCATGTCCACATTCTCTTGAGACATGTTGATGAAAGTGGGGCTCATATTTTGGGGGTATAGGAAGGCTCCTCCAGACCAGCTGAAGCTCCCCACAGCCCCCAGAACTGGCCCGTCCTGGGAGGAAAGGATTCCAGGGCTAAGCAGGTCTGAGTCAAAAAAAGACAGCCTATTCTAAAGCAATGCCTACCACTGATTCCACTTTTCTTTTTTCATGTTTGCTTATTTTGAGACAGAGAGAGAGAGAGAGAGAGAGAGAGAGAGAGAGAGAGAACGAGAAGCAGGTGGGCAGAAAGAGAGGGAGGAAGAGAATCCCAAGCAGGCTCCATGCCAATAGCACAGAGCCCAATACACAGAGCTCAATCCCACAAACCGCTGAATTATGACCTGAGCCAAAATCAAGAGCTGGACACACAACAGACTGAGCCACCCAGGTGCCCCCTGACTCCACTTATTATTTGGAATTTTCTTTCTCCACTCATTCATCTAACACCTATCCTTACCTTCCCTCCTCCCACCACTCCCTACCTCCTACATCAATGGCCTGAAAACGGCCCCACTCACAGGTGAGAACACAGCGCTGAAACCCTCCTGGGACATCTCCAATTCAAAGGAACTACTGCTTATGGTCTGCGTACCTGGAAGAAGACATGACACCTGGGTTCCAGGGGGAAATACAGGCTTTACCAAGTCTGAAAAGGACATCTCAGCTTTAGAAGATCTAATTTTGGACATTAATACCCAAAGGGAGGAATTGGTGGCTATGACAAGTGGGTCCAGGTCCAAGAAGGGAAAGCATTTATGGGTTATGGCTTCTAAAGTGAGTACTTTCATCTCTGACTTACCCTCAATGGCAAAGATCTTCTCTTTCAGTTGGTTTTGAATGTCTCTCAAAGCATCAAAATTCTCCACTTGAAAAATGTGCTCATGGGAGGGCTTCGATGCAATGTCATTTAATTCTTTCCGGGAATGTGGATTTTGAAAAGCCAATCCCACCTGTCCCCAACAAAGACCAACTCAGTGAAAATAATAATAAATTCAATATGCCTGCCACACACTGGGTGCATATCCCCCAATAACTCCACAAGGTCAATATTATTACACTCTGTGTACAGATGAGAAAAATGAGGCTCAGACAACATCAGGGAATTTAAAGAAAAGGATCGGGGTCCCCAGGCTGGAACACAGCTTTCATATTGAAGGTAGTAGACGCTGAGAGAGCTGAGGTTTTTGTCCTAGAGAGGGAAGTTGCTTTAAGAGGAAGTGAAGGGAGGAAGCGGTGGGAGGGCATTTCCACATCCTACCCCAACTGCATAACGAATGATACCGGCAGCTTCAGCCCTAGGGATAACATCCTCATAACCCAGGGGGTCTCCTTGTTTCTGACCATCAGTGATGACAATAAGGATCTTGGAGGCATCTTTTCGGGCCCCACTTGAGGCACTGAACAGTTGATTTCTGTCAGAGAAGAAGATCCAGAGACCTGTGAACAGAACTGCTACTGGTCCCTTATGCCTTTTGAGAACAAGTTGTTGACCCTTTCTCTTGGAGGTCCCAGTCCCACCTGTAGACCCCCAGCTTGGTGAGGAGACCACAGGCTGAATTTCTGTCCCTGTCTGTCCCTCTCTCATGGAGATAGGTGAGGCCTAAAGGAAGACCCAGATGCTTTGGGGAAGGACCCGGGAGAAGGGAGGACTCACGTAACCATTTGGATGGCTGTAGCTGTGTAAGTGAACCCTCGCAGCTGTTGTACAGAATCCAACAGGCCTAGTGGGTTTGAGCTGTATATGAAGTCTTTGAAAGTGAAGTGTACCCAGGAATGGTGGGAGAACTGCATCAGAGAGAACTGGGAGAATTGAAGGGGGCTGGGAGCCAAGGCCACTTGACCAAAACCCCAGGCACCCCACCCACAAACCTCCCACAGGGCCCCTGCACACTTGCCTTCCCTCCCCCAAGGACACACCTGGGTGCTAGGTCTCTGGAACTGGCTCATAATGGCCTTCACAAAATTCAACATCTTGGTAAAATCTCTGAAGGAGATGCTGCCTGAGCCATCGATCAGGAACACAATATCCTGCTCCTGCCTTGGACACTCTGAGAAAGGAAGTGGCACCAGTTCTCCAAGGAACACTCCCAGAGCCCAGAACCTCAGCATCCTGGCCACAAGAACTCACTGCCCCCAAACCCAGGGACCTCCCTAACCCGTGCCTAGAATAGGGTCCTTTGGCCTCCTTAAGTCCCTAAAGAGGCTATATCTGTGATTCAGCTGCTCACACCTGTGTAGTCAGCCTAGGTGATAAAAAAGTGAAGTTCCTCCAATCCAGATGGTAAGAAACGGGGAGCCCCTCCTTCTACCTTGGCTGTCTGTGCCCCTCTCCCAAGCCCTATCCCACTCCCTCTCCCATATCCCCATGATCCAGCAATGAAAGGAGCCTGCTTCAGCCCCTGGCCAGAATCTGTCCTCATTAGTCAATGCCAAACTGTGCTTTTGTTAAATATTTTTAATGTTATCCCTGGAAATAACCACACACTGGCCCTGTTCTGTTCTCAGCTTAAATATGGGCCCCTATTCCCCTCCTGAGTGTATTCAAAATTGGTCAAAAAGAGGAAGCTCTCCCAGTTCTCCAAGAAGAGACCTCCCAGCCTCCCTCTTTCATTCCAGAGGTTCCCACCAGACAGTGGTGTCCTGGGTGTTCTTATGGGAGCCCAGATTCCTATGGGCGAAGTCTAGGAGGTGCTAGAAGAGAACTCCATTCAGTGGCCAGATGTCAGTTTCCCCAAGGGCTTGAGTGGAAATGTGAAACCAGGGAGGGGCCTAGTGTGCACACATACATTCATGCATACATATTCACATACACATACATACACAAACAAACCCATGCATACTCATATGCACACATATACACACATACTCATATATATACACTCATGTAAATATACATACAGGCACATATGCATGTGCATATATATGCACACATATATACATCCATGTACATAGACACACACACACACACACACACACACACTGCTCAGATTGTCTGCGCCTTCATCATTCTCTCCCATTCTGTTACACAAATTGGTTATACCCCAGGGCGTATTGACTGAAAATAAATTCCCTTCTCCCTAAAAATAATAGCAGCTAACATTAATTGAGCCCTCACTATGTGCTAAACCTTGGCCATGGATCATCTTATGTCACTCTCAGGGTTGGGTGTCATTATCCCCATCTCACAAATGAAGACACTGAAGCTCCAAGAGGGTTAGGTCATATAAAAGTGGAACAGTAATGTGGCAAGATGTGAAAGCATACAGTGACTACCCAACTCATGTCTGGAACTGCTATACCATCCAGTATATATTTTTTCCAGATATCTTTTTTATCCACTCTGGCAAAAGTGTCTCTGGCCCACTACACTCCCAATCACAAGTGTGTGGGCTCCTCAAAGGAACCAGTAGCCCCCAACACTCACCCTGCAGGGCAGCCGGGAGCCTCTGGGCCTGCCAGGAAAGGGAAACCAGCAGGAAACAGAACCCAGTCAAGTACATGTTCTCCTTGCATGTATGGTGCACTGTGGGGCCACAGGCCTAAGGACAGAGGTGTCTGATGGGAAGGGCTGTCCCTGCTTCCATTCCATCCTTCCAACCCAGTATTTTCACACTCCCCAAGGTCCCCAGCCCCACTAACCCCAGGTCCCCATTCTTCCCTTCAGGACAGCTCTGCAACCCAGGTAACTCACCAGCAGTTGAGAAGGGTTGGTTGAGGCTGCCAGGGACAGGCCCAAGGACATGTTCACTGCTTCTGGGGGGACTGAGGGGACAGATATGTGCATGGTCACCCTCAGATCTGTGTAAGATCTGGGCAGGGGTCACCTAACCCTGCAAGACAAGGAGGTCTGGAAAGTGAAGGGGGTTTTCAGGTCTTGGTAGAGCCATGAGGGTAAGGGGTGTGATGGACAAAGAGGCTATGAAGGGATCAGGAAGCTTGTCTGAGGGTGAGGGTCTGCAGACAGAGCTGGAACTGGGAAGTGCATCTTCTGTGCTCCCCCCAGGTCCCTAGAGCAATGGAGTTTGGACCTGGGTCCCAGGGAGAGGCAGTGACTCACTCTTCAGGCGGATGGGCTCACACTTGCCCGTTCTATAGTCACACTGGTAGAGGCTACCTGTTTGGTTGGCAGCCTTTATCTCTTGGGGGTCTCCAACCACCACCCTGGGGGGAGGAAGACAAAGAACACTGAAGTTAAGAATATGGACAGTGGAGCCAGACTGCCACTCGGCAAGTTTGCTTCATCTCTAAGCCTCAGAGTCCTTATTTGCAAAGTGGAGATTAATAACAATTTAAGTTACACATGGGAGGGGTTTTTGTCTGTTTTGTTCTCCTGTATATGTCTGGCTCCTTTAGTAGTAAGTGCTCAATAAATATTTCTTGAAAAGTTGATCCTTACCTATCTTATAAGATTATTATGATAACGAAATTAGTACTCACCTAGAAATGCAAATCAAAACTACATGGAGATATCACCTCACACCTGTCAGAATGGCTAAAATCAACACAAGAAACAAAAGGTGTTGGCAAGGATATGGAAAAAGGACCCCTCATGTATAGTTGGTGAGAATGCAAACTGGTGCAGTCACTGTGGAAAACAGTATGGAGTTTCCTCAAAGGGCTACAAATAGAACTACTGTATGATCCAGCAATCACACTCTTGGGTATGTACTCAAAAGGATACATGCACCCCTGTGTCTATAGCAGGATTATTTACAATAGCCAAGATATGGAAGCAGCCCAAATGTCCATTGATGAATGGATAAAGAAGATGTGGGATACACACACACACACACACACACTATATATATATATATATATATATATATATATATGCACCAGTTTGCATTCTCACCAACTGTACATGAGGGGTCCTTTTTTCCATATCCTTGCCAACATCTGTTGTTTCTTGTGTTGATTTTAGCCATTCTGACAGGTGTGAGGTGATATCTCAGTGTAGCTTTGATTTGCATTTCTAGGTGAGTACTAATTTAGTCGTCACAGCAATCTTATGTATTCAGCCATAAAAAAGAATGACATTTTGCCATTTGCAGTGAAATAGATGGAGCTAGAGAGTGTAATGGTAAGTGAAATAAGTTAGTGAAATAAGTGAAATAAGTCAAAAATATGATTTCATTCATGTGGAATCTAAGAAACAAAATAAATGAACAAAGGAGAAAAGAGAGAGAGAGAAACCAAGCAACAGATTCTTAATTATAGAGAATAAACTGATGGGTAGGGTAGGGTAGGAGGGGAGGAGGAGGAGGGTAGGGTTATGGGTTAAATAGGTGATAGCGATTAAGGAGTGCATTTGTTGTGTACGGTACTGGCACAAAAACAGACACTTAGATCAATGGAACTGAATAGAGAACCCAGAAATGGACCCAGAAATGTATGGCCAACTAATTTTTGACAAAGCAGGAAAGAATATCCGATGGAATAAAGACAGTCTCTTCAGCAAATGGTGCTGGGGAAAACTGGACAGCGACATGCAGAAAAATGAACCTGGATCACTTTCTTACACCGTACAAAAAAATAAACTCAAACTGGATGAAAGACATAAATGTAAGACAGGAAACCATCAAAATTCTCAAAGAGAAAGCAGGCAAAAGCCTCTTTGACTTTGGCTGCAGCAACTTCTCACTCAACATGTCTCCAGGAGCAAGGGAAACAAAAGCAAAAATGAACTATTGGGACCTGATCAAAATAAAAAACTTCCACACAGCGAAGGAAACAATCAGCAAAACTAAAAGGGAACCAATGGAATGGGAGAAGATATTTGCAAATGACATATCAAATAAAGGCTTAGTATCCAAAATCTACAAAGAACTTATCAAACTCAACACCCAAAAAAACAAATAATCCGTGAAGAAATGGGCAAAAGACATGAATAGACACTTCTCCAAAGAAGACATCCAGATGGCCAACCTACACATGAAAAAATACTCCACATCACTCATCATCAGGGAAATACAAATCAAAACCACAATGAGATACCACCTCACACCTGTGAGAATGGCTAACATTAATAACTCAGGCACCAACAGATGTTGACGAGGATGCAGAGGAAGAGGATCTCTTTTGCACTGCTGGTGAGAATGCAGACTGGTGCAGTCACTCTGGAAAACAGTATGGAGGTTCCTCAAAAAATTAAAAATTTAAGTACCTTATTTATCCAAAGTATTTATCCAAGGGATACAGGTGTGCTATTTCTAGGGGTACATACACCCCAATGTTTATAGCAGCGCTATCAACAATAGCCAAAGTATGGAAAGAACCCAAATGTCCATTGACAGATAAATGAATAAAGAAGATGTGGTATAGCCAAAGCATAAGAGACTCTTAAAAACTGAGAACAAACTGAGGGCTGATGGGAGGTGGGAGGGAGGGGAGGGTGGGTGATGGGTATTGAGGAGGGCACCTTTTGGGATGAGCACTGGGTGTTGTATGGAAACTAATTTGACAATAAACTTCATATATTGAAAAAAAAGAAGATGTAGTATATAAATACAATGGAGTATTACTGGGCAATCAAAAAGAATGAAACCTTGCCATTTGCAACTGTGTGGATGGAACTGAAGAGTATTATGCTAGGAGAAATTAGTCAGAGAAAGACAAATATCATATGACTTCACTCATATGAGGAATTTAAGATACAAAACAGATGAACGTAAGTGAAGGGAAGCAAAAATAATATAAAAACAGGGAGGGGGACAAAACATAAAAGACTCTTAAGTATAGAAAACAAACAGAGGGTTACTGGAGGCATTGTGGGGGGGGGATGGTCTAAATGGGTAAGGGGCATTAAGGAATCTACTCCTGAAATCATTGTTGCACCATATGCTAACTAACTTGGATATAAATTAAACAACAAATAAATTAAAAGGAATGCACTTTTTGTGATGAGCACCAGATGATGTATGGAATTTTGCATCACTCTATTTTACACCTGAAACTAATATAGCACTATAAGTTAACTACACTGGAATTTAAATTTAAAATTTTTAAATAAAATAGATCAGTGACCACATAAAGCATGCTTGGCACAGTGCTAGGCACTTAGAAAGTGCTCAATAAATGTTAGTTGTAATCATCAAGATGGCAAGACAGTACCTGCTTTCAGTACAACTCTTCATATCCCTAAGAGAATTTCTACACCAGGCACTGGAGAAGAGAATCATGGGGAAGGACAGGACATTGTGCATGGAAAGGAGTTGATGAGAACCAAAAGCCAGTCACCACCCAGTCCTCACCAGGAGTTGGCATACTGGACCACACTGTATCCAAACCCAGCACTCTCCATAAGGAAGGTTGTTGGCTGGTCTGTGTCCAAGTTGAAACAGAGAGAAGAAGCCAAGCCTGGGAAAGGAGGTGAGAAGAGAAGCTCTGAAGAAGGGTCTTCCTCCTATTCCATCTCCCCAGACCCCAGATTTGCTCTCCTCTCCAGGTCCAATGCCCTAGTGTCTCCTGGACTTCTGAACTCTTAGGCTCAGGCTTCCCCCAGTCCTGCTTCTCTCCTGCAGGAAGTCCAGAGACAGCTCTTCACTCATTGGCCTGCTGGAAAGTTTCAATTCTCCATTTTCACAGAGAAACACCCAGACTCTAACTCCTTTGCCACCCTGGGGCTTCTAGGAGAAAGAGTCCAGGA
Organism: Lynx canadensis; assembly: GCF_007474595.2. Taxonomy (NCBI): domain Eukaryota; kingdom Metazoa; phylum Chordata; class Mammalia; order Carnivora; family Felidae; genus Lynx; species Lynx canadensis. The sequence continues at coordinate 24,293,752 of NC_044318.1, read as the reverse complement.
AAACTTGGGCCAAGGTGACATTGTGAACAGAGCACAAGGTTGACTTGTTCTACCTACTTGGGAAATCTCTAGATTGTTCAGGCAACTGTCCCCTCCCTCTCCCTCCAAAAACTCCAGATACCAAGCCCTGTGTAACTCCAGATCCCTCCCCTAATGTCTGCGTCCAAAACATGTACATTCTCAGCTCTTTCCCTATCTGGACCCCAATGCTCTCATGTCTCTTCATTGGAGCCCGCCACTTACCCATCAACAGGAGGAAGGTCCTGATCATGGTCATGACTGGAAGGTAAGATATGGGCTTCTGAGTTCCTCAGCCACTGAGGGAACTGGACAAAGGTACAGAGGGGCCAGTGAGCAGAGAGGTAGTCAGGAGAATAGAAGCTGAGAGGGAAGTTGTCAGCATGACTCAGAGGTGGAGGGCGGAGAATAGGACTAAAATAAACAGAGAAAGGGGCTGAGGCAGCCCACACATCCTGGGTCCAAGAGTCTTTCTAACCAGAGATGGCTTGCTTCTTTTGCTTTACCAAACTAGACTTAAGTGAATGCAAATTCCCTCCCTGCCTCACCTCTTTAGCTTCTCTAGTTGTACAGGCAGAAGTTTCCTCTTGACCTTGAAACTTCAATTAGCCTGGGGAGGGAAAACAGGCAGATGCCAGGGTCAATTTAGGGCCCTAATGGAGACTCTGGTGGGTACTCTCAGACCTGGAAACCTCTGGGCTAAGAAGCAAGCATCTGGACCTTAGGAGGAAAATGGAGTGGGCATTTAGTCATTTACTCAACAAGCCTCATTTGAGGCTAATTACGCATCTCTCTATTAGCAAAGAGATAAAACACAAACCACAAGGCCCAGCCCTGGGGTCAGTAGAGAAGGCAAATGTGCAAAGAGCAAGGTATTGCTATGAGATGAGAAGCCCATTGACCACAGAGTACCTTACTCACTTAGAAGGGTGTCTATTTCTGAAAAGGATTCCTGGCACTTGAGCTGAGTTTTGAAGGCAACTGACTATAGGGGAGCATATTTCAGAAGGGGTAGCCAAATGTGACCAAGGCATGAGACTGGAGGGCCTCTTGGGAAACCAGTGATGGTAAACCAGAGAGTGGGAGGTGGGAAGTGACAAGAGATGAGGTCAGTGCCATGGAGGAAGGGGAGAAGGGGAAGCAGGCCCCAAGTCTGGAAAGCCCCCTTAAGGTATGTTGATTTTATCCTGAGGGCAGAGGGAAGGATTGAATCAAATTGGGAAGACTGAAATCTTCAAATTTACATTTCAGAAAGCTAGAAAGAGGAGCAGTATGGGGCATGGTTTCATTGGGAACTAGCTGGAGACAGACCAGCTAAGAGAGAGGTAACGGGGCCCTGTGGGGTGAGCTAGTGGCCATGGGGATGGACTGGAGGTTGACTGGTCTCTAAGAGGAAGACAGTGGTGATGGTCCCTGAGCATACTTGGAGGAAGGGAGGGACAATGGACTAGGATAGTTACGGTTTTTAGAAAGCCAAAATTTAGTCTTTAAGAGCTTGGGCTCTCAATCTCTCTAGGCTCCAGTTTCCTCTTCCACAAAATGAGGGTGATAATAAAACTACATATCTCCTAGGGTGCCTGGGTGGCTCAGTCAGTTAAGCATCCAACTCTCAATTTCAATTCAGGAGATGATCTTATGGTTTGTGAGTTTGAGCCCCCCATCAAGCTCTGCACTGACAGCATGGAGCCTGCTTGGGATTCTCTCCCTTTCTGACCCTCCCCACTCGTGTTCTCTCTCTCTCTCTCTCTCTCTCTCTCTCTCTGTAAAAATAAACATTTTTTAAAACTTTAAAAGTACACATTTCCTATTGTTTGTTTCTGGGAAGGTTGAATTAGTATGAAATGCTGAGAAAAATGTATATGAGTTCTGTCATTGGCTATTATGAGTACTATGCTCTGATGATTATTGTGTTAGGTAAGAGGGGCCTGAAGGCCTTCCAAGAGAAGATGTCCTAGAGGCAGTTGAGTGAATGGGGCTAGAGCTTAGGAGACAATTCTGGGTTGGAGAAGAGTTTTGGATCCATCAGAAGTGCTGAATGAGATCCTGGTGGGAGTGTGAAGAGGGAAGAGAAATATGGGTGGAAGAGGGGAAGGAAACCAGTGTTAGCAGCAGAGCAGAAGCCCAGAAATATTGAGAAGGAAGGAGTTCTCAAAGAGGGAGAAAGAAGCCCAGGAGAAAAAAGGGAATCATGAAAGGGCTACCTGGAGAGGAATGTAAATAATTTCACAAGCTGCTAGATGTCAAGTGAGGTGAGAAATGAAGAAGTCCCCAGATATGGCAACAGAGGCTATCAGGGACCCTAGAGGTGGCAGTGCCAGGTTAGTGGGGGAGGAGCTGCGAGTGAGTAATGTGGACATTAATGCCACCTGAAGATAAGCAGCCTTGTAGGGACCTCAGATACAATATGACTGGAGAAAATCCCTGGAATTCTTGGAGATGAAAAAAAAATTGAAAGAGAATGAAATGGAGACACAGAAACCCAATAAAAAGAAAGAAGTGACCCAGATTCCAGACAAGATAAAAGGCAAGCCAGAAATAACTCAAGCCAGGAGATGTCTAGAAGACTCAGGACTGGACTCACAGACAGGGTAAGTACAAGAGAGCCACCAAGCCTTTGAAGGTGCCTTGAATCCTGGCCTTTCCAGGGCTTGGGTTCCACTCTTGATGGATGAGGTACACAAAACAAGAATATTGGACAACTAAGATTTAAATTCTTCTTTCAAGCTGCCCAACATACTTCTATGATACTTCAGGAAAAGCCAAGCAAGGTAAGACATCTCACCTTTAACAAAGATAACTTGTATCATAAAAGTGTAGAACAGGATGTGTCCTTAATTCAAGCCATCCATGAAGGCAGTGAGGCTCCAGATAGGAACTTAGGGTTTCTAAAACTCACAGCCCCTTTTCATTCCAGTGAATCATGTTGTGACACTTCCAGAAAAAGGATGGCAGCTGAGGAGGGTAATATAAGCAAGGAAAGGGTGGATACCCAAGTTCCCTAATCTCCTCAGCCCAGTAGGACCATGATTCAGTCACATCCAACTCTGTCCGTCTGACACCTGTAGGTTGTTCAGAGCCAAGGCTGAGCCGGTGGAAGAAGTCAAGAGCAGAATGGGAGGGTTTGGGGAAGTTTGGAGGCAGCCAGACTTTCTCACTGCTGGAATTCCTCACTCAATAAGTTTCTGCTCTGTCCCTGAGACTAGATATACTGACTGAAGAAGATTCTGGTAGGATGGTGGGGCAGGAGGTGCTGCTTCTGATCTGTCACATACTGGAGCAAGGGTGGGAAATGGAGAAACCAGGACAGATGTTGATTTAATTCAGGTCTGATTTACCTGAACTAAGTGGAACTGAATAATTTTGGGTCTGTTTCCTGGGTTGTTTCTTTTCCATGGAAAGAGAACAGAAATCTGGTGGGTGGAAGCTTTGGTATTTTTCAGTCTGTTTCCACCCCCACACTTACCCATGAGGCCTGAATGGATTTTCCCTAGAGTTTCTGCCCTTCTTCTTACCATATGCACTCTGTCTCACTTCTCTTTCTTTGATGGACAATTGGCCACCTCACCACCAAATTTTCTCAAAACAGAATTTTTTTAGAGAGAAGGGGAGGGGGAAGGAGAAAGAGAATCCCAATCAGGCTCTGCACTGTCAGCATGGAGCCTGACCCAGGGCTCAAACCCAAGAACTGTGAGATAATGACCTGAGCTGAAACCAAGAGTCAGACGCTTAACCGACTGAGTCACCCAGGCACCCCAAAACAATTTATTTAACTCTATAGTGTAGAAATACACACATGTATACTCAGGTTCTCAGGAAGAGGCTGCTTTCCAAAAGCAACTGGTTCTCCCTACACTCCAGGAGCCGTGGGCATGGAATTCTGTTGTGATCGATTATTTGAGAACGCTAGAGGATTTTAGCCAGTGGTTGGGAAGTTTGGGACATGAAAGTGAGAAGCAGGCATAGGGTAATAACATCTTTATGGCAGAAAAAAAGAACTGAGTAATACTAACGTATCATTATGCCCTTTATGTCTGTTAGCTCACTGAATCTTCTCAACAGCCCTATGAGGGTGGGGAGCTGCTATTATCCTCATTTTATGGATGCAGAATTAAGGCACAGAGAAGTTGAGTTATTTGCCTCAAGTTACCAACTAGTACAAGGTAAAGACAGATATCAAGGCACTAGAGTCTTGACCACACTGCTAATGATCTTACTTCCTCCTTTCTACCCCACCTACTGCCTGGGCAGTATTTGTTCACTCAACCATTCATCCCACACACAGGAGCTTCTCGTGTGATCCAGGCTGTGGGTTGGCTGCTAGGGAAGCAAAACAAGCAGGAAAGGGTGCTGGCCTTCTAAGAGATCATACCCTACAAGGGAAACAATATTCTGATACATTCAAATCACAAGTTTTACTAGATAGCAGAATAATTTGAGTTGCTCAGGGAGGAAGTGATTAGCTCTGCTTTGGTGAATCTCAGAAGGAGATTCTTGGGGGGGGGTGCTTTTATACACCAGGGATTGGTATAGAGACTATAGACTTCTTCAATATAAGGACTGTATCCTTCTGGTCCTCTATCCCCTGCATTCAGCACAACACCTGACACATAGGAAGCACCCAATCAATACTTGGTGCCTGCATGAAGTTAAAGAAGGGCAGAGCTAATCCCAGTCAAGGGAACAAGCCTTTTTGTACAGAACATCCAACAGTTCTGGTCTCAGTCACTGTTGCACCTCAATTATGTGCCTGGGAAATAGCACTTGCTTCTGTTTGTTGCTATAGCTGTTATAAGTTGAGGATAAGGGTGAGAATTCACAGTTTTCCTTAGTGAAGAATAAAAAGTGACACCCTCTCAATGACAGCTCATTGAGATCAGACACTCATTTCTCTTTCTTTCTCCAAGGATGGCCACTAGACCTAGAGTAGATACAACCAGGGGTCAAACATGTCTGTTGGGTATGTGGGTAGTTGGGTGATAAGAAGGTAGATGAGTTTGTGTGTGGACAGATGAGCAGGTGGCTGGGTAGATGGGAGGATGAGTGGATGAATGGATAAGTGGGGTGGATGGGTATGTGGAAAGGAAATCTGCACACATTTGAAGGTGATAGACCAAGTGTTCAGCCCAGATCACCCTGGGATTCCCCCAATTGTTGTATAAATTGAAGGCTGCCTCAGAACAAGGCAAAAGCAGCCTTTCTAGGAGGCAGACTAATGAATTGGGGCAAATTTTGGATACAACAGGTATTTGTTTAGGTTGAGTAAATGCTGTAGGAAATAAGTAGAAGAATGTTAGGGAACACAGCAAACGTGTGTCTGGTGGATGAGGAAAAGCCTGGGGCAACAGTGAAGGGAAGAGGAAGGAACACTGGCTTGGCTTCTCTACATACATTGGCAAAAACCCCTTGGAGAGTCAAATGGTTGTCCTTTAACTCCCACTGCTGGCAAGTGATTTAACTGGAATTAGAGGAACATAGTACTTAATTTGCACTTAAGTTCTGTGAAATAGAAGAGAAAATGAGAAGCAAAGATAATTCATTGGGAAAAGGAAAGACACAGAAGAGGAAAGAGAGCAGAAATGAGATGGTCAGAGTAAGGTGGATAGGGGCTGAGTATTGATGACTGGCCTACCTTCTTCTGGGTTTCCCTTGGAGGGAACATTCATACTTTCCATCTGAAGGCTCCATAATGCTGCCTCAATTCCCAGCCTTAGATTCAACTCACAAAGATGATCAGGAAAAGCTGGGCTGGAGTCCAAGCTATAGGAAGTCTTGACTGACCTTGGGCAAGTTAACATAACCTCACTAATCATCAGTATCCTCTTCTGCAAAATAGGAACAATAATATCCACCTCAATGGGCAGGCGTGAAGAATTTAATGAGAACTGAATTGACTTTCAGGGCAGGACTTCTCCAGCCCTGTCTGAGCTAGAGTCTGGTCAGCACACCCCCCAAAATACCATGGAAAATAGCGTGAACAATGGGCTGATTACACCTGAACTGTAACACATAGATCAAGGTGCTCTTAAATCAGAGAACACAGTGGCTTTCTGCCTACTCCACTCTGTGACTCAAAAAAATTCTAAATGAAAAAGTAAGTGCAAGAAAGGTATTCAAAGTTCTGGTTTTCCTTCCAATATTTTGATGTTTCTTTGTATTTGTCAATTACAAATATTGTATTCTTTTCAAAAAAATTTTTCCATCATTTTTTTGATGCCTTGACTTTAATAGAGGCTCAAGCACAGCAGCTGTGCTGCACATGGGAGGGGCTGGGCTGGAGATACTTGTGGGAATTAGGGGAGGGAGAATTCCAGAGAACAGGGGTAAGGCTGGGTCATCAGGCTTAGCTTCTGTATCTTACTCTTGGCTTGGTAGCAAGATTATTCTCTTTTTTTATATATTAAATACAATTTATTGTCAAATTGGTTTCCATACAACACCCAGTAACAAGATCATTCTCAACAGGCAAATATATATATGGAAGAACATGGCAATCAATGCATTCAATTCATGTTTACTCAGAGGGGCTTTGGAACTTCAATGGGCAACAAGAGATGGGGGCAGATAAGGAGACCCATTTCAGCAATTGTTCAAAGTCTGTGCCAAAATGGGAATGCCCACAGAGAAACTGGAAAGGAGATCATTGTGGTTTGTTTGTTTGTTTTTTAATTGAAGTAGCTGGACCAGAGGATTGAGAAAATAAATGAAGACCAACAAAATGTCTGTTGATAGGCAAAGGCTATTTATTCAGAGCTTGCTCTAGCAAGAAATTCAGCCACCATCACTTGCATTTTGACAAATACCCAAAGGCAAGGGAGGAGGAGAGGATAGGCTTTATGGTATAAAAAGGGAAGTTTTCAGGTGTGCCCTGACTGGAGGCTGTTGGCCCAGGGAAGCTGGAGTGGATTAACTGGAAGGAGAACATCTTTTGATTGGTTAGGGGAGCATATTTGGCTTTTCCTGGTTGGGCCTAAGTTGGATACAGCAACAAAAATTAGGGAAGCTGTCAGTTATTAATCAAGCCCTGGTCATTTTGAGCCAATTATTACATGGGTTATTGTTTGGCTTCCTGGACCAGTTGCTAAAGGTCTGACTTCCTACAAGTCTGACTTACAGGTGGCAAACCGGCTTCTTGGGCTGTTTATTATAGTTAATGGATGGGTTCCTTGGGCTGATTGCTACAGATTATGGGTCAGAGCTCTGTTTCTATGTATAGTCTGTCCATTATCCATTCATTCTCTCAAGATTTAGAAAATGTGAAGTAGTTACATATAGCCAGATACTATATGGTCCTGAAGAAATGCGTTGTGCTGTAGGGAAACAGACTTTTGAGAGTTCTGTCTTCTGGTGGAGGGAACAAGAACAGGAAGCCAGGAAAACCAAGATCATTCATTCATTCATTCATTCACCAAACACATATATTCAACAATTGTTTGCTCTGTGTTCCAGATATTGTCATAGGGGTTCCTGCACTCCAGGAATGTACAGTGTCCAGGAATAAAAAAACAGGTTACTGACAGCATATGAGAGGTGAAGCTTCTCTTGGCTAGGCATTCAGGAGGATTTGGAGGAAGTGACATTCAAGCTGAGACAAGAGTCAAGTGAAGGAGGAAAGGAAGTGAGTTCTGGGCAAAGAATAAAGCATGACAAAGACTGGGAAGTGAGAGAGAATGAAGGGGGAACAGATACATCCTGACCTGTCCTCAACAGGTCATGTTTAGGCTTGACATCCCAATGAAATTATTATTCACACTTCCTTTCACTTTTAAAAGGGTCCTGACTGGTCACACTAGATATGGTGCATTTTAGAAATATGAGGTTGAGAGGGAAGGGAGCAGAAGGTGAGCTACAGAGGTAGGCAGTGACCAGATCACATAGGGCTTCAAGATCACCTTTAATCCAATGGACCCTAACCTCAGAGCAGGAGCGCTATATGGAATGAACTGGAAAGCCATGTCCTGCCTGTTTATAGTGGCTCTACCTAGCTGCAGCCTCATGTTGTCTCACTCCCATTTTTCAATAAAAGCCATAAATTTGGATTTCTCTAAGAAATCTGCCAATTTTAAAATGTCATCAACTCAGGGCGACTCGGTGGCTCAGTTGGTTAAGCGGCTGACTTCAGTTCAGGTCATGATCTTGCAGTCTGTGGGTTCCAGCCCCGCGTTGGGCTCTGTGCTGACAGCTCAGAGCCTGGAGTCTGCTTCCAATTCTGTGTATCTCTCTCTCTCTCTCTCTCTCTCTCTCTCTCTGCCCCTCCCCAGCTTGCTCTCTGTCTCTCAAAAATAATAAACATTAAAAAAAATTTTAATAATAAAATGTCAGTAACTAATCAAAAACAAATAAACAAACAAAACTATGTAGGCTAACTAAAACCTGAGGGCTATTACTCAGCCACCAAAAAGAATGAAATCTTGCCATTTACAATAACATGAATGGAGCTAGAGTGTATTTTGCTAAGCAAAATAAGTCAGTCAGAGAAAGACAAGTACCATATGATTACACTCATGTATAGAATTTGAACAACAAAACAGATAAACATAGGGGAAGGAAGGAAGGAAGGAAAGAAAGAAAGAAAGAAAGAAAGAAAGAAAGAAAGAAAGATAGATGGAAACCATTCCAGACTATTAACTATAGAAAACAAACTGAGGGCTGCTGGAGGGAAGGTGGGCAGGGAATGGGCTAGATGCATCCTGGGTATTAAGGAGGGCACTTGTTGGCATGAGCACTAGGTGTTATATACAAGTGATGAATCACTAGATTCTACTCCTGAAATCAATATTACTATAAGTTAAATAACTAGAATTTAAATAAAAATTTGAAACAAACAAGAATAAATAAGCTGTAAGTGAGTAAAAGCAATAGATTTTTTTAAAGGCTCTGAACTTTCCCTGGGGAGGGGAAATTCACACCATCAGGACACACATCTCTGGTAATCTCTCAAGACAGAGAAAGGAGAAATACCTTCCAAATACCTTTCTCATGCATCTACAGGTGAAACAGGACAATTAATTTCTCTATGAGGTCATTTAGCCAGCAGGAAGGACCCCACTTTTGTGATCTCAGAGGTTGGGGATAAATCCTGGAGACCAACCCAAGTGGGCTCATCAGGAAGATCCCACAGATGAAGAAAGCATTACTGATGCCTGTGACCAGCCTGAGAATGGATAGAGTGGAACATTCTCCAGCCCCCCCCCATTTTAGGTGCCAGTCATATCATAAGTCCTGACAAGAAGGAGGGGACTGAAATGCTAGAAACTGGAGTAGCAGCACTATCAGAATTTACCACAAGTTTAGTTTCTTTGACCAAGTAGGTAAAAACTCTTGAGAAGGTAATGTTATTAGTTACAATACAGGGACAACTGCTGTGTTGAAGACTCAAAATACCAGTGCCTTAAAGAAGATTTCTCTTTCTTATAACAATATGAGATTATGGAGTCCATGGATAACATAGTGGTTCTACAGAGAACCCAAACTCTGTCTCACTTTGGCATTCTTAAGTGTTGCCCTTGTCAGCAAAGTCTAAAATGGTGAATGACACACTTCAGTTGGTAAAGATGGTAAGGAGAAAAGAGGTACACTTCTTCTCTCATAAGACCAGACTCCAAAGTTGTTCACTCACCCTACTCATATCCCATTAGTCAGAAAATAGCCACATGGCCATCATAGCTGTATAGGAAACTGGGAAATGTGCTCTTTAACTGGGTGGCCATCTTTGTTATCCATTGTGGCATAACAAACTATTCCAAAGCAGAGTGGATTATTTCCCACAGTTCTGGGCAGTTCTTTTGTTGGACTTGCCAGTGGCTGCAGTCATCAGATTCCAGGACTGGGCTGGAAGAGTCACATTGGCCTCGGGAATGCAGTTGTGCTATCAGCTGGGAGCCTTAGTCGTCTCTTCCATATGGCTGCTCATTCTCCAGTGAGCTAGATGGGTATCAGCATGGTGGTGTGAGGGTGGGAGCAGAAGCTGTAGTGCTTCTCATGGCCTAGGCTCTGGAACTCCAAAACATCCCTTAAGCCACCACATTCTATTGGTCAAAGTAAGCCACAAGACCAGCCCAAATTCCAGGGAGTAGAGATAGGCCCCTCCACTTGATGGAAAGAGCACAATGTCCCAGTGCAAAGGAGTGGGATACAAAGAGGCACAATTCACTGGAGATTATAATTCTAACAATATTCCATGGTGGCCCAGATAAGAACCCTATTACTAAGTAAGAAAAGGAGGGTAGAGACTGAAGGGATTTATTTATTCTGAATCAAGGGACCCCAAAAAGTAAAATCAAAGGCAGACTTTCCTGGTTTGGCTGCTTATCATGAGAGATTTATGGCCCTGTTTATTAGTAACATTATGGTCATGTTAAGAGAATTTGTCACTGGAAATTATTTCTTTTCCAACCCATCATAAAACTCCTATCTGGCTGAATTCGACACAAGCTTCCGATTCAATGATGCCAATGTGGACTCTGAGCCCACAAGACTTTAGCTGCTCATCCAAGAGCAGGTCCCTGCAGATACAGAGGCCCTCTTTCCCGGGGCATTTAAGGACTTCTGCAGATATTAAGGTCATTTATCTTTTAACCTAAGAAAGGAAAAAAACATTTTTAATGGATTTTAAAGTCAGAAGAGAAAATTGTGTGGAATCATCTAAATGTGTATCTAAATCATCTAAATGTGTATGTGGAATCATCTGACATGTGTAATGGCACCCCCAGGATACAAAGGGCCATTGTCTCATTAGTCACTCTTTGATGACATCATATTGCACTTTGAATAAAATTAGAACTCCTCCACTCTGGCTTACAAAGTGCATCTGCCCAAGCTCTTGCCCACTCTCCAGCCCCATCTATGCTGTCCCCTAACTGGAACACTTCGGCCCCTACTTGATTCAGGTGTTTCCTACCCTGGGGTCTCTTCCCAAACCTTCCCAAACAGGAAGATCCCTTCCCTCTTCCTATCATATCTGGAACAGGCTTCCATCTGAGCAATGATTTTCTTGCATTTCTGTTAATCTAAACCATGATTTTCTTGTATTTTGATGAGCCCCATGAAATTGTCATTTTTGTCAACATGTTGGCACTTTCATATGGCTCACCTAATATTATTATAACAGCTGAATAAAAGTCACTCTCCTGACACTTAACTCGTACCTGCTGCACACCCATTCCTGACTGCCCCTGCTGCACACCCATTCTTCAAAAATCATCAGGACAGTAAAGGAGGAAAGCTTTGGAACCAGACAGACCAGATTTGAATCCCAGCTCCATTCTAGTCCTATCTGTAATGACCTCGGGCCATTAGTGTGATCTCCCCAAGCCTCAGTTTTCTCATAAGTGAAATTCAGGTATATTAAATAGCAAGTTATTAACTAGCAAGTGGTGGCTACTTAGCAGGACTAGTGTGAGAATTAGGATACATGCTGAAGCCAGAATTGTGGCTACTGCACTGACAAAGGTATGGGAGATGGGCACTGGGGGGAGGGAAGACTACCTAGAAACATCTATCAAAACTTTACCTGTACACACCCTTGGTAGCAAGTGCTGTTGGTGCCCTGCCCAGATCCCTGTGGACCTTGCCAGGGGAGCATAGCCTCATCAGTCAGACTTCCAACTAGCAGCACCTGTTATCTCTTTCTCTGACCACCAGAGCCCACTCTGTCCTCATTCAGGACAGGCCAGAAGTGCCAGAGAATTAATGACTCCCTTCCCCACCAAGAGCAGACCTCAGCCAATAACTGCAGAATTGGTGGACAGTTCTCTTGAACAACACAGGTTTGAATTGCACAGGTCCACTTTTATGTGGATTTTTTCCAATGAAGATACATATAGTACTGTAAATGTATTTTCTCTTCATTATGATTTTCTTTTTCTTAAATTTTTTTTAATTTTTATTTTAAATAGGCTCCATGCCCAACATAGAACTTGGACTCATGACCCTAAGGTCAGGAGTCTCATGCTCTATTGATTGAGCCAGCCAGGCACCCCTTCCTTGTGATTTTCTTAATAACATTTCCTTTTCTCTAGCTTACTTTATTATAAGAATACATAAAATAATACAATATAATACATACAATATGTAAATTATGTGTTGACTATTTATGTTATGTCAGTAAGACTTAGTAATTAAGTTTTTGGGGAGTCAAAAGTCATACATGGATTTTCAACTGTGTGAGGGGTCAGTGCCCCTAACCTCCGCGTTGTTCAAAGGTCAACTGTACATATTTCATCTCCTTCTGTCTTCAAGTGGGGCAATGTTGAGGTGTGCATTCTACACTGTCTCCCAGAAATCCCAGTAGGGTTATGCTCCAAGGGTTCAGAGTGGTCCCTCTTGAAAATGGATGACTTTCCTGGATGTCTTTCCTTCCCAGCTCACATCCCTCCCCTATTTCCTGGGGCTACTGTTAAATAAACTTCTTTCACTCAAATTCTTATCTTGAATTTGTTTCTGGGAGAACCCAAACTTCTGAGAATATATCCTATAAATTATCTTTACACATATGCAAAAATTACATATATTCAATTTATTAATTCATGATCTTTCCATACAATGCGATACTACACAGCTGTATAAAAGAATGAAAAAAAATACTTTGTCTTGATATAAAACATCTAAGCCATATTGATGAATAAAGCAAGATGCAAAACAGTATAAATAACACCTATTACCATTTATGTAAAAAAGCTTATGTGTGTGTGTTTACATATGCTTAAAATCTTTGTGAAGAAGACCCCAAAACACATAACCTTATAACCCCTTAGGAAGGACTTGAATGGCTAGGGGGACCAGGATGGAAGGGAAAATTTTCATCATTCATGCTTGGACAACTTTTGATTTTTGTTCTGTCAATGGGTTTACCCTTCCAAAAAATAAAAGTAATATTAAAATAATAAGTAAATGCCTACATAAAAGGAGGTGCACCATTTCTCATTGGACCTTATGTAGCTCTAGTATGGAATGGAATGAGTGGACAGGCTCCTGGTGGCTAATCAGATCCTGGCTCCATCACAGCTCCTCCATGTGGTCTTGATCCAGCTGCAAAGCATCTTGCAGATATGTGTCCTCACCCATGAAAGAAGGTCTTGCTTCCTTCAGCAGGAACAGGATCTGTTACATTTCCCTTTATCTTCACCCACAAAATCTGCCATCACTTCTGTCAAGAGGAAGGCCCAATGGCACCTTCACCCACACACAAAGAAGCCTAATCAATTCTCTTCTGCCTGAGAGGTTGTACTGACGGCACTCATCCCCATGCAAAAGACATCTGAGTCACACACACAACTCATACACATGCTTGCACACACACTTGCACAAACACACACACACATGAATGGAAACCCAAGCAGTTCTTTTTCGACTGAGATGTTACCACCCCACTCTCCTAATAGCAGAGTCTGCCCAACAGCCTGGGGACCTGCATGCTGGTCTAACCAGAATCCTACTTGCTGCAGGAGAGGCCACTCAATGGGGAAGGAGCTGTTACTGGGGCTGGGCATTGGGACCAGCTTCACTCATCATGTCCTTGTACTGCCGTTTGAAGAAGCCAAGCTGTGGAGACAAAGACAGAGGAGTAAGGGCCACCAAAGTCAGGGAAGTGGTGAAGGCCATGCAGAACAGGAGGGGAGACATAGGGGCCAGGAGGCACAAAGAATAATGTGACAGAGTGTAAAGAGACCTGGGGAAAGTGGGGCAGAGAAAGAGATGGCTTTGATGTTAGAGTCAGGAAAGTGAAAATAAATAAAACATACAAGGAGAAGGATTAATCCTTACATAGTGGTCATTCTGTACCAGGGACCATTCTAAGTACACTACATATATATTAACCCAATTACCTTCACAAAGTAGTATTTATATTCTCATTTCATAGCTGAAGAAACTGAGACTCTGTGACTTGGTGTGAGTTGAACCAAATAATGAGCTGCTGAGTAAGAAGCAGTGAGGATAGAGGAGAGCAAACAGGAAGAGGGGATACCTTGTACAGTCCAGCGGTGATGAGGGCCAGAAGCACCAGCCCCCCCACTGAGCTGCCCACTATAAGTGGTACAGGGTTGTGCACTTCATTTGGCTCCACTTTGGTTTCTATCTGTAGCAGGGGGAGGGAGGGTACATCAGGGGAACCCCAAATTTCTAGGGGTTCCCCAGTCAGACCTTCTGCCCCCACTTAACCCAATGACTGGCCCCTCCCTCTGCCCTCACTCCTCCTCCCACTCCTCCTCCTCTGTCTCTTTCTAGCTTTTTACCCAGAGATCTCCACAAGCCCAGCCTCAGCTCCTACCTCCAATAGTCCCTCTGTGCCAAAGATAGATACCTGGGCCCTCAGAAATGCCTCCTGTCCTGGAAGCAGGGCAAACTTCGAATCATCATACAAGACCTCTGCCGTGGTCACAACCTGAAGGTAGTTTGCTGAAGTCTACAGGAGAGAGTAGATTGAATCTGGACCCATGGGCCCTCTGAAATATCATGTCCATGCCCAGCTGAGTCCTGTCCCTCACATACCTTGATATACCAGTCAAATGAGAGTTTGCCTTGGAGGGTAATGTTGACTTTTTCCTGGATGCTGAAGGATGGGATGTCACACTGGATTCTCTGGCAGACAGCAATGGAGCAGTTCTGGGGAAGGGAAGAAAGGGGAGAAGTGACTAAAGAAATTGGATGCAAAAATGCTCATGCACCCAGCCCACTCAGTTGACAGATGGTATTGAGCATCAACAAGGGGACAGTGCTGGGTCTGGCTTATTCTTACCACCACTGGGGCCCTCTTAAGCTCTGCCATGAAGTCAGAGAGAGGGGGAGAATTCTCCGTGGTGTTGCATGTTCTGGAGAGGTTCTGAGGAAAAGAGACACCATGAGAATAGAGAGAAATGAGGGCTTGTGAATCCAGGCTTAAGGAGGCTGAAATGGCCTAAGTCCAGGAGAAGGTCAAAGTCTCTCCAAAATAAAACAGAGATTTTAGGAAAGACAAGAGCTATGGAGGGAGGAGTTAGGACACTTCTCAAGCCCAGCTAGGCTTACCTGGGAAAGGGTGACCTGGAGGTTGTCCCATACAGCCACCTGGTTCAGCTTGATAGGCACCCAGAAGACCACAATGATGGGGAGGCTCCTCTGTCCCAAGTTGTTCACCTGCACAGTGGGAAGAAGACAGTGGACTTCAGAGCTCTGGCCTTTCCACTTACACCAGCAACCAGAATCAGTCTTCCCACTCCTGACACCCCAGTACACTTAAATAAGGCCTCACAGACCCAAGCAGCCTGCCTCTTGATGCTTTCTAGGATGCAGTAAATTGTAGCACTTAAACACACATTCAAGACCCAGATAGGTTGGTAATAAGTGGTGTCTCTTCCACTTACTAGTGGGGACACTGTGGCCATGTTCTGTTAACTTCTCTGAGCCTCAGTTTCTCCATCTGTGAACTGGAGATAATGATAGTGCCTCCTTCAAAGACTCATTGTAAGGATAAAATGAGGTGTGTGTGTGTGTGTGTGTGTGTGTGTGTGTGTGTGTGGTTCTGTGTGTATAGGGTGAAAGTAAACTTGGAACAGAGCCCAGAACATAGTAGGCACCTGAGGCATGTATCCCATCATTATTTCCCATTATTGCATTCCCAGCACATTGATTTCCCTCCCTGTCATCCTTCTCAGCTCCCCACCTCATACTGGTGCTTTATACTGTGGCTGGTCTTCTCTGAGGCTATGAAGCTGAGATATTTGGTGGAGACTTCATGGCTGATGGGAGAAAGAAGAAAGTACAGGAGGTGTCAGGACATCAGAGGTGTCCTGAGAAGGAGTCTTGGGCTAAGTATGTAAGGGAGTGAACAAGTACATGGGTAATGCTGTCCTGAGAAGGTGCCAGTGGGGCGGTAAGCAGGGGGGGATGTGTGTCAGACACACAGGATGTGCTAGCTTGGGTTACACACACACATATGCACACAGGCACAAATACACTCCCAGGCACATATAAACACATATACACAGGCACTCGTGTGCATAGACTCACACACACAAATACACAATGGGTCATGTCCAGCATAATGGTAAAGGCAGAGCTAAAGCCCTAGAATCCAGCACCTGGTGACCACCACGAAGACAGTGTATTTCACAGGCAACTCCAGTTGGAATTCAGTTTTGTTGGTCTTAGTTGTGTTGTTCTCACTAAAGGGAAACAGAGAGCTTTCCTGTGTATATTTCCACTAAATTATAATCTCTGTAAGGGCAGGAACCACAGCTGTCTTGTCCATCACTGTCTCACCAGCACTGGGCACAATGCCTGGCACATGGTGAGTGCTCAGTTGGTATTTATTGAATGAATGAATAAATAACTGACTAAGCTGAGGAGAGAACCAGTGGGGAGAGGGCAGTGGTCCATCCTGGGCAGGGGGTTGGGGCCTCAAAGGGGGTAAGATAGGCACAGCACACCTGGTCACATTGGCCTTGAGTAGTAGTCTGTTTCCAAAGAAAGCATCAGATTCCACACCAAATGTGATATTAAAGGTGATCTGGAGTTAGAGAGAGGAGAGACAGTGAAAAGAATAGAAGAAACAACTTAAATGTCTATCAACTAAAGAATGGATAAATAAAATGTGGTGCTTCCATACAACAGGATACTATGCAACAGTAAAAAGAAATAAAATATTGATAGATGCTGCAAATATACATGAGAAGTGTCCAGAATAGGTGAACCTAGAGACAGAAAATACATTAGTGGTTGCCTAGGGCTTGGAGAAATGAGAGGACTAGAATTGATGGCTGAGGAGAGCAGCGTCTTTTCTCGAGGTAATAAAATATTCTAAAATTGATCATGGTGATGAATATGTAACTCTGTGAACATACTAAAAAGCCACCCAATTGTCTGCTTGAAATAGGTGAATTGTATGGTATATGAATTGTATCTCAGTAAAGCTATTTTTCAAAACAAAAAAGGAGCCTCTACTTTTAAAAAATAAGAAAAGAATTCAGAAAAAGACAAAAGAGAAAGGGAGAGGGGGACAGCAGCCTGACCTCTGAGTAGTTTGGGAAGATGGGGTGGCTTATGTTGCAGCTGCTATTCTTCAAAGCCTCGGGCCCATTGGTGGAGTCTTCAGACTCACAAGTCAGGCGCCATGGTCGCTGTGAGTGCTGCTTCTGGAAGGCAAGGGAGACAGAGATGGTGATGTGAACCAGAACCTGTGGGGACAAGGAAAGCAAAGTCAGAGCCTGAGAAGGATTTGACTACCTGGGTCACTGACACCCTCCTATAGGACAGGCCAGGTGGGTAGAAGAAGGTAACTTGAGTCCTGTAGGAGTCCTCGCCCTGGTTTCTCACAGTCAATGTCACATTCAGGTCTCGGGGACCACCCACCACCAGGGTATCCAGACTGTGGAAAGAACAAGCCAGGCCGTGAGACACTGAGGCCCTCCATGTGGCAAGTCTACTCTGGTGGCACAGACTCTTGGAGAGAGAAGACAGTGGATGGGGCAACCACACAAACACCTCCAAAGCAGCTGCTCTGTTCCAGGCTCCCTCAGAGGCCAGAACAGAGCACCAGGTTGTGGTGCAGGTTTTCAGGTAGCAGTGAGGAAAAGAAACTCACCCCATAAAAGTGAAGGTGATGCTGAGGTCATCATGGCAAATGTTGTCACTGCCACAGTTCTGCTCAAAAGGAAACTACAAAAAAATAAAGTATGATGAAAGAAAAGGAAAGAATAAAATGAAACAATAAAATATTGAGCTAGAGTGTATTATGCTAAGTAAAATAGGTCAATCAGAGAAAGACAAATACCATATGATTTCACTTATATGTGGAACTTAAAAAAAAAAACAGATGAGCATATGGGAAGGGGATAGGGAGAGAAGAGAGGGAAATAAATCACAAGACAATCTTAATGACAGAGAATAAACTGAGGGTTGATGGAGGGAAGTGAGTGGGAGATGGACTAGAAGGGTCATGGGTATTAAGGAGGGAACTTGTTGTGATGAGCACTGGATGTTGTATGTAAGTGATGAATCACTCAATTCTACTCCTGAAACCAATATTGCACTGTATGTTAACTAAAATTTAAGTCAAAATAAAATAAAATATTGAAATAAAATTATGTGAAATGAAATAAAATGTTCTTCAACAATCTTGGCCTCTGGTGTCTTCCATGACCCTGAAGGACCCCAACTCCAGAACTCACCGAAGCTGTGAAGAGTCTCTGAGCATCCACAGCCAGCACTGGCTGGAGGTTCCCGAATAAGGACAAGGGTTTCCCCACCAGAGAGAAGTTGAAGTGCAGGATGATGGGGTTCACTGAATCCTCTACACAATACTGAGAGATAATAGGGGGTTTGAGGGTTTGCCCTCCTTAGATTCCCAAACCCACCCCATGCATGGAGGACCCAGGAGTGTGGCCAACACTTGCTCACCGGTAACAGTAGCTTTAGGGTCTCACATTCTTGATTCAGCCTCAAGATTCTTGTCTGTCTGCGTGTGCTGTTCTTTGTCTCATCAAAGACAACTCGGGGATGTGGGAGAGTTGGCTCCAGAGCCAAGTCATATGTGATGTTGCTCTGAATCTCTCCTGAAGGGACAGGGCAGCATGGTAGTGAGGATCCCAGCTTTGGAGTCAGACAAGCATGAGTTTGAGGCCCAGCTCTACTTTGGGCATGCTACCTGACCTCTTTGAGTCTCCATTCCTTATTTTTTTTAAGAGAGAGAGAGAACACAAGGGAGGGGCAGAGAGAGGGAGAGAGAGAATACGAAGCAGGTTCCATGCTGTCAGCACAGAACCAGCTGGTTCGAACTCACAAACCTTGATATCATGACCTGAGCCCAAGTCAAGAGTTGGATGCTTAACCGACTGAGCCACCCAGGCACCCTGTCCATTCTTTATTTTTAAGTTGAGGAAGATAATTGTACCTTCTCAGTGGTGAAAAAGAAATGAAATAGTGTCTATAAAGCATTTATCACAGTCCTGCCACACAGAAAGTACTCAAAAAATAGTAGCTATTCTGTTACACACTAGAAAACTAAGTATATTTTTCTGGTTGCATTTAACTTCTTTCTCTTTGTCATTGGCATTCAGTAATTTGTGCCTTGGAATGGTACAATGTATGTCATATACATTGGTATAATGTACTATGGTATGGTTTCCTTTATATTTATCTTGCTTTGTTTTGGCAGAGAATCTTGATGTCTTTCATTAGTTTAAAAAAAAATTGTTACTGGGAACCCTGGGTGGCTCAGTCAGTTAAGGGTATAACTCTTGATTTTGACTCAGGTCATGATTTCACATGAGCCCCACTTCAGGCTTATACTGACAGCTTGGAGTCTGCTTGGGATTCTCTCTCTCCTCTCTGCCTCTCCCCCTGCTTGTGCTCTCTCTGTCTCTCTCTCTCTCCCTCTCTCTCTCTCTCTCTCTCAAAATAAGTAAATAAATTTAAATAAAAAAAGACAAAATTTTCCCTCTATTTTGTTGCTTCTTTCTTATTCTCTCTCTTCTTTCAATTTCAAATTACGTTTATTAAATTTTTCACCATGCTCCATATGTCTTACGATTTTTTTTCTGTATTTTTCATCCTCTTTTCTCTGTGTGTGTTAATCTAAATACTTTCAATTGATTTACCTTCCAGTTCACTAATTCTTTGTTCCACTTTGAACCTACTATCAAATCTATTTATTGAATTCTTAATTTAAGTCAGGGTATTTTTCAGTTCTATAGTTTCCATTTTACTCTATTTTATGAATTCCAGGTCTTTTCTGAAGTTCTCCATCATTTTCTCTTTTTTTCTTGAAGATATTAACTGTAGTTGTTTTTTAGATTCCTAATAACTCCAATTTCTGAATCACCTGTGGGTCTATTTCTATTGTCTATTGTTTCTCTTAGTTGCTGGTCTGAATACACATTGTTCCAATAGAAAGACCAAGTTGCTTACCAATACCCCTCTCAAATTTCTGTTTCCCCAGCACTAGGGAGCTGAACTTCTATACAACTCTTTGGCTGCTGTCTTCTACTGAGTTTCTTAGAGTATTGATCTAGACATACATTGCTGATGAAGTCAGCCTATGACTTGAGAGGAATTTATATGTAGGTTTGGGGGGCACCTTCTACATGATTCTCTCCTCTCCAACACTTTTATATTAATGTCTAGCCATGCAAGCTGTCTCCTCAGCCTAGTAAGATTACTGTTAGAAACCTAATTTTATTCCCTCATTTCTCTCTAGTACCATCATTATAATTCCCCCACACCCAGCACAATGCCACTCTTTCAGATTAGAGACAAGGAGAAAGTCAAGTTAGTTGTGATAAAATGCCATGCCTAAATGTTTTCTGAACTTGTGTTTAGCTTCATCAACTCAACCTGCCCTTTAAATGAGTTATCTCTTGACTTAAAAAAAATCCTGGTTATTTCACAGATGTGGGGCCATTGTTTCTCTGGAAAACTGAGAGAATAAAGGAGTGCCACATGCTCACTTCTGGTGAGGTTTTCTGGGCCTCTGTACCCAGTCAGGGAACTGTCTTCTCACTCCAGCCAAGCTTCGAAAAGGCTGTAGAAGCCTGTGGAAGTTTGCTCTGGACTGCCAGAAGGCTGGGAAGACTGCACTGGGACACCCATCAATATCTCCAGTTATTTAACCCTTTCAGACTTACCTACCCAGCCTCACCTTCTCTTAGCCTGTCCCGTGTATTCTTGCGGACATGAAGGCAAACTCTAACCTCCCCAGCAGTCTGACCTTTCACCACCTTTGCACGACATTCAAACACATTCCTTGCCACTTCTTTGGGTGTGAACTCCATGGTCACCTCAAGTCTCAGCACAGGCTGGGATCTGTAGGGACACCAGAGGACCATCAGGGGCCTTCAGACAGCAAAGCCACTCCTGAATGGGAAGATATTTGGTGTGCTATAAAAGAATTTCTTACCTAAGCAGCAGTACATGGCCTTGGGCTCCTATAGCCAGGTCCACCAGTCCATCCATTGTGAGGTCCTGGCCCCCACTCAGTGACTGACCAAAATATTGTAGTGTGGGGGAGAGCTGGGAGCCTTCAATCCGCTGAAGGTAGAAAAGAGGAGAGAAAGGGAGTGGGAAAGAATAGGGAAGTGTGTAACTCGGTTACCCAGAGTGACCCAAGAGGACAGATTGTCTGGGTTTCACTCAAGTCTCATCTCTTATAACTTCTCAGGGAATTAGGGCAACCATTCAGCTTTAGACCACAGCCTTGAGATGATACCCAAAGTTTCCATCAATCACCTAGGTTTTCCAGGACAAAGTTTTACAGGAAAGAAATTACAGGGGCACCTGGGTGGTTGAATGTCCAACACTTGATTTTGGCTCAGGTCAAGATCTCACAGTTCGTGGGACTGAACCCCACGCCAGGCTCTGTGGTGACCATGTGGAGCCTGTTTGACATTCTCTCTCCCTCTCCCTCTGCCCCTCCCCTGCTCACGTTCTCTCTCTCTCTCTCTCTCTCTCTCTCTCTCTCAAAATGATGAAACATCTAAAAAAAACTTTTAAAAAAGGAAAGAAGTGACATAGCATGCTATTTGACTCACCTAATATCATTGACATGTCAAAATAATGCAAACACTGAATATCAATCTACCAAAATTCTCATATAAATGTAAGGAGTGGGGCAAAGAGGTGAAAGGGCCAAGAGGGCAAGCCCTCTGAAAGAGAGCTCACCTCTCATAGAGGGAAGTCAATGCTAAAATAAAAGTCAAGAAGCAGCAAAATAATCATCTTATTGGGGAGTATAGACAATAATTGAAAAATCTGAAATAAAGTTTCCTCAAGAGAAGGGAAAATGAAGAGGAAGTTGCAGTGTGAGTGTGGTGATTGTTATTTTTCATAATGAGATATAAGAACAATTTTTACTCTTTAATCTATGTGCAAGAATAACACTGAAAGAATAACAACCAAATAAAAAGAAAATTTTAAAGTCATCTTGTCATGTACTTAATTCCACTGAATTTTACACTTAAAATGGTTAAAATGAAAACTTTTATGTAATATATATTTTACCACATTTTTTACAAATTTTGTTAACTGAAAGGAAGGATAAGGAAGCATGGGATGCTGGGTGTATGCTATATCTAAATCTAAATGGTGCTTACTTGGGTTCACAGATATGTGAAAATTCATCACTTAAGATTTATGTGTTTAGTGTATGTATATTATACCTCAACGTTTTTTGAGAAAAATTTATTGTATTCTGTTTGGAGGAAGTTTTGTTTTGTCATTAGCTATAAAGTAAAATTACACAGTTGGGAGATCCACAGCATATTTACTTATCCAAACACTGACCAACCTTATCCTCAATCATAAAGAAAAAAGCAAGTAAAAAAATACATACAGTAGAAAAGGATAAGATAGTAAACAGTAGAAAAGGAGAGGATAATCCTTTTGGCATTTGTTTTTAATTCCTGGGTCTGTGGTGTGTGTGTGTGTGTGTGTGTGTGTGTGTGTGTGTACATATAAATCACCCTCCCCTTACCTTTGTTTTCCTTTGCAAAGTGAGTTATGATGCAGATAAGGAGAGGGAACTAGGGCTTTCACTGTTTACTTTAGATTAATAAATTTATACGAGCATGTCAAGGTTTTATAATAAAATAAAGTAAAATCAGAGCCTTCACACTGCATTGACACAGAGAAGCAACAGGTGTCAGTGGAAAAGAGGCCTAATTACAATATTCATACAATTGTGTGTGGAAAAATGCTCCCTGGTGCAGAGAGAAGTGTGTTAGGCAGTGCTTCTTATCCCTGGCAGCAACTAACAAGTGTCTTAAAAATACTGGGGCCTGCATCTCATTCTATTCCATTTATATGAAATTCTAGAATGGGCAAAACTCATTTATGGTGGAAAATAATCAGGACAGTGCTTTCCTCTGGAATGGAGTGGGGTCAGAAATTAACTGGAAAGGGGCAGGAGGGAACTTTCTGGAGTGGTGATTATGTTCTATATCTTGATAAGGGTGTGGGTTACACATGTGTATGCATTTATCAAAATCACTGAGTGGCAAAGGATTTGCACATTTCCTGTCTGTAAACTTTGTCCTAAAAACAACAGTAAGCAAATATTGAATTCTAGTTAATGATAACCATACTGAACTATTTAGGGGCATTGCAACTTATTTTGAATTAGAATTTTAAAATTCATTAAAAATAAGATGGACAATGGCACTGGGTGGCTTAATCAGTTAAGCATATGACTCTTGGTTTTGGCTCAGGTCATGATCTCATAATTTGTGAGTTCAAACCCCATGTCAGGCTCCACGCTGACAGCACAGAGCCTGCTTGGGATTCTCTCTCTCTCTCTTTCTCTCTGCCCTTCCCCTGCTCATGTGCACACACACTCTTTCTCTCTAAACAAAAACTTTTTTTAAAAAGTAGTTTAAAACAACAAGATGGACTGATGGATGGATAGAAGTAGGATGAATAAAAGGTTTGATCTGTGATAACATAAATTTAGTCAAATGTTCATTGTAGATTCTAGGTTGTAAATATATGGGTGTTCATTGTACAATTCCTTCACTTTGTTGTGAATTTGAAATTTTTCTAAATAGTGCTGGAAAACTCTACTGATAGCTGGCACACTGCCCCAGACCAATTAAACTGGAGCTCTTATTAGCAGAGCCCAGGCATCTGTGCCTTTTAAGACCTTAAAGTAATTTTATTTTTTTACTGTTTATTTTTTTTGAGAGACAGAGACAGAGCATGAATGAGGGAGGGGCAGAGGGAGAGAGGGAGACACATAATCCAAAGCAGTCTCCAAGCTCTGAGCTGTCAACACAGAGCCCAATGCAGGGCTTGAACCCACAAACCGTGAGATCATGACCTGAACTGAAGTCGGACACTTAGCCAACTGAGCCATCTAGGTGTCCCAAGGCCTTCAAGTAATTTTAATGCGTTCATAGGATTGAAACTCTGGTGTGAGGGATTTGGTAGAAGCGATGGGGGACAGAGAGAAAAAGAACATAAGAAAAAGGTAAGGCTGGAAAAAAGTCAGAGATCCAAGGGTAGAACACCAGATGGTCTCAGCTGGCAGTGATGGGAGAGAACCAGACTCTGGGATCCCTCCAAACAGTGGGCTCCATCTAGCAAGAAGCAAGGAGCCATTTTAGAGAGGAAACCAGTTGTGGTGACCAAGATTTCAGGTGACCAACCATCAAGATGGACTACATAATTTGCAGGACCCAGTACCAAAACAAAAAACAAAAAACAAAAAACAAAAAAAAAAAACAAAATGCAGAACACCCTGTTCAAAATTAAGAATTTCAAGACAGCATGAACAGAGCATTAAACCAAGTGCAGGGCCCTTCTGTGTGGCTGTATAGGTCACCAACCCATG
The DNA here is from genome assembly GCF_007474595.2 of Lynx canadensis. Classification (NCBI taxonomy): domain Eukaryota; kingdom Metazoa; phylum Chordata; class Mammalia; order Carnivora; family Felidae; genus Lynx; species Lynx canadensis. The sequence continues at coordinate 24,269,439 of NC_044318.1, read as the reverse complement.
AACATGTAGTCCTGTAGGGTGACCAACTGTAGGAGTTTCCTGAGATTCAAGACTTTGAGCACTGAAACTGGGAGAGATCTGAGCAAACCAGGACTACTGGTCACTCTACCAAGATTGAGATTCAGAAGAAAGGAAAGCCTGCATCCCAACACTCCCAGCCAACCACTTACCACCTCTGAGCCTTAATTTCCTCATCTGTGAAGAGGGGGTAATTGTGCCCCCATGCACCTCCTATAGTTGTGGTAAGAATTTCTATGAAGTGTGTTATTATTTTTGAAGATTCTAAAAATCCAGTACTGGGAGAATTGATCTGGCAGCTCTGAGGATGCTGAATTAGAAAGGGAAAGGGGCACCTGTGTAACTCAGTTAAGTGCCCGACTTCAGTCATTATCTCACGGTTTGTGGGTTTGAGCCCTGTGTTGGGCTCTGTGCTGACGGCTCAGAGTCTAGAGCCTGCTTTGGATTCTGTGTCTCCCTCTCTATGCTCCTCCCCCCTCTCAAGAATAAATAAAACATTTTTAAAAAATTTAAGAAAAAGACAGAGGGGCACCTGGGTGACTTGGTTGGTTGAGTGCCAGACTTCGTCTCAGGTCATGATCTCATGGTTCATGAGTTCAAGCCAAGCATGGGGCTCTATGCTGACAGTGCAGAGCCTGCTTGGGATTTTCTGTCCCCCTCTCTCTCTGCCTCTCCCCCCACTTTCACTGTCTCTCTCTCTCAAAAATAAATAAACGTTAAAAAAGAAAGGAAGGACACCAAGGAAGAGAGAGAGAGAAAGAAACAAACAAGGAAAGAAAGAAAGAAAGAAAGAAAGAAAGAAAGAAAGAAAGAAAAGTACATATCAGCAAAGAGGCTACTGTCATGACAGGGACAGTGACCTGGCCTCACCTGGCTGTGGGAAGGGCTAATGCCCGGTCTTGAGGTTCCATGAAATAGGTAAACAGCACCCCGGTTCTCCTGCTCTCCTGGGGCCCCAATGGCCACATCTGTCAGCTTGTCTCCATTCACATCTCCCAGCGTTGTCAGGGCTGCCCCAAAGCGGCCCCAGGGGTGGCCCTGCACCCCATGGAGAACAGTCTCACACTGCCATCTAGCCCTCTGCTGAACAAAAACAGTGTCAGGTCCCAACCTGGGCAACTCCCAGCTCATGCCCAGGCCCCACCCAGCCCAGACCCCATCAGCTACTCACCCCCCGAGGCAAGGGGCACACAGACACCTGGCCTCCCCTTGTCGGCTCGTAGTAATGGGGGGCCCCAATAAGGACCAGGTCAGAGCTGCCATCTTTGTCCATGTCCACAGAGCAGAGGGAGGCCCCAAAGTAGGAGCCAATCTGAAAGAGATGAGTCCAGGATCACACATATATCTCTTGCCACCAAAATCAAAGTGTGAGTGTTTTCTTCCTGTGAAGAAAAATAATTTCAGCCAGGGAAAGCCCTTTGGAGCAGATGTGATCTTCCATATGATTCAAATTCTCATTTGAGTGTACTGCTAGCTAGAGAAAAATATAGAGTTGATGGGCATTGGCTGAGGATTTACCCCAAATGGTGTTCCAAGGAGATGATTAATATAGCAAAGAAGAAGTTGGATTGGAAACTACACAGAAAAGCCTGGAAGAGCACACAGGATATCTTTGCAATATATTGTAAATCTCTGTGGGTGGGGATGGGGATAAAAAATTCAAAGTTGATTGTCCTGCTAGTAAGGAATCAACTGGCTTAGATTAAAAATAACTATTGCTACAGGATTTTTTTGCATGATATTGAGAAGTACTGTCTATCTTTTAAAATGATTTTTAAAGTATGTTCTAAAAAAATATGTTTAATGTCAATATGTAGAATTCATCAACAAGATTCATCCTTTTATTCATTCATTCATTCATTCATTCAACAGCAAGTATTTGCTATTTGCTAAGCATAAGTCTGTGTAGTGGAAAAACAGTGTCCTCCAGAGCTCTCAGTACAGCAGAGTGGAGCAGAGGGAAATAGTAACAGATAAACAGGGAGGAGTATTTAGCAATTTCAAATGGGGGCAAGTTCTAGGAAGGAAAAGTGCAGGGGACGTCACACATGACTCACTGCAATCTGATTTCTGCCCCACACACAATTGAAGGAGACCTCACTAATGTCCCAATAAAGGCATTTAAGCTTTAACCTAAAGTCAATAGGATTTTTTTGTCTTTAGGTTAAGTTGATTAGGGTATAACTGGCATACAATAAAGTTCAAGCTTTTTTTTTAAGAGAGAGAGAACACAAGCAGGGGAGAAGGGCAGAGGAAGAGAGACAGAGAGAAGCTTAACCAGGCTCCACACTCAGCGAGGAGCCCAACATGAAGCTCGATCCCACAACCCTGGGATCATGACCTGAGCTGAAATCAAGACTCTGACACTTAACCAACTGAGCCACCCAGACACGCCTATTTCAGCCTTTTTAGTATAGTTTTATAAGTTTTGAAAACACATAAAGTCATGTAACCACCACCAATGATCAAAATATATAAGTTTCACCACTCCCAAAATATTCCCTCATACCCTGCTGTAATCAACCACTTCCTTCAAACACCAACTCCTGGCAACCACTGCTCGATTTTCTGTCCCTATAGTTTTGGCTTTTCCAGAATGTTATATATATGCCATTATATAGTATGTAACCTTTCACGTCTGGCTCCTTTCACGTATAATAAAGCATTTAAGATGTAGTCATGTTGTTCTGTCTATCAGTAGTCCATTCCTTTAAATTTCCAGTATTTCTGATATTCCATTGTATGGATGTACCACAGTTTGTTGATTCATTTTCCAGTTGAGGGACACTTGGATTGTTTCTAGTTTTTGGCAATTATGAATACCACCAGTAGAAACATTCACATACAGTTTTTCATGTATACATCTCTTTTTATTTCTCTTACATAAATACCTAAAAGTGGGATTACTAATATGGTAACTGCATATTGAACTTTATAAGATATTGACAAACTGGTTCCAAAGTAGGCATGCCATTTTTCATTCAGATGGCAATGTTTTAGTTATTGCATACCCATGCCGGTACTTGGTATTACCAATTTATTTCCTTATGTTAATCATTCTAATAGGTATGCAGTAGTATCTCATTGTGGTTTTAATTTGCATTTCCATAATGATTAATGACATGCGATTGCTAATCAGAGAGAACAGAGTTCCCATACTAGAGACTGGGTAGCTGGGTTATGCCATTTTCACCGCTCCCACGCATGAACAACAATCCACCCCAGTAGGCTAGCAGCGCCATCTAATGGAGAATGGAGATGTTACACTGAGTCCCGCCCAACTGGGTCAACCTCACTCTTCAAGAACACAAGTCTCACCACCTGCTTAGTTTATGGACTATAAAGCGCTACATAGTCTAATGTATAGGGGAAAACAAAGTAATATCAGTCCTATTTCAATCTGTTAGTAGGTCCATCTGTTCAATTTTCTTTCTTTCTTTTTCTTTGTTTTTTCTGTTTTACACTATTCTTTTTCTTGAATAAAGAGAAAAAATTCATTTTTATTTTCAATTTCTATTAAAAATATTTTTCTTTAATTTTTTACTATATTTTTTGTTTTTATGTAAGTTTTCTCAAATTCTATTTTACTTCCATCATTTTATTTTAGTCTACTACAGTGTACTCACTTTTTCAAATTTTCAAATGATTTTTTTTCTCTTTTTTCTTTTTTGTTTCTTTTCTTTTTCTTGAATACATAAAGAGAAAATTTCATTTTCATTTTTACTTCTTATTAAAAATGTTTTTGTTTAATTTTTCCTACTATATTCTTTACTTTTGTGTAAATTTTTTCAAATTCCATTTTACTCCCATCATCTCATTTTAGCATACTTCACTGTATTCATTTTTTCAAATTCTCAAATGATTTCCTTCCCCTCACTTTTTTCTCTAATCTGTCAAACCACTGTCAACACCCAGACCAAAACACACCTAGGATCTAACATCATTTATTAGATTTGTGTGTGTGTGTGTTTTAATTTTTTAATTTTAACATTTTTAACTTTAATTTTTTTATTTTAATTTTTCTACCTCATTAATTCACTTTCTCCATTCAAAATGACAAAATGAAGGAATTCACCCCAAAAGAAAGAGCATGAAGAAACAACAACCAGGGATTTAACCAACACAGATACATGCAAAATGTCTGAACTAGAATTTACAATCACGATAATAAGAATACTAGATGGAGTCAAAAATAGATTAGAATCCCTTTCCGTGGAGATAAAATGAGTAAAAAAAAAAAATAGAATGAAATTAAAAATGCTATAACTGAGCTGCAATCATGGATGGATGCAGTGGCGCCAAGGATGGATGAGGCAGAACAGAGAACCAGCGATACAGAAGACAAACTTACAGGGAATAATGAAGTAGAAAAAAAAGAAGGAGATTAAGGCAGAAGAGTATGATTTAAGAATTAGAGAAATCAGTGACTCATTAAAAAGTAACAACATCAGAATCATAGGGGTCCTAGAAGAGGAAGAGAAAGAAATAGCGGTAGAAGGGTTATGTGAGCAAATAATAGCAGAAAACTTTCCTAACCTGGGGAAAGACACAAACATCAAAATCCAGGAAGCACAGAGGACCCCCATTAGATTCAACAAAAACCGACCACCAAAAAGGCATATCATAGTCAAATTCACAAAATACTCAGGCAAGGAGAGAACCATGAAAGCAGCAAGGGAAAAAAAGTCCCTAACCTACAAGGGAAACAGATCAGGTTTGCAGCAGACCTATCCACAGAAACTTGGCAGGCCAGAAAGGAGTGGCAGGATATATTCAATGTGTTGAATCAGAAAAACATGCAGCCAAGAATTCTTTATCCAGCAAGGCTGTCATTCAAAATAAAAGGAGAGATAAAAAGTTCCCCAGACAAACAAAAGTTAAAGGAGATTGTAACCACTAAACCAGCCCTGCAAGAAATTTTAAGGGGGACTCTCTGAGGGGAGAAAAGATGGAAAAAAAAACATAGATAGATGATAGAGAAATAAATAAATAAATAAATAAATAAATACCAAAAGCAACAAAGTTTAGAAAGGACCAGAAAACACCACCAGAAACTCCAACTCTACAAGCAACATAATGGCAATAAATTCATATATTTCAGTACTCATTCTAAACGTCAATGGACTCAATGCTCCAATCAAACGATATAGGGTAACAGAATGGATAATAAAACAAGATCCATCTATATGCTGTTTCCAAGACCCACTTTAGACCTAAAGACACCTTCAGATTGAAAATAAGGGGATGGAGAACCATCTATCATGCTAATGGTCAACAAAAAAAGCCAGAGTAGCCATACTTATATCAGACAATCTAGAATCTGCATCTAGAGATGCAGAAGGACATTATATCATAATCAAGGGGTCTATCCACCAAGAAGACCTAACAATTGTAGACACTTATGTGCCAAATGTGGAGGCACCCAAATATATAAATCAATGAATCACAAACATAAAGAAACTCATCAATAGTAATACCATAATAGTAGGAGACTTCAACACCCCACTCATAGCAATGGACAGATCATGTAATCAAAAAATCAACAAGGAAACAATGGCTTTGAATGACACACTGGACCAGACGGACTTAACAGATATATTCAGAACATTTCTTCCCAAAGCAGTAGAGTATACATTCTGCTCCAGTGCACTTGGAACTTTCTCCAGAATAGACCATATACTGGGACACAAATCAGCCCTAAGTAACTACAAAAAGATTGAGATCATATGGTGCATATTTTCAGACCACAATGCTATGAAACTTGAAATCAACCACAAGAAAAAATTTGGAAAGGTAACAAATACTTGGAGACTGAAGAACATCCTACTAAAGAATGAATGGGCTAACCAAGAAGTTAAAGAGGAAATTAAACAGTATATGGAAGTCAATGAAAATGATGACACCACCACCCAAAATCTCTGGGACGCAGCAAGGCGGTCATATGAGGAAAGTATATAGCAATCCAGGCCTTCCTAAAGAAGGAAGAAAGATCTCAGATACACAACCTAACCTTATGCCTTAAGGAGCTGGAAAATGAACAGCAAATAAAACCCCAAACCAGCAGAAGACAGGAAATAATAAAGATCAGAGCAGAAATTAATGCTATCGAAATCGAAAAAACAGTAGAACAGATCAGTGAAACCAGAAGCTGGTTCTTTGAAAGAATTAACAAAATTGATACGCCACTAGCCACTTTGATCAAAAAGAAAAAGGAAAGGACCCAAATAAATAAAATCAAGAATGAAAGAGGAGAGATCACAACCAACACAGCAGAAATAAAAACAATAATAAGAGAATATTATGAGCAATTATATGCCAATAAAATGAGCAATCTGGAAGAAATGTACAAATTCCTAGAAACATATACACTACCGAAACTGAAACAGTAAGAAATAGAAAATTTGAACAGACCCATAACCAGTAAGGAAATCGAATTAGTAATCAAAAATTTGCCAAAAAACAAGAGTCCAGGGCCAGATGGCTTTCCAGAGGAATTCTACCAAACATTTAAGAAAGAGTTAACACCTATTCTCTTGAAGCTCTTCCAAAAAATAGAAACAGAAGGAAAACTTCCAAACTCTTTCTATGAAGTCAGAATTACCTTGATTCCAAAACCAGACAGACACCCCACTACAAAGGAGAACTATAGACCAATTTCCCTGATGAACATGGATGCAAAAATCCTCAACAAGGTATTCGCCAACCAGATACAACAATACATTTAAAAAATATGTTCACCACGACCAAGTGGGATTTATACCTGGGATGCAGGGCTGGTTCGATATCCACAAAACAATTAATGTGATTCATCACATCAATAAAAGAAAGGACAAAAACCATATGATCCTCTGAATAGATAAAGAGAAAGCTTTTAACAAAATACAGCATCCTTTCTTGATAAAACCCCTCAAGAAAGCAGGGATAGAAGGAGCATACCTCAAGATCATAAAAGCCATATATGAACGACCCAATGCTAATATCATCCTCAATGGGGAAAAACTGAGAACTTTCCCCTTAAGGTCAGGAACAAGACAGGGATGTTCACTCTCGCCACTGTTATTCAACATAGTATTGGAAGTCTTAGCCTCTGCAATCAGAAAACACAAAGAAATAAAAGGCGTCCAAATCAGCCAGGAGGAGGTCAAACATCCACTCTTCGCAGATGACATAATACTCTATATGGAAAACCCAAAAGATTCCACCAAAAAACTGCTAGAACTGATTCATGAATTCATCAAAGTTGCAGAATATAAAATCAATGCACAGAAATTGGTTGCATTCCTATACACCAACAATGAAGCAACAGAAAGAGAAATCAAGGAATCGATCCCATTTACAGTTGCACAAAAAAAACATAAAATACCTAGGAATAAATCTAACCAAAGAGGTGAAAAATCTATACACTGAAAGAAAGCTTATGAAAGAAATTGAAGAAGACACAAAGAAATGGAAAAGGATTCCATGCTCCTGAATATGAAGAACAAATATTGTTAAAATGTCGATACTACCCAAAGCAATCTACATATTCAAGGCAATCCCTATCAAAATAATACTAGCATTCTTCACAGAGCTAGAACAAATAATCCTAAAATTTGTATGGAACCAGAAAAGACTCCAAATAGCCAAAGCAATCTTGAAAAAGAAAACCAAAGCAGGAGGCATCACAATCCCAGACTTCAAGCTATACTACAAAGCTGTAATCATCAAGACAGTATGGTACTGGCACAAGAACGGACACTCAGATCAATGGAACAGAATAGAGAACCCAGAAATGGACCCACAAATGTATGGCCAACTAATCTCTGACAAAGCAGGAAAGAATATCCAAGGGAATAAAGACAGTCTCTTCAACAAGTGGGGCTGGGAAAACAGGACAGTGACATGCAGAAAAATGAACCTGGACCACTTTCTTACACCATACACAAAAATAAACTCAAAATGGATGAAAGACCTCAATGTAAGATAGAAAGCCATCAAAATCCTCGAGGATAAAGCAGGCAAAAACCTCTTTGATCTTGGCTGCAGCAACTTCTTACTCAACACGTCTCTGGAGGCAAGGGAAACAAAAGCAAAAATGAACTACTGGGACCTTATCAAAATCAAAAGCTTCTGCACAGCGAAGGAAACAATCAGAAAAACTAAAAGGCAACCGACAGAATGAGAGAAGATATTTGCAAACGACATATCAGATAAAGGGTTAGTATCCAAAATCTACAAAGAACTTATCAAACTCAACACCCAAAAAACAAATATCCAGTGAAGAAATGGGCAAAAGACATGAATAGACACTTCTCCAAAGAAGACATCCAGATGGCCAACCGACACATGAAAAAAATGCTCAACATCACTCATCATCAGGGAAATACAAATCAAAACCACAATGAGATATCACCTTACACCTGTCAGAATGGCTAACATTAACAACTCAGGCAACAACAGATGTTGGCGAGGATGCGGAGAAAAAGGATCTCTTTTGCATTGTTGGTGGGAATGCAAGGTGGTGCAGCCACTCTAAAAATCAGTATGGAAGTTCCTCAAAAAACTAAAAATAGAACTACCCTATGACCCAGCAATTTCACTACTAGGCATCTATCCAAGGGATACAGGTGTGCTGTTTCGAAGGGACACATGAACCCCCATGTTTATAGCAGTACTATCAATAATAGCCCAATATGGAAAGAGCCCAATGTCCATCAATGGATAAATGGATAAAGAAGATGTGGTATATATGTACAATGGAGTATATATGTACAATGGAGCAATCAAAAAGAATGAAATCTTGCCATTTGCAACTACGTGGATGGAACTGTAGGGTATTACGCTAAGTGAAATTAGAGAAAGACAAAAATAATATGACTTCACTCATATGAGGACTTAAAGAGACAAAACAGATGAACATAAGGGAAGAAAAACAAAAATAATATAAAAACAGGGAGGGAGACAAAAGAGAAGAGACTCATAAATATGGAGAACAAACTGAGGGTTGCTGGAGGGGTTGTGGCAGGGGGAATGGGCTAAATGGGTAAGGGGCACTAATGAATCTACTCCTGAAATCATTGTTGCACTATATGCAAACTAATTTGGATGTAAATTTTAAAAAATAAAAAATAAAACAAGTTAATAAAAATAAAAAATAAATTTCCAAATGTTCGTTGGTAGTATAGAAATGCAAATGATTTTTATATATTCATCTTGTAACCTAAGAACTTACTGAAATAGCTTATTTTTTAATATGAAATTTATTGTCAAATTGGTTTCCATACAACACCCAGTGTTCATCCCAAAAAGTGCCCTCCTCACTACCCATCACCCACCCTCCCCTCCCTCCCACCCTCCATCAACCCTCAGTTTGTTCTCAGTTTTTAAGAGTCTCTTATGTTTTGGCTCTCTCCCTCTCTAACCTCTTTTTTTTTTCTTCCCCTCCCCCATGGACTTCTGGTAAGATTCTCAGGATCCACATAAGAATGAAAACATATGGTATTTGTCTTTCTCTGTATGACTTAATGAAATAGCTTATTAATTATAGGAGCTTTTTTTGTAGATTCTTTAGGATTTTCCATGCAACATGTAATCCGCAAATAAGACAGTTTTATTTTTTTCCTTTCCACTCTGTATGCTTTTTTTCCCCTTTTTCTTGTCTTGTTGCACTGGTTACATCTGTCAGTACAAGGCTGAATAGGAGTGGTAAAAGTGAATATTCTTTCCTTTTCTTTTCTTTTCTTTCTTTATTCATTTACTTACTTATGAAGGTGAATATTCTTATTTCCAATTTTAGGGGGGAAAAGTTCTCTTTTATTTTTTAGTGTGAGGCTCGCTGTACTTTTTTTTACAAAACTCAAAAAATGTTAGTTTCTAGTTTGCTGAGAACTAAACACCATGAGTGAATGTTATATTTTGTCAAATTCTTTTTCTGTATCTATTAAGATTTTTTTTCTTCTTTAGTCTGCTGTTATGGTAAATTTCATTGATTGCTCTTTTTCTCAGAATAGCTTTTTTTAATTGAGATAAAATTTACATAACATAAAATTCACCATTTAAAATGTAGTTGTTTTTAGTTCATAAACTATGTTGTGTAACCATCAGCACTAATTCCAGAACATTTCCATCACTCCAGAAAGAAACCCTTTCTGTTAGCATCAACTCCAATTCCCTCTTTCCTCTTTTCCCTGGCAACGATTAATCTACTTTCTAGCTCTATGAATTTGTCTAAGTCAGACACTTCAGATGGATGAAATCATACAATATGTAGCCTTTTGTGACAGGTTATTTTCACTTACCATAAAATTTTCAAGGTTTACCCATGTAACATGTGTCAACACTTCATTCTTGTTATAACTAAATAGTATTTCATTGTATAGATGTACCACATTTTGTTTACCTCTTCAAAAGTTGATGAACATTTAGATTTTTTTCACCTTTTGACTATTATGAATAATGTTGCTATGAACAGTCGTGTTTTTATTTGAACATTTATTTTTGTTTGGGGGGAAGCTATATATCTAATCTAGGAGGGGAATTTCTGGGTCATGTAGTAAACCTATATTTAACTTTTTGAGGAACTGCCAAACTGTATTCCAAAAAGATTCTATTATTTTACATTCCCACCAGCAGTACATGAGGGCTCCCATTTCCCCACATCCTCACCAATATTTGTTATTTTTTATTTTTTTAAATAGTCATTCTAGTGATATCTCTATTGTGGTTTTGATTTGTCTTTCACTAAAAACTAATAATGTTGAACATCTTTTCATGTGCCTATTGGCCATTTGTATATATCCTCTTTAGAGAAATGTTTGTTCAAATCTTATACCCATTTTTAAGTTGCATGTTTTGTCTCTTTATTGTTGAGCTGTAAGAGTTCTTTATATATTCTAAATACCAGATCTTTGTCAGATATATGGTTTATAAATAGTTTCTTCCATCCTTTTCATTTTCTTGATAGTGTCCTTTGATGCTCAAAAGTTTTCAATCTGATGAAGCCAAATTTATCTATTTTTTCTTTGTTTTATTGTTCTTGTGGTGTTATATCTAAGAAACCACTGCCAAATCTAAAATTACAAAAATTTACCTATGAGTCCTTCTAAGAAGTTTATAGCTTTAGTTCTTACATTTAGGTCTTTGATCTATTTTGAATTAATTTTTGTATATTTTGAGGTAGGAGATATCCAGTTATCCCAACACCATTTGTTGAAAAGATTATTTTTCCCTATTGAATGAACTTGGTACCTTTGTCAAAAATCAATTGATTATAGATGTATAGGTTTATTTCTGGACCCCTCGTCCTATTCCATTGACCTGTAGGTCTATCTTTACACTGATACCACACTGTCTTGATTATTGTAGATTGGTAGTAGGTTTTGACATTGGAAATTCTTCTTTTTCAAATATTTTGACTATTCTGGGTCCCTAGCATTTCCATGTGAACTTTATAATCAGCTTGTCCATTTCTGGAACATTATTGAACAAGCCCTGCATTCATGGGATTAACTACACTTGATTGTGATGCATTATCATTTTTATAGATTTAAATTTTTATTAAATACTGGTCTGCAGTTAACAAAGTGTTTTAAACTGAAGATTGATATCAACAGTTTCTCATTTAGAAATTTCACTCTCCCTCTATGGATTAAAGAGAGGAAACATAAGACTTTGGGAGACCCACAGGAACCTAAAGCTAGGTCCACGGAAATGATGGCATGGACCAGGCTGATTTCATTAGAAATGGAGGGAGTGATAGATTTGACATTAATCTAGTTCTTCCCAGTGTTTTCACCCACACTCCCCAAACCCCAATACACACACTCTGAACTGTGTCTCATGCTCTCTCCTTCCTTTGGCCCTCTTCTTTCCACATTCTTCATTTCTCTAGTTCTTCCACATCAATTGTCACTTTCTCTAGGAAACTTTCCTTAACATCCTTGTGTGGATATCCCTCCCATTTACTCTCATAACACTCAGACTGCCCCAGTTTAGTATTCATCATCCTTGATTCTAATTTGCATGTGTAATACCTGTGTATGGTAAAAGAGTTGACCATCCAGCCTTCTCCATGTAATTCTGGACCACACACACTTAAAACAGAGAAGTAGCATCACATTCACACTTGACTTCCTAGAATTCCCCTATGTATTCTCCCCCACCCTACCCCTTATATGTGGCAGGCACTGATGCCTATGTTTTATGTGTTGATAAAAACTATGAAAAGACCATATGAAGAATTTGACTATGGCAAAGAATTATGACAAGCTGTTCAGGTATCAGAGCAATCAGGTATCCACATATGATGCCTTAATTGCAGACCAAAGTGAGCCAGTGATAAAAATGAAAGGAATACACACAGAACTACAGACACATGAGTGCAACCCTATTTCAGGAATTTTCAAGGATAATTTGAACTAGAAATTTTTGTGTCTCACACCACATATGATGCCACACATAAGATGCAACCACACTGCTTTTTCAGGGTGATATTCAAAATATTGAACTGCTAGGGGCACCGGGGTGACTCAGTGGGTTAAGGGTCCTACTTCGGCTCAGGTCACGATCTCATGGTTCATGAGTTTAAGCCCCACATCAGGCTCTGTGCTGACAGTGCAGAGCCTGGAGCCTGCTTCAGATTCTGTGTCTCCCTCTCTCTCTCTGCCCCTCCCCCGCTCACACTCTGTCTCTCTCTCCTTTTCAAAAATAAATAAACATTTTAAAAAATCAAAATATTGAACTGTTAGGATTGCTCAGGCACTGACTATGGGCTTAGATGAAGTAGGTCCAAAAGCTCCCCTGAGATGCCCTGTCTCACCTCATAGTTGTTGAATCATGGGGAAGTTCAAAGAATAATGAGGAAGAGACCAGAGTGCAAGGGAGGGGGAAGAAAGCATTAATCTAAGGAAAGCGTCTATTGATTGACAGATATGGAATTATTTCCATATTCTAATAACTAATATGGCTATACTGTTATGTACTGGTTAAATACCAGCTCTTTTCACAGGGAGACTCACAGAAAGCTCTGCACAAGTCAAGTGTCATTATTTATTGTAGTTAGAAAAGTGAAAACACAACATTCTCAAATACAAAGCTTATTCTTGTGACTGTCCAGCTCAAAGCCCTCTGAAAGCTCCTTTACAAAACTCTGATACACATAGCACCTGGTGATGCCCATACTGGAATGTCAAGCCCCCAGGGTGCCTCTGTTTGCACATTTATGCTCCACATACTCTGCACTTACCTGGCTACCCTTGATAACAGTGTTGGTCTCCCAGGTACCAGCATTCTCTCTAAACATCACCACCAGGCCAGTGTGCTGATATCGAGGTGCCCCAAGAACCAGATTTTGCACCCTGCTCCTCCATATGACTTCGGCAGCATAACCTGAAGATGGTGATCTGAGAGGATAAGTGCTTTCCTTCACAGACTCAGCCCCCTCTAGGAGACCCATCCTTAGAGTAGGGGCACTGCAGTAGCCCCATGCTTAGTAGGTTGGGATAACTGGACCCTGCACTATATCCCCCTTTTTTAACATAACCAAAATGAAATTTTGAAATTTCTGTCTTTAAATTTATTCCAAGGGCCTTTGAAAGATCCAGTGATGTCTATGCTAGTTGAGGTATGCCCTATCAAGACCCCTTCTTAGAGTTACCCTGCCGTCTCCACTTACCCAAGTAAGCATCATTCATGTCTGAATCTACCCTGGTTGTGTTGATGAAGGTGAATTTGTCCTTTGACACATACAGAAAAGCTCCACCAGCCCAGTCAAAGCTTCCCACAGCACCTAGCAAGAGATCATTCTGGGAAAGAAGGTAGAACAAGATTGAGCAACATACAGCTTCAGTGCAATCCTTATCAAAATTTCAATGGCATTTTTCATGGAAATAGAACAAACAATCCTAAATTTGTATGGAACTACAAAAGACCCCAAATATCCAAAGCAATTCTGAGAAAGAACAAAGCTGGAGGCATCATGTTTTCTGATTTCAAACTATATTGCAAAATTATAGTAATCAAAACAGTATCGTATTGGCATAAATACAAACGTATAGATAAATATAGCAGAATACATAGACAGCCCAGAAATAAACCCATACATATATGGTCAATTAATTTACAACAAAAGATTCAAAAATATGCAATGGGGAAAAGACAGTCTCTCAATAAATGGGATTGGGAAAAGTGAAAAGTCTCATGCAAAAGAATGAAACTGAACCACTATCTCACATCACTTACAAAAATCAATTCAAAATGGACCATAAGACCGTAAACCATAACACTCCAAGAATAAAACTGGTGGTAAGCAACTTTACATTGATCGTGGCAAGGATTTTTTTGGGTTTGACACCAAAAGCAAAGGCAACAAAAACAAAAATAAACAAATAGGACTACATCAAGCTAAAAATCTTCTGCACAACAAAAGAAACCATCAACAAAGTGAAAAGGTAACCTACAGAATTGGAGAAAATATTTGTGCATCATATCTCTGGTAAGGGGTTGATATATACAAAATATATAAAGAACTCCTACAACTCAATAGCAAAAAATTTCTGATTAAAAATGGGCAGAGGATCTGAATAGACATTTTTCCAAAGAAGATATAGAGATGGCCAGTGCTCAACATCACTAATCATCAGGGAAATGCAAATCAAAACCACAATGAGATGTCACCTCACACCTGTTAGAATGACTGTCATGAAAAAGAAAAGAAAGAAATGAAGGAAATGAAAACACTAACTCAAAAAGATATCTGCACCCCATGTTCACTGAAGCATTATTTACAATAACCAAGACATGGAAATAATCTAAGTGTCCACTGAAGCACAGATAAAGAAAATGTTATATATAATACAATGGAATATTAACCAGCCATAAAAAAGAAGGAAATACTGCCATTTGTAACATGTATGGACCTTGAGGGCATTATGCTAAGCAAAACAAGTCAGAGAAAGACAAATATGGTATGATCTCACGTATATATGGAATCTAAAACAAAACAAAAACTGAACTCATAGATGCAGAGAACAGATTGGTGGTAGCCAAAGGCAATTTGTTGGGAAGGTAGGCAAAATGGGTGATGGTGGTCAAAAGGTACAAATTTCCAGTTATAAAATAAAGTCTGGGGTATAATGTACACCCTGGTAAGTATAGTTAATAACACTGTATTGGTATTTGAAAGTTGCTAAGAATATAAATGTTAAAGTTTTCATCACAAGAAAAATAAATTTTTTACCTAAATGTGTGATGGATATTAATCAGACTTATTGTGTTGATCATTTCACAATACATGCATACATCAAATCATTATGTTGTATACCTAAAGATAATACCATATGTCCACTATATCTCATTTAAAAAAAAAAAGGTCTGATAAGGAAAAGAAAAGGGACCACTGCTCCCCATCAAAGACATGCCTCCCAACAAGTACCAATTGCAGATAAAAGCCACCATACCCTTGCACCTCTTCTCCCCCTTCTTCTTGCCCCATCACAATTTAATAAAGGACCACTTACAGAGGTGATGGCAGCACTGAAGCCTTCCTGAGACATCTCATGTTCAAAGGAGCTGGTACTTCCTGTCTGAGTACCTGTGAGGAGGAGCACTTTCTACATTAAAGAAAGCAGAAGAGCTGGGAACTCAAAAGTTATGTTGACCAAACAAAAAGAGAGTCATATGGGAGCTATGTTGCACTAGAAAGCATGTACTCCTTTTAAAGAGAAGGTGGCAATTTGGTCCCACCTTCTTTTTGCCAAGTAGGAATGCAGTCTAACCTTCCAACTTTTCAAGAGAAACCATAAATCCAGATTGTGTATGAACCTTTCCCTAATTTTTGAATTAATTTATTCAATAAACATTTATTGAGAACTCTCTATGTACCAGGCACTATTCTAGACACTGGAAATACAGCAGTGACTCAAACAGACAAATGTTGGTAGCATATCTAAATTTTTTGAAAAATACTATCTGAGATTTGGCTCCCTTATCCTCCAATTTTTCAGCCTATAGCCAAGGCTTACAAAGTAAATATAAAGTCTACATTCTTTGATTTCAAAGGAAATGACCAAGTGAGGCCAGAGTTGCTGGGAACTAGAGGAAATGGAGAAAGAGTTAATGTTGAGAGGGTATCAAGGGTTAAGAGGTTCTAGCTACTAAAGAGGAAATGCATGTTTGGAGATAAGGAGCTGCCTCTGGAGCTGCTACAGGAATATAGAACCTTAGCTTACCCTCAATTGCAAAGATCTTTTCCTGAAGCTGGTTTTGAATGGTCTTCAGAGCTTCAAAGTTATTCACCCGGAACACATAATCACGAGGAGGCTTTGATGCAATGGTATTAAGCTCTTCACGAGTTTTTGGACTGTTGAAAGCAGCTCCCACCTGTTATCAAGGAATAGAGGCCAAGTCAGACATCATCTGGGGGTATCAGTCTCATCCAGCAAAGAAAATTCTGTGGGAAAAGAATCTGAAACAATATCTGTCAGATGAAGAAATGCACCAGAATAGGGACAGGGCTACCAAGTATAGTAGGGCAGGTTATGCACTGCACATAACATTCTGTCAAGGGAGAAATTAGCTTTTGGTCCCTTTGCTGTGCTATGCCTCCTGGTATGGAGCTGACCTCTCCCAGAGTAAAGGGAGTCTTTTTCTCTATATGAAGGGGTTTCCTACTTGCCAACCCATGCACCCATGATGATACCTTTTTCTATGTCATACAAGGTACTGTGGTAGTTTGATTACACTGATGATCCCCAACTCTATACCTCTTCCTATATCCAAGCCCTTTCCCGCAAAACTTTGCTGTATCCTCCTATTTATGGCAGAGCAATCTGCCCTGCTTGTTGTCTCTGGGTCCAGCTATGTGTCTTGCTTCAGCCAATGGATATTATCCTACATGATTCAGACAGATGCTTTAAAAAAAAAAGTGCTTGAAACATTTCCACTTGCTCTTTTTTTATTGTTTTTTTTAATTTATTTATTTTTTTATATATATGAAATTTATTGACAAATTGGTTTCCATTCAACACCCAGTGCTCATCCCAAAAGGTGCCCTACTCAATACCCATCACCCACCCTCCCCTCCCTCCCACCCCCATCAACCCTCAGTTTGTTCTCAGTTTTTAACAGTCTCTTATGCTTTGGCTCTCTCCCACTCTAACGTCTTTTTTTTTTTTTTTCTCCTTCCCCTCCCCCATGGGTTCCTGTTAAGTTTCTCAGGATCCACATAAGAGTGAAACCATATGGTATCTGTCTTTCTCTGTATGGCTTATTTCACTTAGCATCACACTCTCCAGTTCCATCCACGTTGCTACAAAAGGCCATATTTCATGTTTATTTATTTTTGAGAGGCAGAGAGAGACAGAGCATGAGCAGGGGAGGGGGGGAGAGAGAGAGGGAGACACAGAATCTGAAGCATGCTCCAAGCTCTGAGCTGTCAGCACAGAGCCCGACAGGGGCCTTGAAGCCACAAGCCATGAGATCATGACCTGAGCTGAAGTCAGACTCTCAACCGACTGAGCCACCCAGGTGTCCCTACTTGCTCTTTTGTTCCCCTGCCTTGACCATGAGGACATGCCCAGGCTAGCCCACTGTAAGATGATACTGGGAGCAGCAGAGCCAAGTTACCCCAGTTGTTCCAGTCATTCCAGTCCAGCAGACAGACATAGATGGCAACCCTCAAAAATGGGGAGAGCCAGCCAAGATCAGCAAAGCTGCCAAGCAACCTTCAAATGATTACAGATTTAAGAGTGAGCCTAGTCAAAGCCAGAAAAATTGTCCAGCTCAACTACAGACTTACTTATTGTTTTAAAAGACTGAATTCTGGGGGCGCCTAGGTGGCTCAGTCGGTTAAGCGTCCGACTTCGGCTCAGATCACGATCTCACGGTCCGTGAGTTCGAGCCCCGTGTCGGGCTCTGGGCTGATGGCTCAGAGCCTGGAGCCTGCTTCCGATTCTGTGTCTCCCTCTCTCTCTGCCCCTCCCTCGTTCATGCTCTGTCTCTCTGTCTCAAAAATAAATAAACTTTTTTTTTTTTTTAAGGAAGAAGCAATCTGCAACGTTTATTTATTTTTTTGGGGGGGACAGAGAGAGACAGAGCATGAACGGGGGAGGGGCAGAGAGAGAGGGAGACACAGAATCGGAAACAGGCTCCAGGCTCTGAGCCGTCAGCCCAGAGCCTGATGCGGGGCTCGAACTCACGGACCGCGAGATGGTGACCTGGCTGAAGTCGGACGCTTAACCGACTGCGCCACCCAGGCGCCCCAAATAAATAAACGTTTTAAAAAAAATTTTTTATTTATTTTAAAAAAATTTTTTTAACGTTTATTTATTTTTGAGACAGGGAGAGACAGCATGAACGGGGGAGGGTCGGAGAGAGAGGGAGACACAGAATCTGAAACAGGCTCCAGGCTCTGAGCCATCAGCACAGAGCCTGACACAGGGCTCAAATTCACGGACCGTGAGATCATGACCTAAGCCAAAGTCGGACGCTTAACCAACTGAGCCACCCAGGCGCCCCTAAAAATTTTTTTTAAAAAATAAAGGACTGAATTCTGGTGCGCATGGGTGGCTCAGTCAGTTGAGCATCTGACTTTGGCTCAAGTCATGATCTCACAGCCCATGAGTTTGAGCCCTGCATCAGGCTCTGTGCTGACAGCTCAGAGCCTAAAGCCTGCTTTAGACTCTATGTCTCTCTCTCTCTCTCTCTCCCCCTCTCAAAAATAAAAATAAATTGTTAAAAAAAATTAAAGGACTGAAATCTGAGATAATTTGTTGTACTGCATCATTGTAACAATAATTAACTGACACAGGCTCATGTGGGCTAGCAGTGACCTTGCCCTACCTTGGTTTAACCGATATTTACAAATTTAAGGGAGGGTGTATCCAAGTAGAAGCATCAGGCCACAGAAGCTCAGGCCAGAGAGCCACATTTCCTACCCCAATGACATAGCGAATGATCCCCTCTTTGTCTGCTTCAGGAATGACATCCTTGTACTCCAAGGGATCGCCAAACTTTTCTCCATCCGTGATGACTACTAGGATCTTAAAGGCTTTCTCCCGGGCTCCACTACTGCTCTGAAACAATTCTCTTCTGTCCAGGGAAGAGGAAAGAAAAGTCAAATGTGAATAGAGATACTCTTAATGCTAAGGAGGAAGCATCAGCAGTCACTGGCTCAGATGTAGCTAGGAGGGGTTTGGGCTCCCTTGGAATGAACACTGAGATGTGGCTGCCCCATGGCCTGGAAAGGCAACAGGAGAAGGTAGAAGAGTGGAAGGAAAAGAAATCTTCACTGCATTTATATACTTTTGCATATATTGATTTTTTAAACTATTTTAAATTAAAACAAAATTTTTAAGCTTAATTGGGCCCTCACAAACCTTTCCTGGTTTGATGCAACGGGTCTCTAGCTCACCTTCCTATACTTTTGTCCCAATCCCCACCCTCACCTCTATACACGTACACACACACACACACACACACACACACACACCAGAGTGAACTTTCCAAAACAAGATGTGGTGACATCTCCCCACTGCTTAAAACCTTCAGTGGATCCCCACTGGCTTTTCAGTTGCCTTAAGGGACCTGACCTCAACTAATCTCTGTGGCCACCCTCTAGCTTTACCCTCACGTCTCCCCTTCACTCCTACCTTTACTCATAACTTGTATTTCATGAACATACAATGCAGAGTCCCTCCTCCACACCTTTACTCATGCTGTTCCCTCCACCATAAATATCCTTTACCCCATCCTTGTCTGAACAACTGCCTTCATTCTTCAAATCCCAACTAAAAAATATCACCTCCTCCTTCCATCCTAAGCAAAAAACTTACACTACTTTGCGGATTCCTGTGGCAGTGTGTGTCCGCCCACGCAACTGTTTTATTGGCCTCACCAGCAATGATGGGTTAGGGTTTTTCTTGAATTCATTAAAGGTGAAATGAGTCTGGAAGTCTTCAGAGTACTGCATTAAAGAAAACTGGGAACAGGCATCTGGTATTACACTGGAGAAAGTGTCCCTCCTCACACTTACCCACCTCCTAGGAAATGTTACATAAATCTTGAAACACTCAAGTCTCCAAATCCCTCCAAATTCTACACTGCCCCCAATTCTTCTGCCACACCAGGACAGAGATCTGCCATCAGCTCCCACCTCTAAATACTAGAACTCAGCCAGAGATGACAGGTAGGTTTCATCTCCCATGCCAACCCTTATCAATTAGTCAGAGCGGCCTGCTTTACAGAGGGCTGGAAGAATGCTGAGGCTGCATCCAGAAAGAGCAGGAAAGAGGATCATGAAAGAAAACATGATCAATTGGCAATTTTGCAATAGAAGTAAAAGAGAAAAGTGGCAGACTGGTTGCCATGGATTTGCCAGCTTTATATGAACTATTTCCTAACCAACCCATTTGCCCTCACCAAGGTTTTGGATTTCTTGAATTGACCCATCACAGTTGAGACAAAATCCTTCATCTTCTGAAAGTCGCTCTGGATGATGCTACCAGAACCATCAATCAAGAAGGCAATATCACTGTCTTGCCGAGGGCACTCTTGGGAAACAGGAGAAAGAGCATGAACTGATTAAGTATTAGAGACTGGGATTAATTCTTTTCCATGTCAACCCTCTACTAAGCAGTGAAAATAAAAAGTAAACAATATGCAACCCATGCTCCAAGCTTAATAAAAACATGGACACAGTCTCAAGATGGCAGTCACCATGAGGAAGGCATCTGTAGAATATGTCAATGTTACTTTTGAATAACAACAAAAAATAAACAATTTTTCAAGGAATGCAAGTAGAATCACAGAGCTGAAGGAAGAAATACAGTGAAAAAGAAACAGCAAAATTTAGAAGATGCTTGCACTGTTGGTGGGAATGCAAACTGGTGCAGCCACTCTGGAAAACAGTGTGGAGGTTCCTCAAAAAATTAAAAATAGAACTACCCTATGACCCAGAAATAGCACTGCTAGGAATTTACCCAAGGGATACAGGAGTGCTGATGCATAGGGGCACATGTACCCCAATGTTGATAGCAGCACTCTCAACAATAGCCAAATTATGAAAAGAGCCTAAATGTCCATCAACCAATGAATGGATAAAGAAATTGTGGTTTATATACACATTGGAATACTACGTGGCAATGAGAAAGAATGAAATATAGCCTTTTGTAGCAACATGGATGGAACTGGAGAGTGTGATGGTAAGTGAAATAAGCCATACAGAGATAAACAGATACCATATGTTTTCATTCTTATGTGGATTCTGAGAAACTTAACAGAAACCCATGGGGGAGGGGAAGGAAAAAAAAAAGAGATTAGAGTGGGAGAGAGCCAAAACATAAGAGACTCTTAAAAACTGAGAACAAACTGAGGTTGATGGGGGAGGGAGGGAGGGGAGGGTGGGTGATGGGTATAGAGGAGGGCACCTTTTGGGATGAGCACTGGGTGTTGTATGGAAACCAATTTGACAATAAATTTCATACATTGAAAAAATAAAATAAAATAAAATAAAATAAAATAAAAATAAATTTAAAAAATCCATTAAAATCTGTACATTTTTTTGAAGAAGAAGACCAAAGCAGGAGGCATCACAATCCCAGACTTTAGCCTCTACTACAAAGCTGTCATCATCAAGACAGCATGGTATTGGCACAAAAACAGACACACAGACCAATGGAATAGAATAGAAACCCCAGAACTAGACCCACAAACGTATGGCCAACTCATCTTTGACAAAGCAGGAAAGAACATCCAATGGAAAAAAGACAGCCTCTTTAACAAATGGTGCTGGGAGAACTGGACAGCAACATGCAGAAGGTTGAAACTAGACCACTTTCTCACACCATTTACAAAAATAAACTCAAAATGGATAAAGGACCTAAATGTGAGACAGGAAACCATCAGAACCTTAGAGGAGAAAGCAGGAAAAGACCTCTCTGACCTCAGCCGTAGCAATCTCTTACTCGACACATCCCCAAAGGCAAGGGAATTAAAAGCAAAAGTGAATTACTGGGACCTTATGAAGATAAAAAGCTTCTGCACAGCAAAGGAAACAACCAACAAAACTAAAAGGCAACCAACGGAATGGGAAAAGATATTTGCAAATGACATATCGGACAAAGGGCTAGTATCTAAAATCTATAAAGAGCTCACCAAACTCCACACCCGAAAAACAAATAACCCGGTGAAGAAATGGGCAGAAAACATGAATAGACACTTCTCTAAAGAAGACATCCAGATGGCCAACAGGCACATGAAAAGATGTTCAGCGTCGCTCCTTATCAGGGAAATACAAATCAAAACCACACTCAGGTATCACCTCACGCCAGTCAGAGTGGCCAAAATGAACAAATCAGGAGACTATAGATGCTGGAGAGGATGTGGAGAAACGGGAACCCTCTTGCACTGTTGGTGGGAATGCAAATTGGTGCAGCCGCTCTGGAAAGCAGTGTGGAGGTTCCTCAGAAAATTAAAAATAGACCTACCCTATGACCCAGCAATAGCACTGCTAGGAATTTATCCAAGGGATACAGGAGTACTGATGCATAGGGGCACTTGTACCCCAATGTTCATAGCAGCACTCTCAACAATAGCCAAATTATGGAAAGAGCCTAAATGTCCATCAACTGATGAATGGATAAAGAAATTGTGGTATATATACACAATGGAATACTACGTGGCAAGGAGAAAAAATGAAATATGGCCTTTTGTAGCAACGTGGATGGAACTGGAGAGTGTAATGCTAAGTGAAATAAGCCATACAGAGAAAGACAGATACCATATGGTTTCACTCTTATGTGGATCCTGAGAAACTTAACAGGAACCCATGGGGGAGGGGAAGGAAAAAAAAAAAAAAAAAGAGGTTAGAGTGGGAGAGAGCCAAAGCATAAGAGACTGTTAAAAACTGAGAACAAACTGAGGGTTGATGGGGGGTGGGAGGGAGGGGAGGGTGGGTGATGGGTATTGAGGAGGGCACCTTTTGGGATGAGCACTGGGTGTTGTATGGAAACCAATTTGTCAATAAATTTCATATTAAAAAAAATAATAAAAAAAAAATAAAGTATGTAATGTCAAAAAAAAAATAAAATAAAATAAAAATAAAAATAAATAAACAGATTCTAACATTTATATGGAAAATATACAAAGAAAATTAACTATTGTCAATAAATTTCATATATATAAAAAAAAAGAAAACCTTTTCCAGAAATCATAAAAAAAAATTAAAAAAAAATAAATAAATAAAACCAAAAAAAAAAAAAAGAAAAGAAAATATACAAAGAAAATTAATCAAAAAAATGTTTGAAAATCTCAAAGATATGTTAACTGGAAAGGATCAAGTGTGTACAGAATGTGCCACCATTTGTGGCACAAAATGAAGACTATAGATATGTATATGCTTGTGAATAAGACGAGAAACTGGCAATGAAATGTTTATAGTGTGTCCTTTAGTACTTTTTGAATTTTGAATCATTTTTAAAGAATTGAAGATGTTTTTTATTTTATTTTTTTAGAGGGGGTGTCACAAGTGAGCGAGGGGCAGAGAGAGAGAGATAGAGGGAGGGGGAGAGAGAGAGAGGGAAGGAGAGAAACAGGGCTAACCCAAAGTGGGGCTTGCGGGGTTTTTTTTTTTTTTTTTTGCTTTTTTGTTTTTGTTTTTCTTTTACCAAAGTGAGGCTCATGCTCATCCAAATTGGGGCTCAAGGTCACCCAAAGAGGGGATCGTGCTCACCTGATGTGGGACTCCAACTCAGGAATCATAAGATCTCGACCTGAGCCAAAATCAGATGCTTAAGCTATGAGCCACCCAGGCACCCTAACAATACTTTTAAAAATACTTTTAAAAGAAAAGTATTGAATCCTGAGAGTGAGAACAGAAGAGAGAAATGTGAGGGTGGAGCTGAAGCCACAGAACTGGATGTGATTGGGCACGAAGAACACATGGACAAGAATAGAAGCTGTAACATGGTACCCCTATGCATGCAAAGAAGGCAGAGGAAGACTGCCTGGAGCTGAAGCTTAACAGAAGCCCTTGGCAGGGGGAGAAGCAAAGACAGAAGAGAGAAGGGGAGGGGAGGAGAAGGCAGGAGAGGGGAGGAGAAGGAAGGGGAGAAGAGGGGGAGGGGAGGGGAAGGGGAGGGAGAGGAGAGGAGAGGAAGGGAGAGGAGAGGAAGGAGGGGAGGTGGAGGGAGGGGAAGGGAGGGGAAGGGAGAAATCTAGAGCCAAGTTGTTTTGGGAAAGAAGAGATGATCTGTAGGTCACATCAGAAAAGTCAGTAAATATGAGGGCAGAAAAGAGATTTGGCATTTAGGGAATCATAAATGCCGTTTGCAAGAGGAAGATTTATATGATGGTTGAGCAGAAGCCAGATGTCAGAGGGTGAAGAATAGTGATATGGGGGAAATAGAAACAAGGAGAGAGAGCCCTTTCAAGAAGTGTGGTGGTGAAGGTAAGGAGAAATGGCAGAAGATATAGAGGAGATCAAGGAGAGAGAAGGGTATTTTTAGTGCTATTAATTTTGGTGGTTGATTGATTTTAAGATATGGATAAGCATGAGCATGTTTACATTCAAAAGAAGGGTAGAAATTTAAGCTCCTAGAGAGAATGAAATATTTAAGATGTGGATTTCAAGTTGGTGAGGTGAGAGAGCCTCAAAAGCCCAGAGAAAAGAGTGATTCATGGAAAGGTGGAGAGACAGGTCTTTCTCTAAAACCAAGGGTGATACCATTGCAAAATTTGAACAAGGAGAAGGGGTAAGTGGAGGGAGTTCATCCCTGGCAACTTTGATTTTCTTTGTGAAGAAGGAAGGTTATCTTTTGAGAGCAAAGTACAAAGGAGCAGAGCTTGAGAGAAAAAAAAAACTTACAAAAGGAAGATATATCTGCCCTTGTTTCCAGAACCAACTTGAAGACAAGAAAAAGAAGGCCAAGCAGCTGAAGAAATAAGTGGCAAAAAGTAGTTTAGAAAAAAAAGATTCAGTCAGTCACTCACTCTTTCAGTCAACAAATGTTTGGGGAACAAGAATGTGGTAGGTAGCCACTAAGGTGGTCCCCAAGATTCTCACCTCATGGAAATAACACCCTTGCATAGTCCCTTCTCTTGAGTGTGAGCTAGACTTTTTGACTCAATTCAAAGAAATATAAAATTACAGAAGTAATGTGTTTTTACTTCTGAGATTAGATTATGAAACTACTGTGTTTTCTTCTTTGGGTGTTTTCTCTCCCTCTTGCTCTCCTAATCCCTTGTTTACTCTGGAGGAAGGCAGCTGCTCTGTGGGGAGCAGTTATGAGATTATTTATAGGGAAGCCCATGTGACAAACAACTGAGAGAAGCCTCAAGCAACAACCAGTGAAAACAGAGGCCTTCAGTTCAACAATCTGGTAAATGAGCTTGGAAGTGGATCTTTTTCTCAGTCAAGCATTCAGATGAGACCACAGCTCCAGTTTAACAAGTTAACTTCAATCTCACAAAAAAAAAAACCCTAAGGCAGAGCTACCCAGCTAAGTCATGCCCAGATTCCTGATTCATAGAAACTGTAATATAATTAACATTTATTGTTTTTAGCTACTAAGTTCAGGGGTAATTTGTTAAGCAGCAATAGATATGAGAGTATAGGACAATGAACAAGCTGGACAGTAGTATCCTTGCTATCATGAAGCCTGCATTCCAGAAGAAAGGACATAAAATAAACAAGTAAAATATGTACATACAAGTATGAAAATGGTAAAGTAGGACAATGTGGTAGGGAGTGATGATGGAAAAGATTAGAAGATCCACTCAGAAAAGGCCTCTTTGAAGAAGTGACATTTGAGCTGAGTTGACAATAATGGGTTGCCAGGTAAGATCTGAGGGAAGAGCATTCCAGGCTGAAGGAATAGTGAGTGCAAAGGCCCTAAGACATGGACAACTTGGTGTTGTTCTTGAAGAAAGGCAGCCAGAGTGGCTGGAGCACAGTGGCTGAGGTAGACTGGATGGGAGAAAAGTTGAAGAAGCCATACCATTCAGAGCCTCAAAGGCTATGATTAAGAGACTTAGGCACTTATTCTAAGGACAATGGTTGGGACATCATCTCACAAAGATGAGTGGGCATATCAGGACTTTCCTTATTTATATTTATATTTATATTTATATTTATATTTATACTTATATTTATATCAGGACTTTTCTTAAAGTGCAAAATCCTAGCATCAACTCCTACCATCTCTGTTGGAACCTAGTTGCCTCCCACTTCTGCACCTAGATCCCTAAGTCACCCCTCAGGCTGTGAATAGTCCCCATCCCAGTCCTGCCCTTATGCTCACACTACCCATCTATATTCTTTGCCAAAGGCCACCTACCTCTGAGGCTCTCTGGGAATCTCTGGGGCTGCTGCCGTAGGTTGGATCCAAACAGGAAGCATAAGCCATTCACATAGGTGTTCTCCTTACAAGTTTGGTGCACAGTGGGACCACAGGCCTGGGGGAAGGTTGCATGTGGGAGGGGCTGTTCCTGCTTCCTGTCCTTTTACCTCAGCATTGCCACCCTCCACAGACCCCAGCCCCAGCAGCCATAAGCCCCTGACTCCTTCTTTCAGAACAATCCCATGACCCAGGACAACTCACCAGCAGTCGAAAAGGGTTGGTGGCAAATGCCAGAGACAGGCCCAGAGACATGTTCACCGCCTCCAGGGGGACTGAGGAGACATATATATATACATGGTCACCTTCAGGGGCATAAAATGGGCTATGTGAAGGTCAACAGAGGTCACTTTAACCTGGGAGACATGCAGACTAAACAGATCAAGGTGAACCTAAGTCACAGGAAAGGAACATGAAGGGGGTGCCTGAAAGTATCTGAGGTAGAGTCTGCATACAGCACAGAGACTGATGAACTGGATGCCTGAGCCCCCAACTACAGACGCTCAGAACAAAAGGAATGCCTGGCAAGTTCAGGTGTACACACAGGTGGAAGCCTAGCCCTGGATCCCAAGGAGGGGCAGTGACTCACCCTCCAGGGAGATAGGCTCACACTTGCCCGTGCTGTAGTCACACTGGTAGAGGCCACCTGTTTGGTTGGCAGCCTTTATCTCCTGGGGGGCTCCAACCACCAACCTGGGGGGAGAGTTAGGAAAAGATCACTACAGGGACAAGAGAAAACCATGGCATGTGGGAAAGAAGGAGACCATGGAAGTTCTGCCACTCAAAGGAAAGTGAGAAGAGACAACCCTCAGTATTTCCCAATTCCCTGAAATAGGAGGAAGATTCAGCAAAGAAAAAAAATGGGAAAAGTTTAAATATTGGAAGGGGAAGGGCCTCTTTAAGAATGACACAAAACCAAGAAGTCATTAAAAAGTTGTGGCATCCTGGGGCGCCTGGGTGGCTCAGTCGGTTGAGCGTCCGACTTCAGCTCAGGTCACGATCTCACGGTTTGTGAGTTCGAGCCCCGCATCAGGCTCCGGGCTGATGGCTCAGAGCCTGGAGCCTGCTTCCGATTCTGTGTCTCCCTCTCTCTGCCCCTCCCCCATTCATGCTCTGTCTCTCTGTCTCAAAAATAAATAAACATTAAAAAAATTTAAAAAAAAATTGTTGCATCCTATATTGTACACCTGAAATTAATATAACACTGTATGTTAACTATACTGGAATTTAAAGAAAAATTTTTGATGAATAAATTCAACCATTTTAAATTCAGTCATTTTGAATAAATTTCTGTATGTGATATCAGGGAAATGCAAATCAAAACTACAATGAGATATCACCTTGGGGGCACCTGGGTGGCTCAGTTGGTTAAGCATCTGACTTTGGCTTAGGTCATGATCTTGTGGTTCGTGAGTTCTCTCTGTTGTCAGCACGCTTCTGATCCTCTGTCTCCCTCCCTCTCTCTCTGTCCCTCCCCTGCTTGTGCACATGCTCTCTCTCTCTCTCTCAAAAATAAATAAACATTAAAAAAATAATGAGATATCACCTTATACCTATCAAAATGGCTAAAATCGAAAAACACAAGAAACAACAGGTACTGGTGAGGATATGGAGAAAGGGGAACCCTCACGCACTGTTGGTAGGATGCAAACTAGTGCAGCCACTCTGGAAAACAGTATTGAGTTTCCCCAAAAAGTTAAAAATAAAGCTATACTACGATCCAGCAATTGCACTACTGGATATTTACCCAAAGAATGCAAAACCAATAATTCAAAGGGATACATGCATCCCAATGTTTACAGCAGCATTATCTACAATAGCCAAATTATAGAAGAAATCCAATTGTTCATCAACTGATGAATGGATAAAGAAGATACGGTGTATTCTGAGCCTGGCTGGCTCAGTCAGTGGAGTGTGTGACTCTTGATCTTGGGTTGTGAGTTCAAACCCCACACTGGGTGTAGAGACTACTTAAAAATAAAATCTTAAAAAAAAAAGATGATGATGATGATAATATACATATATACACATATATATGTATATACACACACATACACGATGGAATATTAATAGCCATAAAAAAGAATGAAATCTTGCTGTTTGCAACGACATGAGTGGAGTTAGAGACTATTATGCTAGGTGAAATAAGTCAGTCAGAGAAAGACAAATACTGTATGATTTCACTCATATGTGGAATTTAAGAAACCAAGCAATAAACGAAGGGACAAAAAAAGAGAAATGCAAACCAAGAAACAGATTCTTAACTATAGAGAACAAAAACTTTTTTCTAAATTTCCATATGTGAAAAACTACCATATACAAAGTTAAAGGACAAACAATAAACTGGTGAGAGGGAGATTAGCAACTCATGCCACAGACTACTTTCCTCAATATAGTCAGAGCTCCTACAAATCAATAAAGAAAAGAGAAATAAAACAATAGAAAAATGGGCAACAAATAAGACAAAGGTTCACAGAAAAGGAAATACATTTCTCATTTAAAAACAAGTGCAATTTAAGGGGCACCTGCATGACTCCTGGGTAACTCAGTCAGTTGAGCATCCAGCTCTTGGTTTCAGCTCAGGTCATGATCTCACAGTTCATGAGTTTGAGTCCCTGACATAGCAGACCCTGCTTGGGATTCTGTCTCCCTCTCCGCCTGCCCCTCTCCTGCTCTCTCACTCTGTCTCTCAAAATAAATAAACGCTTTAAAAAATAAAAATAAAAAATAAAAATAAGGGGCATCTGGGTGGCTAAGAGTCTGACTTCTGTTCAGTCATGATCTCAAAGTTTGTGAGTTAGAGCATCACACAGGGCTCTGCATTGACAGTGAGGAGCCTATTTCAGATCCTCTGTCTCCTTCTCTCTCTGCCCCTTCCCAACTCACACACATGAGCACCTGCACATTCTCTCTCTCAAAAATAAATATAAATAAATAAATGAATGAATAAATGCAATTTAAAACTAAATTGAGATACCATATCTAACCTATTCAATTTGCAAAGATCAAGAAGTTTGATTACACATTGGGTTGGCAGGTGGGTGGGGAAGTAAGTGTTTCCATAAATTTCTGGTGTAAGTGCAAACTGTTTCCACCTCCACCAAGGGTAATCTGGAAACATCTATTAACATCACATATGCATTCCTTTGATCCAGGAATCCTAGTTCTAGGAATTTGCTTCCAAATATACTCACACATGTACAAAAGGACAGCATTTTTCACATCACAAAAATTTGGCAACAATCTAATGTCTATTAAGAAGAGATTTAAATGTAATATCAATGTAAACTATAGTACCTCAAAATAATAGAATATGATGCAAGAATTTTTTTAATTTTTTTTAACGTTTATTTATTTTTGAGACAGAGAGACACAGAGCATGAACGGGGGAGGGGCAGAGAGAGAGGGAGGCACAGAATCAGAAGCAGGCTCCAGGCTCTGAGCCATCAGCCCAGAGCCCGATGCGGGGCTCGAACTCGCGGACCGCGAGTTCGTGACCTGAGCTGAAGTCGGACACTTAACCGACTGAGCCACCCAGGAGCCCCTGATGCAAGAATTTAAAAGAATGAGTTAGGGGGCACCTGGGTGGCTCAGTTGGTTAAGTGTCCAACTTCAGCTCAGGTCATGATCTCATGGTTTGTGGTTCTAGTCCCACATCAGGCTCTGTGCTCACCAGAGCCTGAAGCCTGCTTCAGATTTGTGTCTCCTTCTCTCTCTCTCTCTCTCTCTCTCTGCCCCTCCCCTGCTTGTGCTCTCTCTCTCTCTCAAAAATAAATAAACATTTAAGAAAAAATTTTTAAGAATGGGTAAAGTTTTTATGCATGTATCTGGGAAAATTACCAAGCTCTATTAAGAAAAAAAAATGCAAAGCTCAGAATAGAGCAGAGGCTGGCAAACTTTTTGTGGAAAGGTAATACTATTTCCATAATTCTTTTTATATAGGCAAATATTTTAGGCTTTGCAGGCCATATACTCCCTGTTGAAGCCTCTTGATTCTCCCATTGTAGCTCCAAAGTGTCCATAAACAACGAATAGCAAGTTGGGATGAGGATGGGATCAATAAAATTTATTTACAAAAATAGGCAGCAGTAGTTTGAATACAATGTGTGCTACAAATTGTGTGTGGAATGGGAGTTAAGGAAATTTGGAGGTACACACAACATAGACTCTGCAAGGACCCACAAGAAACCATTTAACAGGGAACCTCCTGGGTAAAGAATGGGGGAAGGGAGTATGTGCTGAGGAGACTTTTTACTATTGCACTCTTTAGGATCTTTTGAATTTAGAACTCTCTATCTGTATTACCTATACAAAAAGTAAATCAAGAAAAAAATCCACAAAATTGTGATTTTTTTTTCAAGTATATAAGTGTTAAAGAGAAGTGTAATACAGAGACCTCCACATGTGGTCCTTACCGGGATCCCTCAAGCTGGACCACACTTTGCCCGAAGCCCGCTGCATTCTCTTGGAATAGCGTTGCATGCTTAGTATCCAGGTTGAACCCATGACATAATAAGGCCAAGGCTGGAAGGAGGAGAAAGCCTGAGGGTCAGGAGGACGTAAGGAGATAAGAAAGCAACTTGGATGTGAGGGTGATCTGGCTGCGACATCTGTCACCCCATTGATTGCCAGGGTTGATTCGGCTGATTTGACTGGCTAGGCGGGTGTCTCCTTCCTCCCTCACCGCTCCATGTGCTTCCCTCCCAAAGTTGCGCGCTCGGTCGAAGAGGACGACCTTCCCTGACAGAGGAGGACCGTTCTTCCGCCACAAGTATATGAGTAGCTGCGCTCCCATGCTAGAACCTCCAAACAAGCTCTCAAGGTCCATTTGTAGGAGAACGTAGGATAGTCAAGCTTCCAAGACTCCAGACACATCCAAATGAGGCGCTGCACGTGGCAGTCTGCCTTTCTTTATAAAAATAAAAATAACACTTGGGGCGCCTGGGTGGCGCAGTCGGTTAGGCGTCCGACTTCAGCCAGGTCACGATCTCGCGGTCCGGGAGTTCGAGCCCCGCGTCGGGCTCTGGGCTGATGGCTCAGAGCCTGGAGCCTGCTTCTGATTCTGTGCCTCCCTCTCTCTCTCTGCCCCTCCCCCGTTCATGCTCTGTCTCTCTCTGTCCCAAGAATAAATAAACGTTGAAAAAAAAATTAAAAAAAATAAATAAATAACACTAATAATAATAAAAATAAATAAATTTTTTAAAAAAGCAACTTGCCCTCCTGCTCTGTGCATCTACCTGCTGGAATTCACCCTAACCCAGCATGGAGATATCTGCCTCCCAGGTCCAACTGTCTTACTGTCCAACTGTCTGAAGTGGAGGTTGGCACACTTTTTCTATAAAGGGCCAGATAGTAAATATTTTAAGTTTTGTGGGCCAAGAAGCAAGTAGAGTACATTAGGTAAGTACTTACACAACAAGAGAGAAAATGTATTTCCACAAATTTTTCACTAGGGAAATTCAAAATATAATAATTGAGTACAGCTTTTTTGTAATATAAATTTACTAATGAGACAAATGGAATTCTTTTGGGAAAATAACGTGTCACTTCTCCGGGATTCAGAGTTAGCTTTCCTTGTCATGAATCAATTGCAAATGTTCACCTGAGACCTATGGCTCACAGTACAAAAACAGGTAGGGGAATCCATGCCTTATGGCCACAGGCATAAGTTACTTTGCTGACTCTTGGCCCAAAGACCACTAATATGGGGTACAATCAGTCCCTCTCTGAGCTCCACCCTATGCTCCTACCCTGCTGATTTGCCTAACAAGTTCTTAAAGACTCTCTATTAGGCAATTTCCTTCATATGCAACTCTCAAGCATTTTTTTTCCTTTATTTGGCTCATTCTCCACAAAGCACAGGCATGAAAGGAAGCAGATTTGAATCATTTTGGTCATTCAACAAACATTTACACCTGGTTCCTTGGAAAATAGAACTGTAGACAAAGTGGAGATGGTAAAATGGAATCCAAGAAACACTCTGAGAATCCAATATATGTTGACTTTTGGGCATATCATTCCACCTGTCTGGGACCTCAGTTCCCTCATCTGTAAAGTGAAGGGGACAGCCAAGCCCCATTGCATTGTCTGTAAACTTAAATATTCATCCAAGCTTCTCTGGTCATCCCATCTTGGTCTAGTTCTCTCTGCTTCTTGAATCCCTTGTCCTTCCTCAAATTCCCCCCATCTAACTCCTAGATATTCTGTGCCCTCTCTCTCCACTCAGAGACTCAAAAGGTCCCCGTCTCCTCACTCTGATCACCCCACCACCACCAAGTCCCTAGGGTACCTGTTAACAGAAGAACTCTGTGAGTCATAGCTGGTGGGAGCAGAAACTGTGGAACTGGATGCACCACTGAGCCACTTCAAGAAAGCCACCAAAGACAGGAAGGACAGAAAAGGAGAAGTAGGAGGCAGAAGTCTATTAGAGATTCAAAGGAAGAGGGCGGGGGCTTAGTGAGCACAGTCCTGCTCAACCTTCTTCCTTGGACTACAAACAGCCTGTGCTCCCTCCCTAACCATATTCCTGGCCCAAACCAACAAGATCCCTGTCCCAAAGGTATTCTTTGCCCACCCGCTTCTAGGGTTGGCCAAGCATTATGAAAAGCAACCTGAGGGGTGCCTGGGTGGCTCAGCTGGTTGACCATCTGACTCTTGATTTTGGCTCAGGTCATGATCCCAGGGTCCTGGGATCAAGTGCTGTGACAGGCTCGCACTGAGTGTGGAGCCTGCTTACTTGGAGCCTGCTTAAGATTCTCTCCCTCCACCCCTCTCCCCTGCCTCTTGCTCATCCTCTCTCTCTCTAAAATAAATAAATAAATAAATATAATAAATATATATATATATATATATATATATTATATTTATTTATTTAAAAAAGAAAAGCAAGCTGAAGAAACTTAGGGTCTGCCTCCTGGAACATGTGTCTAAACTGATATTAATACAGACCAAGCATATGTGGACAGTCACACTGTGTCTCTCTGAAAGTACACTTTGCAAAATGTCCTTCCCTCCTGCCCAAGGAAATAGGAGTACCCTTCAGCCACAGCTGTCCTCCTTTTATAACCATCAGAAAGGACAAGTCAGGTACAGAGAAACCCAGTGCTTTTTAAATATTATTTTGCTTAAAAAAAAGCCTCAAACACTTTGTCTAGGAGTTTTCACTTCCAGAAATTTATCCTAAAAAATAGTTGAGAAGTACAAATATGTATTTACAAGCTTGTTCACTGTGGCATTGTTTTTAATAACAAAAAACTAGAATTGCTTCAATAGCCAACAACAGAGGGATGGTTGAATGATGTCTCACTCTGTGATACATCCTTACATTCCATCATGACTACTCACTTCTAAATCTGTTTTCAAAGACATAATTTCACGTGTTAACCTTCAAAACAAAACTGTCAGTTACTTTACCAGCAAAACTGGGTTTATTCAGGAATAATAGAAATTGTGATTTGGGACTTACAAGCTATGGCAAAACCAAGTCCCAAAAACAAAGGACAGGAAAGCTCTTTTATAGAGGAAAGAAATGAGTTGGGAAAGGTAGTTATAAACAAAAACTCCATTGGAGTAAACTGGGAGTTCAAAGTATAGTGGCTTTTCATTCCTGAGTTGGGACATTTTCTCTCACTGACTGGGCTGTTGGTCAGCAAGGAAAAAATCTTTTAGGAGGAAAAAAATATAAAGTATAACTAGTAATTTATCCAAAGGATACAAAAGGGCTGATTCGAAGGGGCTGATGCATCCCATGTATATAGCAATGCAATCAACAATAGCCAAATTATGGAAAGAGCCCAAATGTCCACTGACTGATGAATAAAGAAGATGTAGTATATATATATATGCAATGGAATACTACTTGATAATCAAAAAGAATGAAATTTTGCCATTTGCAACAACATAGATGGAACTAGAGGGTATTTTGCTAAGCGAAATAAGTCATTCAGAGAAAGACAAATATATGATTTGACTCCTGTATGGAATTTGAGAGACTCAACAGATGAACATAGGGAAGGGAAGGAAAAATAAGAAAAAAACAGAGAGGGAAGCAAGTCAAAAGAAACTTTTAAATACAGAGAACAAATTGAGCGTTGCTGGAGCTGGGTGGGTGGGGATGGGTTACATGGGTGATGGGAATTAAGGAGGGCACTTTTCAGGATGAGCACTATCACTGGGTTCTACTCCTGAAGCCAAGACTAACTACACTGTATGTTAACTAACTTGAATTTAAATTTAAAAAAGGAAAGAAAATATAAAGTATAAGTGTCTTCCTGTTGTGTAATGCAGTCCCTTTCTGTTGGAGCCTGCAAATGACCAGGAGCAGTGAGTGTGAGAGCTTCCCTTACTGTTTTCCTGACTCCATTTTGTTTTTTTGAGAGAGACAGAGAGAGAAAATGAGTGAGTAGGAGAGAGGCAGAGGGAGAGAGAGAATCTTATGCAAGTTCCATGCCCAGCACAGGGCCCTATGCAGGGCTCAATTTCAGGGGCTTGATCTCACTATCTCACCACCAACTGTGAGACCATGACCTGAGCCCAAATTGAGAGTTGGAAGATTAACCAACTGAGCACCCCCTCCTGATTCCATTTTAAATGCAGCATTGGGGCACCTGGGTGGCTCAGTTGGCTTACCATCCAACTTCGGCTCAGATCATGATCTTATTATTCATGGGTTCAAGCCCCGTGTCAGGCTCTGTGCTGATTGTGCAGACCCTGCTTGGAATTCTCTCTCTCCCTCTCTCTCTCTCTCTCTCTATGCCCCTCCCCCACTCGTGCTTTCTCTCTCTCAAGATAAATAATAAAAATATTAAAAATAAATACATAAATAAATGAGGTTTCCTTTATTCAGTCACACATGAAATATATAGAACACCAAACTGCACCTTGTATATGACTACTAATGTGATTCCCCAAGCCAATGATTTTTTCACTCTATCTCTAACACATTTTCTCTTGCCCCTAGTCCTACCTGCTTAATAACCAGAGCAAATAAATATTTGTCCTCTTAAAAAAAAATCCATTAAAAATCTGTACATTTTTAAAATATTTAAAATATTTTATTTTTTTTTTATTTATTTATTTATTTATTTATTTATTTATTTTCAGAGAGAGAATATGCACATGTACAAAAGGCCCCGAATAGCGAAAGTAATTTTGAAGAAGAAGACCAAAGCAGGAGGCATCATAATCCCAGATTTTAACCTCTACTACAAAGCTGTAATCATCAAGACAGCATGGTATTGGCACAAAAACAGACACATAGACCAATGGAATAGAATAGAAACCCCAGAACTAGACCCACAAACGTATGGCCAACTAATCTTTAGGAAAGAACATCCAATGGAAAAAAGTCTCTTTAACAAATGGTGCTGGGAGAACTGGACAGCAACATGCAGAAGATTGAAACTAGACCACTTTCTGACACCATTCACAAAAATAAACTCAAAATGGATAAAGGACCTGAATGTGAGACAGGAAACCATCAAAACCCTAGAGGAGCGACGCTGAACATCTTTTCATGTGCCTGTTGGCCATCTGGATGTCTTCTTTAGAGAAGTGTCTATTCATGTTTTCTGCCCATTTCTTCACTGGGTTATTTGTTTTTCGGGTGTGGAGTTTGGTGAGCTCTTTATAGATTTTAGATACTAGCCCTTTGTCCGATATGTCATTTGCAAATATCTTTTCCCATTCCGTTGGTTGCCTTTTAGTTTTGTTGGTTGTTTCCTTTGCTGTGCAGAAGCTTTTTATCTTCATAAGGTCCCAGTAATTCACTTTTGCTTTTAATTCCCTTGCCTTTGGGGATGTGTCGAGTAAGAGATTGCTACGGCTGAGGTCAGAGAGATCTTTTCCTGCTTTCTCCTCTAAGGTTTTGATGGTTTCCTGTCTCACATTTAGCCATACAGAGAAAGACAGATACCATATGGTTTCACTCTTATGTGGATCCTGAGAAACTCAACAGGAACCCATGGGGGAGGGGAAGGAAAAAAAAAAAAAAAAAGAGGTTAGAGTGGGAGAGAGCCAAAGCATAAGAGACTGTTAAAAACTGAGAACAAACTGAGGGTTGATGGGGGGTGGGAGGGAGGGGAGGGTGGGTGATGGGTATTGAGGAGGGCACCTTTTGGGATGAGCACTGGGTGTTGTATGGAAACCAATTTGTCAATAAATTTCATAAAAAAAAAAATTAAAAAAAAAATAAAGAAAAAAAAAAAAAAAAAAACCCTAGAGGAGAAAGCAGGAAAAGACCTCTCTGACCTCAGCCGTAGCAATTTCTTACTTGACACATCCCCAAAGGCAAGGGAATTAAAAGCAAAAATGAACTATTGGGACCTTATGAAGATAAAAAGCTTCTGCACAGCAAAGGAAACAAACAACAAAACTAAAAGGCAACCAACGGAATGGGAAAAGATGTTTGCAAATGACATATCAGACAAAGGGCTAGTATCCAAAATCTAGAAAGAGCTCACCAAACTCCACACCCAAAAAACAAATAACCCAGTGAAGAAATGGGCAGAAAACATGAATAGACACTTCTCTAAAGAAGACATCCAGATGGCCAACAGGCATATGAAAAGATGCTCAACGTCACTCCTCATCAGGAAAATACAAATCAATACCACACTCAGATGTCACCTCATGCCAGTCTGAGTGGCCAAAATGAACAAATCAGGAGACTATAGATGCTGGAGAGGATGTGAAGAAACGGGAACCCTCTTGCACTGTTGGTGGGAATGCAAACTGGTGCAGCCACTCTGGAAAACAGTGTGGAGGTTCCTCAAAAAATTAAAAATAGACCTACCTTATGACCCAGCAATAGCACTGCTAGGAATTTACCCAAGGGATACAGGAATACTGATGCATAGGGGCACTTGTACCCCAATGTTTATAGCAGCACTCTCAACAATAGCCAAATTATGGAAAGAGCCTAAATGTCCATCAACTGATGAATGGATAAAGAAATTGTGGCTTATATACACATTGGAATACTACGTGGCAATGAGAAAGAATGAAATATGGCGCTTTGTAGCAATGTGGATGGAACTGGAGAGTGTGACGCTAAGTGAAATAAGCCATACAGAGATAGACAGATACCATATGTTTTCATTCTTATGTGGATTCTGAGAAACTTAACAAAAACCCATGGGGGAGGGGAAGGGAAAAAAAAAAGAGGTTAGAGTGGGAGAGAGCCAAAACATAAGAGACTCTTAAAAACTGAGAACAAACTGAGGGTTGATGGGGGAGGGAGGGAGGGGAGGGTGAGTGATGGGTATAGAGGAGGGCACCTTTTGGGATGAGCACTGGGTGTTGTATGGAAACCAATTTGACAATAAATTTCATACATTGAAAAAATAAAATAAAATAAAATAAAATAAAATAAAAATAAATTTAAAAAATCCATTAAAAATCTGTACATTTTTTAAATATTTTATTTATTTATTTATTTTCAGAGAGAGAATATGCAGTTGTACATGAGTCGGGGAGGGGCAGAGAAACAGGAGAGGGAGAATCCTAAGCAGGCTCCATGCTGTCAGCACAGAGACCAACTCGGGGCTCCATCTTACAAACCGTGAGATCATTACCTAAGCAGATATCACGAGTCTGACGTTTAACTGACTAAGCCACTCAGCCACTCGTCTGTTCATTTTTTTCTAAAATTATTTATTTAGGGGTGCCTGGATGGCTTAGTTGGTTGAGCATCCAACTCTTGATTTTGGCTCAGGTCCCAGGGTCATGGGATTGGGCCCACTAAGTATGGAGCCTGCTTAAGATTCTCTCTCTATCTCCCTCTGCCTTTCCCCTGCTCTCTCTCCCTCTTTTTCAAAACTAATTAATTAATTAATTAACTTCTTTTAACATATATGTATGGAGGCTGCTGGGTGGCTCAGTTGATTAATTGTCCAGTTAATCATCCAACTCTTAGTTTCAGCTCAGGTCATGATCTCATCATTCATAAGTTAGAGCCCCACATCAGGCCCTGTGCTGTCAGTGCAGAGCCTGCTTGGGATTCTCTCTTTCTCCCTCTCTCTGCTCCTCCTTCTCTCTCTCCCAAAATAGATAAATAAACGTTTTAAATTAACTAACAACTAACTTTTAAAAAAGATAAAAATGTGTGTGTGTGTCTAAGAAAAGCAAAATGTTAATAATGGTTATCTCTAGACAGTGGATTACGAGTTTGTTCCAATCATTTATTGCTGTGTAGCAAACCACTATAAATCTTTGTGACTTAAATCAGCAACTCATTGTCTCATTGTCCTGTGGGTTGTCTAGCTTCAGCTGTTCTCATAAAATCTAACATGGTTTCAGTCCGATCATGACTAAGGCTGGAATCATCCAAGGCTCAGTTGGGCTGGACTTTCAAAATTGGTCACTCACATAACTGGCAGTGGTGCAGGCAGGGAGCTCATTTGGGGCTGTAAACTGAAGTACCTTCATGTGGCCTCTCTATATTCCTTGGGCTTTTCACAGCACAGTGATTAGAATTCAAGAATAAGTATTCCAAAAAACAATAATTGAAAGTGTCAAGCCTCATAAGGTTTTGACTTGGAAACTGTCACAGAGTCACTTCCACCATATTCTATTGGTCAAGCAGTCACAGATCTCATCCACATTCAAGGAGAGGGGACATAGATCCCACTTCTCAATGTGAGTTGTGTCAAAGAATTGTGGTCTATGAATTTTCTTCTGTAATTCTTTTGTATTTAAATTTTTTATACCAAAAAAATGACTTTTATGATCAGAAAGAAAATAAAAACACCAGTAAATAATTTAAAACAACAAAGTGCCTATACCTATTAACAGGAAAAGGAGCTGAAGAAAGAGGAATAAGACCATAAGCTCTGGATGAGAGAATATCAGGGTGTGGAGGAGTACTTTCATGAATATGCTTGGTTTGTTTTGGTAAAAGCTTTCACGCTCTGTTCCAGCTCAGGTCACGATCTCACAGTTTATGAGTGCTAGCCCCACATCAGTCTCTGCACTGAGCTGGAGCCTGCTTAGGAATCTCTCTCTTCCTCTCTTTCTGCCCCTCCCCTGCTCATATGTGCTCTAGCGCTCTCTCTCTCTCTCTCTCGCTCTCTCTCTCTCTCTCAAAAATAAATAAGCTTAAAAAAAAAAAAAAAAAAAGCTTTCACACTCTGACCACCACAGGAAGTTGCTATAGCTCAGACATGAGGGCCCTTTTTTGCCCTGAGCAGGGCCAAGCGTCCACTATGTATAAAGGCATAGATAAAATTTCAGAATAGCTATCCAAACCACGGAGACTTTCTCAATGACTCGGCAATGGGTGTGCACCTGACCAAGTGACCACAGGTGGGCACCTATTTATAGGGTCCCTGTCATTCCTTCCCATCCATCCCCAGACCCCCTCTTGATAAAATCTTAGCTTGGGTTCCCCTAAAAATGGACCCTGAGACAAGGATCCAAGTGCAAGTAATTTATTTGGGAGGTGATGCAAGAAACACTGGTGGGGAAGTGGGAATAGGAAGAATACCATAAAATTGTGTGATGCCTGGGTGGTTCAGTGGGTTAAGCATCTGACCTCAGCTCAGGTCATGATTTCACAGTTCATTTGTTTGAGCCCCACATCAGGCTCTGGGATGACAGCTCAGAACTCAGAGCCTGGAGCCTGCTTCAGATTCTATATCTCCCTCTTTCTCTGCCCTTCCCCTGCTCGCATCCTGTCTCTCTCTCTCTCTCTCTCTCTCTCTCTCTCAAAAATTGAGAAAGAGAAAAGTGATGAACCGTGGGAATCTACTCCTGAAGCTAAGAGCACACTGTATATGCTGTATGTTAGCTAACTTGAGAATAAATTACATTTTAAAAAAAGAACAAGAAACTGATTTAGCAGATATGTTAAATACTAAGAACAGTGCCTGCTGCTTAGGATTACTACATGTACTGATAAATTTAAAAAAGAAATACCCATATTATAATTAGTGAGATTAAAGAGGGATTTTGTGTTTTTTCTAGGTAAAGTGAATTTTATTTTTTTATTATCTCTTTTTATTTTTTTTTAATTTACATCCAAGTTAGTTAGCATATAGTGTAATAATGATTTCAGGAGTAGAATCTAGTGATTCATCACCTATATATATTACACCCAGGGCTCATCCCAACAAGTGCCCTCCTCCATGCCACTTGTCCATTTAGGCCATGCCCTCACCCAAAACCCCTCCAGCAACCCTTAGTTTGTTTGCTGTATTTAAGAGTCTATTATGTTTTGTACCCCTCCCTGTTTTTATATTATTTTTGCTTCCCTTCCCTATGTTCATCTGTTTTATATCTTAAATTCCACATATGAATGAAATCATATATTTGTCTTTGACTAATTTTGCTTAGCATAGTGCACTCTAGTTCCATCCACATTGTTGCAGATGGCAAGATTTCATTCTTTCTGATTGCCAAGTAATATTCCATTGTGTATACATACCACCTCTTCTTTATCCATTCATCTGTAGATGACATTTGGGACATTTGGACTCTTTCCATACTTTGGCTATTGTTAATAGTGCTGCTGTAAACATTGGGGTGCATGTGCCCCTTCGAATCAGCATTTTTGTATTCTTTGGATAAATACCTAATAGTGCAATTGCTGGGACATAAGGTAGCTAAATTTTTTATTTTTTGCAGAAACTCCATACTGTCTTCCAGAGTGGCTGCACCAATTTACATTCCCACCAACAATGCAAAAGGGTTCCTCTTTCTTTGCATCCTAGCCAACATCTGTCATTTCCCGAGTTGTCAATTTTAGCCATTCTGACAGGTGCTAGGTGGTATCCCATTGTGGTTTTGATTTGTACTTCCCTGATGATGAGTGATGTTGAGCATTTTTTCATGTGCCTGTTAGCCATCTGGATGTCTTTTTTGGAAAAGTGTCTATTCATGACTTATTCCCATTTCTTCACTGGACCATTTTTGGGTGTTGCGTTTGATAAGTTCTTTATAGATTTTGGATACTAACCCCTTATCTAATGTCATTTGCAAATATCTTCTCCCATTCTGTCAGTTGCCTTTTAGTTTTGCTATTTCCTTCGCTGTGCAGAAGCTTCTTATTTTGAGGTCCCAATAGTTCATTTTTGCTTTTGTTTCCCTTGCCTTTGGAGACGTGTTGAGAAAGAAGTTGCTGCAGCTGAGGTCAGAGAAGTTTTTACCTGCTTTCTCCTCTAGGAATTTGATGGCTGTCTGTCTTACATTTATGTCTTTTATCCATTTTGAGTTTTTTTGTGTGTATGGTGTAAGAAAGTGATCCAGGTTCATTCTTCCACATGTCACTGTTTAGTTTTCCCTACACCATTTGCTGAAGATACTGTCTTTATTCCATTGGATATTCTTTCAGGCTTTGTCAAAGATTAGTTGGCCATACATTTGTGGGTCCATTTGGGGATTCTCTATTCTGCTCCATTGATCTATGTGTCTGTTTTTGTGCCACTACCATACTGTCTTAATGATTACAGCTTTGTAGTACATCTTGAAGTCCGGAACTGTGATACCTCCAGCTTTGGTTTTCTTTTTCGGGATTGCTTTGACTATTCAGGGTCTTCTCTGGTTCCATACAAATTTTAGGATTGTTTGTTTTAGCTCTGTGAAGAATGCTGGTATTATTTTGAGAGGGTCATCTACGGCCATACCACCCTGAATGCGCCCCATCTCGTCTGATCTTGGAAGCTAAGCAGGATCGGGCCTGGTTAGTACTTGCATGGGAGAGGGTAGATAACGTGAATTTTAGATTGCATCATGTTAGCTAACTCTATTTAAAAAGTCAAGGGATTGCATAAATATTTGGAAAGGATAATGAGTAAAATAAAATTCTTTTGGATTCTGAAAGGAATACAATTCAGTTATCTGGAAAATTCAACTAGCTGATAATTGTTTAAAACATCCTGATAGTCAAGACTTTACTATTCTTGGGGCGCCTGGGTGGCGCAGTCGGTTAAGCGTCCGACTTCAGCCAGGTCACGATCTCGTGGTCCGGGAGTTCGAGCCCCGCGTCGGGCTCTGGGCTGATGGCTCAGAGCCTGGAGCCTGTTTCCGATTCTGTGTCTCCCTCTCTCTCTGCCCCTCCCCCATTCATGCTCTGTCTCTCTCTGTCCCAAAAATAAATAAACGTTGAAAAAAAAATTAAAAAAAAAAAGACTTTACTATTCTTAATTATTTAACTCTTGTTTACAAATTTCCACCATATTGTTTATTGTTAGTTATGTCATGTGTGTTTGGTCTTCACAGCCAAGTTGTATGTTTTCTTTTGTATTCAATAATATTATGTAAATAAGTTTCTTTTCACACATAAATAAATAAATAAATAAATATGCCTCAAAGTTATCCACTTGAAGGGCAAGGGGTCTAAATTCTTATCCACAATTCACATCAGCTATTGGTTGAGGGGTGTTCTCTGTGGTAGCCTAATTCTCTGGTACTCCCAACCTGCCTGACCTACACCCACATAGAGACTCCAAGAAACAGAAAGAACGGCCAGGCAAGCACTTGCAGGCAATGATAGCTAGAAATCTGACTAGATTACATAAGAATGTTAAACACTGATTGGGATGTGAGTGGAGAAACTACGATGTCTGCTACAGATACTCA
Source organism: Lynx canadensis (assembly GCF_007474595.2). NCBI lineage: Eukaryota > Metazoa > Chordata > Mammalia > Carnivora > Felidae > Lynx > Lynx canadensis. Next base: position 24,226,477 of record NC_044318.1, on the reverse strand, counting down.
AGTATTTTTTCATAGCACTTATCATGACATGAAATTATGTATTTATTTAGTTTTTCTATTGTTTGACTCCCAACTATAATATATAACCTCTCTAAGAGCAGAGACTCTTGTGTGTCTTGCTCATCACTCTATTTTCAGTGCACAGAACAGTGGCTGGTTCTAATAAAGATCCCCTCAAAATTAATTGAAACAGAATGATGATTCCAAAAGATAGCAAAGTAGGGAGAACGAGGAATTCTTCTCCCTACCTAGACAGCAATTGTAATGGCATAATCTGTCTGGTGGGACTGTATAGGAACTCTGGAGTCTATGTATACACTTGTGGCTAATTTCAGTCTATTTCATTTCTTATTATTGCAGCAGCTATGGATCTCCCATCTCCCACAGTCTGGCAGCAGGAAGCTGTGTTTATGTTCCAGGAGCAGTTTGCATGCAGCTTGCAGGAGTGTTCTGATTGTTGATTGCAGCTTCTGATCTCAGAGTTTCAGACACAGGCAGGCAGCCATGTTGGATTTCCAACCTCCACAGATATGCAAGCCCCTCCATCTCTGACTGAAGCAAAATCCAGGAGATTTAAAGGGCTCCTGACATTTTCTTCTCCATTTTTTCTCCTTTTCTTTTTTTGGGGGGAGCCAGCCATTTAAGAACTAGTACATTCAAAAGAAACTGCTATTAAAAACTGATAACAAACTAAGGGTTGATGGGGGGTGGGAGGGTGGGGAGGGTGGGTGATGGGTATTGAGGAGGGCAACTTTTGGGATGAGCACTGGGTGTTGTATAGAAACCAATTTGACAATAAATTTCATATTAAAAAAAAAAAAGAAACTGCTACATGGAAGAGTCTGGAAAGTCACCATAAATGCCCAAAGAGGACATTAATACCTCAAGCTGATCCCTGACACAGAGATAGCCTACAACAATGAGAGAATGAGAGAGACAGAGAGAACACAAACCCTGGGGAAGGGAAAGAATCTGATTTCCAGAGCTACTATATTGTTAGAAAGTATGGCCCAATTCAAAGGGAAAAAAAAATGGAAACTATTCCAGAGGAAGACCAGATGGTAGACCTAGACACTTTAAAACAATTGCCTTTATGGGGCGCCTGGGTGGCTCAGTCGGTTAAGCGTCCGACTTTGGATCAGGTCATGATCTTGCGGTTCGTGAGTTCGAGCCCCGCGTCGGGCTCTGTGCTGATGGCTCAGAGCCTGGAGCCTGTTTCGGATTCTGTGTCTCCCTCTCTCTCTGACCCTCCCCCGTTCATGCTCTGTCTCTCTCTGTCTCAAAAATAAATAAAGGTTAAAAAAAATTAAAAAAACAAAAGGAGAGCATTAAAAAAAAATTGCCTTTATGTCATAATTAAGGTCTATCCACCAAGATTTATAACAATTGCAAATATTTATACCCCCAACTTGCAAGAACCCAAGTATATAAATCAATTACAAACATAAAGAAACTCATTGATAATAATACCATAATAATAGGGGCACCCGGGTGGCTCAGTTGGTTAAGTGTCCGACTTCAGCTAAGGTCACAGTCTTGTGCTCTGTGAGTTCAAGCCCTATGTCGGGCTCTATGCTGACAGCTCAGAGCCTGGAACCTGCTTCAGATTCTGTGTCTCCCTCTCTTTCTGCCCCTCCCCTGCTCATGCTCTGTCTCTCTCTCTCTCTCTCTCTCTCTCTCTCTCAAAGATAAATAAAGATTTAAAAAAATAATAATACCACAATAGTAGGGGATTTCAACACCCCACTTATAGAAATGAATAGATCATCTAAGCAAAAAATTAACAAGGAAACAATGACTTTAAACCATACACTGGACCAGATGGACCTAACAGATATATTAAGAACATTTCATCCTAAAGCAGCAGAATACACATTCTTCTTGAGTGCACATGGGACATTCTTGAGAATAGATTACATACTGGGTCACAAATCAGCCCTCAAAAAATGCAAAAAGATTGAGATCATACCGTGCACATTTTCAGACCATGACACTATGACACTTGAAATCAACCACAAGAAAAATTTTTTAAAGATCATGAATAATTGGAGATTAAAGAACATCTTGCTAAAGAACTAATGGGTTAACCAAGAAATAAAAGAGGAAACTAAAAAGTACATGGAAGCCAGTGAAAATGAAAACATGATAGTCCAAAATCTGTGGGATGCAGCAAAGGCAATCATAAGTATACAGCAATCCAAGCCTTCTTAAAGAAGGAAAAAAAATGTCTCAAATACACAACCTAACCTTACACCTAAAGGAGCTGGGAAAAGAACATCAAATAAAGCCCAAAACCAGCTGAAGAAGGAAACTAATAAAGATTAGAGCAGAAATCAATAATATTGAAGAAAAAAAAAAAAACTCAGTAGAACCAATCAATGAAACCAGAAGCTGGTTCTTTGAAAGAATTAACAAAATTGGTAAACCCCTAGTCAGATTTATCAAAAAGAAAAAGGAAAGGACCCAAATAAATAAACCCATAAATGAAAGTGGAGAGATCACAACACCACAGAAATACAAACAATGATAAGAGAATATTATGAGTAAGTATATGCCAACAAATAGGGCAATCTGGAAGAAATGCACAAGTTCCTAGAAATATAAACCACCAAAACTGAAACAGGAAGAAGTAGAAAATTTGAACAGTCCCATTACCAGTAAGTAAATTGAATCAGTAATCAAAAATCTCCCAACAAACAAGAGTCCAGGGTTGGATGGCTTCCCAGAGGAATTCTAATAAAAACATTTGAATAACAGTTAACACCTATTCTTTTGAAGATGTTCCAAAACAAGTAGAAATGAAAGGAAAATTTCCAAACTCATTCATGAGGCCAGCATTACTTTCATTCCAAAACCAGGCAAAGATCCCACTAAAAAGAAGAATTACAGACCAATCTCCCTGATAAACATGGATGCAAAAATTCTCAAAAGATAACAGCAAACCAAATCCAATAATACATTAAAGAATCATTCACCATGATCAAGTGGGATTTATTCCTGGACTGTAGGGGTGGTTCAATATCCATAAATGATGTATCACATTAATAAAAGAAAGGATAGAACCACATGATCCTCTCAATAGATGTAGAAAAGGCATTTGACAAAATACAGCATCCTTTCTTGATAACAACTCGCAAGAGGGTAGGGATAGAAGGAATATACCTCAAATTGTAAAGGCCGTATATGAAAGACCCACAGCTAATATCATCCTCAATGGGGAAAAATTGAGAGCTTTCCATCTAAGGTCAGAAATACAGCAGGGATGTCCACTCTCACCACTGTTGTTCAACATAGTGTTGGAAGTACTAGCCTGAGCAATCAGACAACAAAAAGAAATAAAAGGCATACAAATCAGCAAGTAAGAAGTCAAACTTTCACTCTTCGCAGATGACATGATACTCTGTGGAAAACCTGAAAGACTCCAACACAAAACTTCTAGAACTGCCACATGAATTCAGCAAAGTCACAGGATATAAAAATCCATGTACAGAAATCAGTTTCATTGCTATACACCAAAAATGAAGCAGCAAAAAGAGAAATCAAGGAATCAATCCTATTTACAATTGCACCAGAAACCAACCATAAGTACCTAGGGATAAACCTAACCAAAGAGGTAAAAGATCTGCATGCCGAAAACTATAGAAAGCTTATAAAAGAAATTGAATAAGACACAAAGAAATGGGGAAAAAATCCACGTTCATTGATCAGAAGAACAAATATTGCTAAAATGTCAACACTGCCCAAAGCAATCTACACATTCAATGCAATCCCTATCAAAATAATACCAGCATTCTTCACAGAGCTAGAACAAACAATCCTACAATTTGTATGGAACCAGAAAGACCCTGAATAGACAAAGCAATCCTGAGCAAGAAAACCAAAGCTGGAGACATCACAATTCCAGACTTCAAGCTGTATTCCAAAGCTGTAATCATTAAGACAGTATGGGACTGCTACAAAGACAGACACATAGATCAATGCAACAGAATACAGAACCCAGAAATGGACCCACAAATGTATGGCCGGCTAGAAAGATTATCCAATGGAAAAAAGATAGTCTCTTCAGCAAATGATGTTGGGAAAATTGGACAGTGACATGCAGAAGAATGAACCTGGACCACTTTCTTACACCATCTACAGAAATAAATTCAAAATGGATGAAAGACCTATATGTGACACAGGAAGCCATCAAAATCCTACAGGAGAAAACAGGCAACATCTTTGATTTCAGCAGCAGCAACTTCTTACTAGACACGTCTCTGGTGGCAAGGGAAATAAAAGCAAAAACAAACTATTGGGACCTCATCAAGATAAAAGGCATCTAGGGGCACCTGGATGGCTCAGTCAGTTAAGTGTCTGACTTGAGCTCAGGTCATGATCTCACGGTTCATAGGTTCACGTCCTGCACCGAGCTCTCTATTTTCAGCACAGAGCCTACTTCATATCCTCTGTCCCCCTCTCTCTCTCTCTCTCTCTCTCTCTCTCTCTCTGCCCTCCCCCACTTGCACTCTCTCCCTCAAAAAATAAACCTTAAAATAAAAAAAGTTTCTGCACAGAGAAGGAAATAATCAACAAAACTATAAGGCAACTTTCAGAATGGAAGAAGATATTTGCAAATGACATATCAGATAAAGGGTTAGTATCCAAAATCTATAAAGAACTTATCAGACTCAACACCCTAAAAACAAGTAATCCAGTGAAGAAATGGGCAAAAGATATGAACAGACATTTTTCCAAAGAACACATCCAGATGGCTAACAGACACATGAAAATATGCTCAACATCACTCATCATCAGGGAAATACAAATCAAAACCATGGTAAGATACCACCTCACACCTGTCAGAATGGTTAACATTAACAACTAGGGCAATGACCTATGTTGGCGAGGATGTGGAAAAAGGGCAACTCTTTTGCACTGTTGGTGGGAATGCAAACTGGTGCAGCCACTCTGGAAAACAGTATGGAGTTTGCTCAAAAAATCAAAAATTGAGCTACCCTACAACCCAGCAATTGCACTACTGGGTATTTATCCAAAGGATACAAAAATGCTGATTCGAAGGGGCACATGTACCCCAGTGTTTATAGCAGCACTATCAACAATAGCCAAATTATGGTAAGAGCCCAAATGTCCATCAACAGATGAATGGATAAAGAAGATGTGATATGTAGGGGTGCCTGGGTGGCTCAATCAGTTAACCATCCAACTTCAGCTCAGGTCATGGTCTCACAGTTCATGAGTTTGAGCTCCTTATCAGGTGAGCTTGAGTCCCACTTTGGGATTCTCTCTCTTTCCCTCTCTCTCTCCCTCTCTCTCTCTCTGCCCCACATGGGGTTCTCTCTCTCTCTCTCTTTCCCTCTCTCTCTCTCCACCCCTTACTCACTCACACTCATTCTCTCTCTCTCTCTCTCTCTCAAAAATAAATAAATATAACTATTTATTTATTTATACAATATAATATTACTCAGTGATCAAAAAGAATGAAATCTTGCTATTTGGAACAACATGGATAGAACTAGAATGTATTATGTTAAGTGAAATAAGTCAGAGAAAGACAAATATCATATTATTTCATTCATATATGGAATTTAAGAAACACAACAGATAAACATAGGGGAAAGGAAGGAAAAATAAGATAAAAACAGAGAGGGAGGCAAGCCATAAGAGATTCTAAAATACAGAGAAAAAAAAAAACAAGGGTTGCTGGAGGGACATTGGGTGGGGGGAATGGCTAAATGGGTGATGGGCCTTAAGGAGGGCACTTGTTGTGATGAGCACTGGGTGTTATATGTAAATGATAATTTACTAAATTCTACTCCTGAAACCAATACTGCAGTGCTCGTTAACTAACTTAGATTTAAGTAAATAAATAAGTAAATAAAACAACTGCTTAAAATTGCTCAAATAACTAAAGGAAAACATAAAGAAAGTAAAGAAATTACATATATATGTATGTATGTATGTATATACATATACATATATATACATATGTATAATATATATGTATGTTATATATATGTATATTATATTATATAATACATATGTATATTATATTATACATATATAAACAAATGGAAATATCAATAAAAGGAAGCCAAAAAGAAATTTTAGAGCTGAAAGGTGCATTAATTGAAGTGTAAAATTCATTAGAAAGTTACAAAAGCAGGTTTGATCGACAGAAAAATGAATTAGCAAACTTAAAGGTAGGACAATAACCTGTAGTTACTGAGTCTGAGAAACAACAAAAAATTGAAGAAAAGTTAAAAGAGTGTACGGGATCTGTGAAACATGATTTTTTTTAATGTTTATTTTTGAGAGAGAGAGAGCAGGAGAGGAGCAGAGAGAAGAGAGAGAAAATCCCAAGCAGACTGATTGCTGTCATTGGAAAGCCCAACTTGGGGCTCAATCTCACAAACCATGAGATCATGACCTGAGTCAAAATCAAGAGTTGGACACTTAACCAACTGAGCCACCCAGATGGCTCCCTGTGGAACATCATTAAGCAGACCAATATACACATTGTGGAAGTGTCAGAAGACAAGAGAGGGGGTCAGAGAGATTTTCTGAAGAAATAATGGCTAAAATTCCCAATTTTTTGAAGGACATGAATATATATATTACAAAAGCTCAATAAATTCCAAGCAAGATGAACTCAAGGAGACTCATACATGGCATATTATAATCAAACTGTCAAAAGCCAAAGACAAGAGAGTCTTAAAGCAGCAAAAGAGAAGTGAATCATCACAAAGAAGGGATATTAAATAAAATTTCAGCAGATTTCTCATCAAAAACTTTGGAGGCCAAAAGGCATTGGGCTGATATTTTCAAAGTACTGGAAGAAAAAAATTGTAAGCCAAGAATTTTATATCCCACAAAACTGTCCTTCAAAAGTCAAAGAGAGGGGTGCCTGGGTGGTTCAGTTGGTTGAGCATCTGGCTCTTGATTTTGGTTCAGGTGGTGATCTCAGTCGGGGGATTGAGCCCTGTGTCAAGCTCTTCTCTGACAGCATGGAGCCTGCTTGGGATTCTGTCTCACCTTCTTTCTCTGTCCCTCCCCTGCTCACACACACACACCCTCTCAAAATAAATAAAGAAACATTAAAAAAAAGTGAAGGAGAAATCAAGACATTCCCAGGTAAACAAAAGCTGAAGGAGCTCATTACCACTAGATCTACCCTGAAACAAATGCTAAAGGGAGTCCTGCAGTTTAAAATGAAAGGACACTAGGGGCACCTGGGCTCTTGGTCCGACTCTTGGTTTTAGCTCAGGTCATGATCTCATGGTTTGTGGGGTCAAACTCCATATCAGGCTCCATGATAAGTGCAGGGGGCCTGTTTGGGGTTCTCTCTCCCTCTCTCTCTCTGCCCCTCCCCTGCTCTCTCTCTCTCTCTCTCTCTCTCTCTCAAAATGAATAAATAAACTTTAAAAAAAGAAGTGAAAATACACTACTCAACAACTTGAAGTCATATGAAGAAATGAAAATCTCAGTTAAAGGTAAATACATGCAGTAGTAAACACTAGTGTTATTGTAACAATGGTGTGTAACTCCTTTTTTTGGTTTTCTACACAATTTAAGAGATTGATGCACATTGTAAACTACTAATCTAAAGGCTAGTATTACTAGCTTTGGTTTGTATGCCACATTTTATTTTCTACATAATTTAAGAAACTAATGCATAGTTAAAAACATGTATTAGTCTATTTTTTGGTCATGCAGTGTATAAAGATGTAATTTTGTGACATAAATAAGCAAAATGGAGGGTGGAGGGCGTCTGGGTGCCTCAGTCAAACATCTGACTCTTGATTTCAGCTCAGGTCATAATCTCATGATCATGAGATAGAGCCCTACCATCAGGCTCCACACTCGGCATTGAGCCTGCTTAACATTTTCTTTCTTTCTTTCTTTCTTTCTTTCTTTCTTTCTTTCTTTCTTTCTTTCTATTTCTCTCTCTCTCTCTCTCTCCCTCTGCCCTTCCCCCACTCTTTCTTTCTCTAAATAAATAAATAAACAAGTAAGCCAAATTCCATGGGAATGGAGCTATATAAAAGCAGAGGTTAGTATGTTACTGAAGTGAAGCTAGTATAAATTCAAATTAGGGGTGTCTGGGTGGCTTAGTCAGTTGAGCATCTGACTTCGGCTCAGGTCATGATCTCACAGTTCAAGTCCTGCAGTGGGTTCTGTGCTGATAGTCCAGAGCCTGGAGCCTGCTTTGGATTCTGTGTCTCCCTCTCTCTCTGCCCCTAACCCACTTGCATTCTGTCTCTGTCTGTCTCAAAAATAAATAAACATTAAATTTTTTTAATTAAAATTAAAATGTTATAACTATGATGTTAAATGTAATCCCCATGGTAACCAAACCCCATGTATACAATATACAAAAATGGAAATGAGAATGGAATTTAAATGTTTCACTGCAAAAAAAAAAAATCAACTAAACCCAAAAAATGTAATGCATAAAATGAAGGATATAAAAGTCATAAACATAAAGAAAATAAACAGCAACATGACAGAAGTAAGTCCCTCTTTATCAGTAATTACTTCATATGTAAATGGATTAACCTCTTTACAAAAGACAAGGATTATAGAATGGATTTGAAAAACAGGATCCAACTATATGCTGTGTGCTTTCCATAAAAGACTCACTTTATTTTTTTAATGTTTATGTATTAATTTTTGAGAGAAAGAAAGAGAGCAGGGGAGAGGGAGAGAGAGAGGGAGAGAGAGAATCCCAAGCAGGCTTTGCACTGCCAACCCAGAGCCCAACACGGGGCTTGATCCAGGAACCATGAGATCATGACCTGAGCCAAAATCCAGAGTTGGACACTCAACTGACTGAGCCACCCAGGTGCCCCTTAAGTCCCAACAGATTTCTTTAAGTAAGCTCTACACCTAACATGGGGCTTGAACTCACTACCCCAAGATGTGTGCTGTACTGACTGAGCCAGCCAGGAACCCCACTCTCAATACATTTTAAAAGATAGATATTATACAAAGTATCTTTTCCAACCATAATGGGAGCAAATTAGAATCAACAATAGAAGGAAAACTGGGAAATTCACAAATTTGTAAAAAAAATTAAGCAATACACTCTTAAACAAACAATGGGTCAAAGAAGAAATTACAAGGGAAATTTTAAAATACTTAGAGATGAATGAAGCAAAAACACGACATATCAAAACTTAAAATGGGACGACATGAAAGCAGTGTTAAGGGAAAATTTATAGCTATAAACACATTAAAATAAAAGGAAGACCTTAAATCAATATCCTAACTTTACAATTTAAGGAATCAGAAATTCAGGGGCGCCTGGGTGGTTCAATCAGTTAAGTGTATGAGTATTGATTTTGGCTTAGGTCATGATCTCATGGTTCATGGGTTCTAGCCTTACATTGGACTCTGTGCTGATAGCACAGAGCCTGCTCGGGATTCACTGTACCTCTCTCTGCCCCTCCCTGGCTCACAGTCACATACACATGCGTGCACTCTCACTCTCTTTCCTTCTCTCTCAAAATAAATAATTTTTTTAAAGGAACTAAAGGGATGACTAGGTGGCTCAGTCGGTTTAGTGTCTGACTTTGGCTCAGGTCTTGATCTCTCAGTTTGTGGGTTCAAGCCCTGGGTGGGGCTCTGTACTGACAGCTCAGAGCCTGGAGCCTGCTTCAGATTCTGGGTCTCCCTCTCTCTCTGCCCCTCCCCCACTCACACTCTATCTCTCACTCAAAAATAAATGAACATTAAAAAATTTTTTTAACTGGGAGAAACAAGAAGATGGTGGCGTAGGAGGACGCTGGGCTCACCTCGTCCTGCTGATCACTTAGATTCCACCCACATCTGCCTAAATAACCCAGAAAACCACCAGAAGACTAGCAGAAAGGACTCTCAGGAGCCAAGCATAGACAAGAGGCCCACAGAAGAGGGTAGGAAGGGCAAAGAGGTGGTGTGTGCTACACGGACTGGCAGGAGGGAGCCAGGGAGGTGGAGGGGCAGCCTGCCCAGCAAGGCAGAGCCCCCGAAGTCTGGCTTGCAAAAGTGGAGGAACTGGACTCCATGAGTTCTGACAGGCAGTGGGACCTAACATCTGGAATGTTAAAAGTCAACAGCTCTGCTATTGTTGAGCCCGTGAAGACAGAGCTTAGCTCGGTGGGGGAACAAAGGCACTGGCCAGCGCCATTTCCCTCTCCCATTCTCCAGCCGAAATTCCAAAGAGAACCAGTTCCCATCACTGAACTTGCTTGCACCACGCAAATGCGCAACACTGTGCTTCTGTGGATCCATCCCTCCCATGGGCCTGTCTCCCTCCTGGTGCTGCAGGGCCCCTCCCTCAGGTGACCACCGATGGTAAAGTGAGCTAAGCCTGCCTCTTCCGACACTGTGCACCTAGCGGATCCACCCCAGCTAATATGCCCTTGGCCAGATCCCATCGAAGCAACGCCACAAGCCTGGCAGTGTGCAAGTAGCCCAGACAGGGGCCACACCACTCCACAGTGAGTCCTGCCCCTGGGAGAGGGGAAGATAAGGTACACACCAGTCTGACTGTGGCCCCAGTGGTGGGCTAGGGACAGACATTGGGTCTGCATCCCCGCCCACCAACACAAGTTACTCCAGACAGCACAGGGGAAGTGCCCTGCAGTTTGGAGCCACCACAGGGACTACCCAAAATGATGAAACGGAAGAACTCTCCTCAAAAGAAACTCCAGGAAGCAGTGACAGATAATGAATTGATCAAAAACGATTTAAGCAATATAACAGAACAAGAATTTAGAATAATAGTCATAAAACTAATCTCCGGGCTTGAAAAAAGCATAGAGGACAGCAGAGTATCTATTGCTACAGAGATCAAGGTACTAAGAAATAGTCATGAGGAGCTAAAAAAAAAAATGCTATAAATCAGGTGCAAAATAAAATGGAGGTGACCACAGCTAGGATTGAAGAGGCAGAGGAGAGAATAGGTGAATTAGAAGATAAAATTATAGAAAAAGAGGAAGCTGAGAAAAAGAGAGATTAAAATATCCAGGAGTATGAGGGAATAAATAGAGAACTAAGAGATGCAATCAAACAGAACAATATCCATGGATATTCCAGAAGGAATTCCAGAAGAAGGAGAGAGAGAGAGAGAAAAAGGCTGAAGGTGTACTTGAACAAATCATAGCTGAGAACTTCCCTGATCTGGGGAAGGAAAAAGGCATTGAAATCCAAGAGGCACAGAGAACTCCCTTCAGACGTAATTTAAATCGATCTTCTGCGTGACATATCATGGTGAAACTGAAAAAATACAAGGATAAAGAGAAAATTCTGAAAGCAGCTAGGTCTAAATATTCTCTAACTTACAAAGGTAGACACATAAGAATAGTAGCAGACCTATCTGCTGAAACTTGGCAGGCCAGAAAGGAATGCAGGAAATCTTCAATGTGATGAACAGAAAAAATATGCAGCCAAGAATCCTTTATCCAGCAAGTCTCTCATTCAGAATAGAAGGAGAGATAAAGGTCTTCCCAAACAAACAAAAACTGAAGGAATTCATCACCACTAAACCAGTCCTACAGGAGATCCTAATGGGGGTTCTGTGAGTGAAATGTTCCAAGGACCACAAAGGACCATAGACATCACTACAAGCATGAAACTTACAGACATCACAATGACTCTAAACCCATATCTTTCAATAATGACACTGAATATAAATGGACTAAGTGCTCCAACCAAAAGACATAGGATATCATAATGGACTTAAAAAAAAAAAAAGACCCATCTATTTGCTGTCTACAAGAGACTCATTTTAGACCTGGGGACATCTTCCGATTGAAAGTGAAGGGATGGAGAACTATCTATCATGCTACTGGAAGTCAAAAGAAAGCTGGAGTAGACATACTTACATCAGACAAATTAAACTTTAAATTAAAGGCTGTAACAAGAGATGAAGAAGGGCATTATATAATAATTACAGGGTCTATCCAGCGGGAAGAGCTAACAACTATAAATGTCTATGCGCCGAATATGGGAGCCCCCAATATATAAAACAATTAATCACAAGCATGAGCAACCTTATTGATAAGAATGTGGTAGGAAACAAATTTGACAATAAATTTCATATGTACAAAAAAAAGAATGTGGTAATTGCATAGGACTTTAATATTCCACTTACAACAATGGATAGATCATCTAGACACAGGATCAATAAGGAAACAAGGGCCCTGAATGATACATTGGATCAGATGGACTTGACAGATATATTTAGTACTCTGCATCCCAAGGCAACACAATATACTTTCTTCTTGAGTGCACATGGAACATTCTCCAAGAGAGATCACATACTGGGTCATAAAACAGCCCTTCATAAGTATAAAAGAATTGAGATCATACCATGCACACTTTCAGACCACAATGCTATGAAACTTGAAATCAACCACAGGAAAAAGTCTGGAAAATCTCCAAAACATGGAGGTTAAAGAACACCCTACTAAAGAATGAATGGGTCAACCAGGCAATTAAAGAAGAAATTTAAAAATATAGGGAAACAAATGAAAACGGAAACACAACAATCCAAACGTTTTGGGATGCAGTGAAGGCAGTCCTGAGAGGAAAATATATTGCAATCCAGGCCTATCTCCAGAAACAAGAAAAATCCCAAATACAAAATCTAACAGCACACCTAAAGAAACAAGAAGCAGAACAGCAAAGACACCCCAAACTCAGCAGAAGAGAAATAATAAAGATCAGAGCAGAAATAAACAATACAGAATCTAAAAAAAAAAACTGTAGAGCAGATCCATGAAACCAAGAGTTGGTTTTTTGAAAAAATTGATAAACCTCTAGCCAGGATTCTCAAAAAGAAAAGGGAGATGACCCAAATATATAAAATCACAAATGAAAATGGAATTATTACAACCAATCCCTCAGAAATACAAGCAATTATCAGGGAATACTATGAAAAATTATATGCCAACAAATTGGACAACCTAGAAGCAATGGACAAATTCCTAAATACCCACACACTTCTAAAACTCAAACAGGAAGAAATAGAAAACTTGAACAGACCCATAACCAGCGAAGAAATTGAATCAGTTATCAAAAATCTCCCAACAAATAAGAGTCCAGGACCAGATGGCTTCCCTGGGGAATTCTACCACACATTTAAAGCAAAGATAATACCTATCCTTCTCAAGCTGTTCCAAAAAATAGAAAGGGAAGGAAAACTTCCAGGTTTATTCTATGAAGCCAGCATTACTTTGATTGCCATCCAGACAGAGATCCAGCAAAAAGAGAGAACTACAGGCCAATATCCCTGATGAATATGGATGCAAAAATCCCCAAGAAGATACTAGCAAATTGAATTCAACAGCATATAAAAAGATCATTCACAATGATCAAGTGGGATTCATTCCTGGGCTGCACGGTTGGTTCAACATTCGCAAATCAATCAATGTGATACATCACATTAATGAAAGAAAAGATAAGAACCATATGGTCCTGTCAATCAATGCAGAAAAAGCATTTGACAAAATTCAGCATCCTTTCTTAATAAAAACCCTCGAGAAAGTCAGGATAGAAGGAATATACTTAAACATCATAAAACCATTTATGAAAAGCCCACAGATAATATCATCCTCAATGGGGAAAAACAGAGCTTTCCCCCTGAGATCAGGAACATGACAGGGATGTCCACTCTCACCGCTGTTGTTTAACATAGTGTTTGAAGTTCTAGTATCAGCAATCAGACAACAAAAGGAAATCAAAGGCATCAAAATTGGCAAAGATGAAGTCAAGCTTTCACTTTTTGCAGATGACATGATATTATACATGGAAAACCTGATAGACTCCACCAAAAGTCTGCTAGAACTGATACATGAATTCAGCAAAGTCGCAGGATATAAATCAATGTACAGAAATCAGTTGCATTCTTATACAATAATAATGAAGCAACAGAAAGACAAATAAAGAATCTTATCCCATTCACAATTGCACAAGAATCATAAAATACCTAGGAATAAACCTAGCAAAAGATGTAAAAGATCTGTATGCTGAAAACTATAGAAAGCTTATGAAGGAAATTGAAGAAGATACAAAGAAATGGAAAAACATTCCCTGCTCATGGATTGGAAGGATAAATATTGTTAAAATGTCAATAATACCCAAAGCTGTCTACACATTCAATGCAATCCCAATCAAAATCGCCAAATATTGAAGAAGAAGAAGACGAAAGCGGGAGGCATCACAATCCCAGACTTAGCCTCTACTACAAAGCTGTAATCATCAAGACAGCATGGTATTGGCACAAAAACAGATGCATAGACCAATGGAATAGAATAGAGACTCCAGAATTGGACCCACAAATGTATGGCCAACTAATCTTTGACAAAGCAGGGAAAAATATCCAATAGAAAAAAGTCTCTTTAACAAATGGTGCTGGGAGAACTGGACAGCAACCTGCAGAAGCATGAAACTAGACCACTTTCTTACACCATTCACAAAAAAAAACTCAAAATGGATAAAGGACCTGAATGTGAGACAAGAAACCATCAAAACCCTAGAGGAGAAAGCAGGAAAAAAACCTCTCTGACCTCAGCCGCAGCAATTTCTTACTTGACACATCTCCAAAGGCAAGAGAATTAAAAGCAAAAATGAACTATTGGGACCTCATGAAGATAAAAAGCTTCTGCACTGCAAAGGAAACAATCAACAAAACTAAAAGGCAACTGACAGAATGGGAAAAGATATTTGCAAATGACATATCGGACAAAGGGTTAGTATCCAAAATCTATAAACAACTCACCAAACTCCACACATGAAAAACAAATAACCCAGTGAAGAAATGGGCAGAAAACATGAATAGACACTTCTCTAAAGAAGACATCCAGGGGCGCCTGGGTGGCGCAGTCGGTTAAGCGTCCGACTTCAGCCAGGTTGCGGTCTCGCGGTCCGTGGGTTCGAGCTCCGCGTCGGGCTCTGGGCTGATGGCTCAGGGCCTGGAGCCTGTTTCCGATTCTGTGTCTCCCTCTCTCTCTGCCCCTCCCCCATTCATGCTCTGTTTCTCTCTGTCCCAAAAATAAATAAACATTGAAAATAAATAAAAAATAAATAAAAAATAAAGAAGACATCCAGATGGCCAACAGGCACATGAAAAGATGCTCAACGTCGCTCCTCATCAGGGAAATACAAATCAAAACCACACTCAGATATCACCTCACGCCAGTCAGAGTGGCTAAAATGAACAAATCAGGAGACTATAGATGCTGGAGAGGATGTGGAGAAATGGGAACCCTCTTGCACTGTTGGTGGGAATGCAAACTGGTGCAGCCACTCTGGAAAACAGTGTGGAGGTTCCTCAAAAAATTAAACATAGATCTACCCTATGACCCAGCAATAGCACTGCTAGGAATTTACCCAAGGGATACAGGAGTACTGATACATAGGGTCACTTATACCCCAATGTTGATAGCAGCACTTTCAACAATAGCCAAATTATGGAAAGAGCCTAAATGTCCATCAACCAATGAATGGATAAAGAAATTGTGGTTTATATACACAATGGACTACTACGTGGAAATGAGAAAGAATGAAATATGGCCTTTTGTAGCAACGTGGATGGAACTGGAGAGTGTTATGCTAAGTGAAATAAGTCCTACAGAGAAAGACAGATACCATATGTTTTCACTTTTTTTTTTTAATTTTTTTTTCAACGTTTATTTATTTTTGGGACAGAGAGAGACAGAGCATGAACGGGGGAGGGGCAGAGAGAGAGGGAGACACAGAATCAGAAACAGGCTCTGAGCCATCAGCCCAGAGCCTGACGCGGGGCTCGAACTCACGGAGTGCGAGATCGTGACCTGGCTGAAGTCGGACGCTTAACCGACTGCGCCACCCAGGCGCCCCCATATGTTTTCACTTTTATGTGGATCCTGAAAAACTTAACAGAAGACCATGGGGGAGGGGAAGGAAAAAAAAGTTAGAGAGGGAGGGAGCCAAACCATAAGAGACTCTTAAAAACTGAGAACAAACTGAGGGTTGATGGGGGGTGGGAGGGAGGGTAAAGTGGGTGATGAGCATTGAGGAGGGCACCTATTGGGATGAGCACTGGGTGGTGTATGGAAACCAATTTGACAATAAATTTCATATAAATAAATAAATAAATAAATAAATGGCAAAAAAATTTTTTAATAAAATAAGCTTTCAGGGGTTCCTGGATGACTCAGTCAGTTAAGTGTCCAACTCTTGGTTTCAGCTCAGGTCATGATCTCAGGGTTTGTGGGTTCAAGCTTTGCCAGGCTCCATACAGCCTGCTTAGGATTCTCTCTCTCTTCTTCTCTCTCTGCCCCTCCCCTGCTAGTGCTCTTGCACATGCAAACACACTCTCCCTCTCTCTCTCAAAATAAATAAACTTTAAAAAAATATAAGCTTTTAGAAGGAAATTTTACTTCTCTTTATTTGCCTGGGGTTTTTTTTCTTTATCTTTTTCTTTTATTTTTTCTTTCTTCTTTTTTTTATCGCTTTTCCATTCTCTACCCAAGTCAATATAAAGCAATATTCCAGTATTACTTATCACCATTGGTACAATTATTTTCTCTTTGAGTCTGAGTAAATCTGGCACAGCTAGGAAACCACTTCAAAAGGACGAATTGTTCTGATCATTCTGTTGCCTCCCCAAGAGCAAAAATGATGGGCAGCAGTAACATCCAATCATAAATCTCTTTCCTGCCCAACGCATGTTCAATGAGCAAAAAAAGTCAGCATTTGCAGAAAGTATGAAAATCCAAGACCATTAACTGATAACTTGCTAGAACTAATTTTATTCAGCAAGATCAACATATAAAAATCTAATCTATTTCTTATTATGCTACGACTAATTTTCTAATCAGAAAATAAAATAAAACATCATTTATAACACCAAAAAGCTATAAAACCCTTAAGCATAAATCTAATATGAAATATGTAAATTTTTTTAACTGTTAGGCTTTCATCCAGGACATAAAAAAATAGACATGGGGCACCTGGGTGGCTCAGTCAGTTGGGCCTCCAACCTCAGCTTAGCTCATGATCTCAGAATTCCTGAATTCGAGTCCCATGTTGGGCTCTGTACTGACAGCTCAGAGCCTTGGAGCCTGCTTCAGATTCTGTGTCTCCATCTCTCTCTGCCCCTACCCCACTCATTCTCTCTCTCTCTCTCTCTCTCTCTCTCTCTCTCTCTTTCTCAAAAAATAAACATTAAAAAAATAGAGAGACATGTCATGTTCATGGATGACAAGGCTGAACATTATAAATATGTGAGTTCTCCATCAGATTACTCAGTAATTCAGTGTAGTCTCACCCAACAGAATTATTATAGAATTTGAAAGCTGATTCTAAAATTCACCTGGAAGAGAAAACACACAGAAACAGCTTAAAAACCCATGAAACATACATTATTGCATCATCCCATTCCACAGCCAGAGGTACCATATGAAAGCAAAACCCCAAAACCATAGTAAATTAAAGTATGGTTCTGGAATAAATAATTGGCTCTGGAATAAATGCATAAGGCCAATGGAATGAATATTGAATGTATACACAGAAGTCCAGTGTTCTTATCAGAAATAGTTTGTTTCTCTTAATGAAAAAGCAAGTAAACTTTCTTTGATCCCACTTCGCCCACCAATCACTACTCCATTTTTTTGCTTCCTTTTTGCAAAACAGTTTCTAAAACAGTTGTCTATTTACTGCATTCAGTTCTGTTCCTCCCACTCTCGTTTAAACCCATTCCAATAAAGCATTTGCCTCACCTCAGCTCCCACTCCACTAAAACTGTTTTCATCAAGGTCACCAAGGATACATGGTTAACTCCAATAGTCTCTATCTTCACCTTTAAGTGATTCAGCAGCAGCTTTTGACATTTGACTACTCCTTCTTGGAACTCATTTGTACATTTGCCTTGGGGTCTCCCCACTCCCCTTGTTCTCCTTCATTCCAGTTCCTCTTTCTGGTTTCTTTTGTCAATCCTTTCCTTTCTCTCTACCCTCTTAAGGAGGATCCCAGAGCTCAGTCTTTGGGCCTCTTTGTTTTCTGTTTTTTGTTTTAATTTGAGAGAGAGTGCACAGGAGAAGGCACAGGGGGAAGGCTAGACAGAATCTCAAGCAGGCTGTACGCCCAGTGCAAGGCCCAACGATGACACAGGGCTCAATCTCATGACCTGAACCAAAATCAAGAGTTAGAATCTTAACCCACTGTTACCACCCAAGTACCCCTGCGCCTCTTTTTTATCTACACTCTGTTCTTAGGTGGCCCCAAGGCTATAAATATCGTCTATATGCTGATGTTGCCAAAGTTTATGTCTCCATCCCAGACCCCTCTTTTGAGGTCCAGATTCAGATATCCAACTGCCTGTTCAATGTCTAACAAGTACCTCAAATCAAGTATGTCTAAAATGGAATGCCCAATGGCTCCCAATCTTGCTCCCTACACCTTGCTGCATCTCAGCCTCAAGTAAGCAGACAACACTAGGCCAGACCAAGGCAGGACAGATAGGCTTAGTAAAGATACAATGAGCCACTTTTAAGTTTAGACAGATTATTACTTACACAGATGGCAAAACTAAATTTTCTCATGGTTCTTGTCGTGAGGATCAAAAAGGATAAGCAAAAAAATGGAAGTCTATATTCTAGACTTATAGACAAAGCAGTTCTAGTCTGTAGCTCTTATGGGTGGGGAGGCAAGAAAGTTTTATACTTCATCAGAACCTGGGAGACCACAGAAACTGTCTCATCATGGCCTCCTAAGGGAAGGAGAGAGGCAAGCAGGAGATGGCCCCAGAGCAGCTCCTCAAAGCCCTCCCATATTCTCTCTTCTGGGAAGATCACAGACGTTCTACCAAAAATCAGACAAGCTGTGGTTCAAACCTTTGCCTGTGTGGCCTATGTGGCTGTGCCAGATGGCCAAGGCACCATTGTGGAGATGTTCTCCCACATTCAGTCAATGGCAACAGTGCCCTGTGTGACTGTGCACATATTGTCCCATTCTCCTACCTTTACTTCTCTCAGCTCACCTCCTCTTTGACTCCTCATTCCTTCCACTCTAGCCATGCTGGCCTCCTTGCTGTTCCTCAGACATACCAGGCACACTTCCATCTTAAGGCCATCACATTGGCTGCTCCCTTTAACTGGACTATTCTTCCCCCAGAGATCTTCAAGGCTCATACTCAAGTCTCTATATTCAACTTCATAAATCCTCTTTACCATGTTTCTTCTCCCTAGTATTTTGGCTTTGCTTTCAAGAGAATGAAGGTAGCAGGGTCTCCTTAATCTCCCATGCCCCACATGGCACCTAGGATCATGGCTCCTCTCTTCCAATATAATCTCCCAGACCCATCTCTCCAAATCTCTTTCTGCCACCTAGCCAGACAAGTTACCTCTGTCTAAACCTCTTCAATTTGCTTGACTCACCACATTTAAAGGAACTAGACACACAGGATCTACCTTCTTTTTTTTTTATGAAATTTATTGACAAATTGGTTTCCATACAACACCCAGTGCTCATCCCAAAAGGTGCCCTCCTCAATACCCATCACCCACCCTCCCCTCCCTCCCACCCCCCATCAACCCTCAGTTTGTTCTCAGTTTTTAACAGTCTCTTATGCTTTGGCTCTCTCCCACTCTAACCTCTTTTTTTTTTTTTTCCTTCCCCTCCCCCATGGGTTCCTGTTAAGTTTCTCAGGATCCACATAAGAGTGAAACCATATGGTATCTGTCTTTCTCTGTATGGCTTATTTCACTTAGCATTACACTCTCCAGTTCCATCCACGTTGCTACAAAGGGCCATATTTCATTTTTTCTCATTGCCACGTAGTATTCCATTGTGTATATAAACCACAATTTCTTTATCCATTCATCAGTTGATGGACATTTAGGCTCTTTCCATAATTTGGCTATTGTTGAGAGTGCTGCTATGAACATTGGGGTACAAGTGCCCCTATGCATCAGTACTCCTGTATCCCTTGGATAAATTCCTAGCAGTGCTATTGCTGGGTCATAGGGTAGGTCTATTTTTAATTTTCTGAGGAACCTCCACACTGCTTTCCAGAGCGGCTGCACCAATTTGCATTCCCACCAACAGTGCAAGAGGGTTCCCGTTTCTCCACATCCTCTCCAGCATCTATAGTCTCCTGATTTGTTCATTTTGGCCACTCTGACTGGCGTGAGGTGATACCTGAGTGTGGTTTTGATTTGTATTTCCCTGATAAGGAGCGACGCTGAACATCTTTTCATGTGCCTGTTGGCCATCTGGATGTCTTCTTTAGAGAAGTGTCTATTCATGTTTTCTGCCCATTTCTTCACCGGGTTATTTGTTTTTCGGGTGTGGAGTTTGGTGAGCTCTTTATAGATTTTAGATACTAGCCCTTTGTCCGATATGTCATTTGCAAATATCTTTTCCCATTCCGTTGGTTGCCTTTTAGTTTTGTTGGTTGTTTCCTTTGCTGTGCAGAAGCTTTTTATCTTCATAAGGTCCCAGTAATTCACTTTTGCTTTTAATTCCCTTGCCTTTGGGGATGTGTCGAGTAAGAGATTGCTACGGCTGAGGTCAGAGAGGTCTTTTCCTGCTTTCTCCTCTAAGGTTTTGATGGTTTCCTGTCTCACATTTAGGCAGGATCTACCTTCTGAGAAGGTTCTGGAAAAACACATATAACAAAATATTGTTTCCATTACACTTACTGCTGACAAAAGATCCACTTGAATGCCATTCTTAACAATCTTATTAAGCCTTTGGGGTCTGAGGCCAGACTAAGGGGGTTAAAAATCATATCTCAATAAGTGACTTTTTGACCTTAATTAAGCAAGTTATTTCTTGACCTCCTTGTCTTCATCTAGAAAATGATGGTAATAATAGTACTTAACTTCTTGGAGTTGTTGTTATGATTAAATGAGATAATACATGTCACAGTGCATGTAGTGAATATTCAATCAACATTTGCTATAATTATATTATAATTATATTATTGAGTTAACCAATGATATGGCTAGCACAATCCCAATGATACATAAAGGGGGTATTGGCCTCAAAGTTGCCTGTTACTTACTCAGAAGCATTCTAGACTGTTCCACATCCTCCCTCAGTTGCCAAGCAGTAAGTCAAACTTCAGGCAGGTCAGATAAACAGTCATATCATAGGCTTTGTGGGAGTTTGGGGGTATTCCTCCCAAGATCACCCTAAGGGTATGGTTGGCCAGGGGTCACTTTCAGGGCAGAGTCAACTATGCACTGCCACCACCCCTAAAATACTTCTTCCTGTTTCCCATCCTTGAAAGAAGAAGTGGCTCAGAGCCTGACCTCAGCAGGACAGAGGAGAAAATTACTAAATCCTGGAATAGGACAAAAGAACCACACTTCCTTCACATGAAAAGAACGGAAGGAGAAGAACTGCAAACTCTTTGATCTGATATTTTTGCTTCTAGAGGAGAGGGGTAAACAAATGTCAAAGGGCAACAATTTCTCCCCAACTCCACAGAACAGATCATTTCTGGGGAGTAGGTCAGATATGTCCCAAGATACATGACTCTATTCAATCATTGAGAAGTTAGGCCAAGCCTACGAAACCACAGTGATTGTATTTTTTTTCTCCTGATCGTTTTAACACGCGAACAGTATTTCATACATCAGCTTTTCTGCACTCACTCCCAGAAGATATTATTTACAAATTTGTCATGATAGGGTAGGCTTAATTCTGTACCATGGTTTTGTCATAGAACATTTTAGCACAAATATTTCATGCAGCTTTACAGAATTCTCATTTTAATGGGTATAAAGTATTCTACTCAATTGAGACATTTTAGTGGTTTTGTTTTAGGTAATGCTCATTAAATAATTTTTTACACACAACTTTTTGCTTCTTTGGAATTTTTTTTCCAGATATAATTTTTAAGATGAAATGACTGGGGCAAATTAGATGCACACTTTGGGGCCCTTTGTACTCACTGCCAAATGACTCTCCAAATGGGCATTCCATTTTGAAGCCAACATTTTACAGTGCTTTATAGTTTCAAGACATTTGATAAATTTTATTTCAACCACCCTGGCAGACTAACCTAAATTCCACCTCCTGGGGCAGATACTTTAGTAGGTTAACTCCAGCTCCCTCTCCTGTGCCTCCAAGAGACTGGAAAAGCTGCCTACAGCCTGCCTTACAGCCAGAAGTGGCCATATGATCCCATGACGACCAATGAGATGTAAAGGAAACCTTGATGGACAAAGGGGCTGATATTTCCCCTCCCTGAACCCCCTGCCTAGAATGTGGAAGTGATGATTGGAGAGAACTAAGCTGTGAAGAAATAGAGAGGTAACAGTAAAGAAATGAAGTCTATTCACAGAGAGGAGGGAGATACCATGAGGGAGCCACACAGCCCCTGAGACAGACAGATGCAGAGTGAGTTCTGGAGCAGCCTGGGTTCTGTGGGTGCTTTCCAGTTTTAGTTCAGCCCCCACATATCCTCATACCTGATCCCTACGTGTCTTCATACCAAGCCCTTATTTTCTTGTAGAAATTCAGGCAGGTGTCTATTCCTTGTAGACAATCAAGCCCACAGATACTACAGGTGTTCTTATAATTTATATTCCACATTGGTGGACTCAAAGGATTGAGGCAATTAGGGTTTTGTTCTTCCTGTGCCACAAGAGGAGAGGAAGGTGTTCATACATGAGAGGCCCATTGATTGCTGTCTGAACCACTTGTATCCTGCAAAACACTGCAGGATAAAACAGACTGTAGAGACAACTTCACTTGTTTTGTTCTGTTGTCAAAGTACGACCCCAGTTTCTGGCTAAATAAATTCAAGCATCAATAGAGAAAAGGGCTAGCATCAGATCCATTTTTATACCCTATTTGAAGCAGCATCATTCAATAGAAAGCCAACTGACCACAGAACTGCTCTGTGGAGATTCAAACATAAATATACTTGGTCTGAGTTAGCCTCTGGAAGCCACCCAGCATCATGGTTAAAGAGCATGGCCGTTGACTTGGGTTCAGTCACCAGCTCTGCTTTCTACTAGCTGTGTGACTTTGAGCAAGTTAACTTACCTCTATAACTACTCATTTTCCTAATAATTATTAAAACATAAAACATAAAACAGTCAATTATTTTATTAGCAAAAATAGGTTTATTCAACAATAGCAGAGAATTGCAGTTTGATATATAGAAGCTATGGCAAAACCACAGGCAAGTCCAACAAACAAAGGAGAGGAATTTTATTTTATAGAAAAGAAAGAAGAAGCTGGGAGGGGTTATTTTGAACAAAAGTCCACTGGAGAGAAGCAAGAGTTCAGGATGATGACCATTTCTCATTGGCTGAATTGCAGGGGTGATCAATTTCTTGTAGGTGATGCAGTACACATCTTTCTCTGCTGGGGCCTATAATTTATCATTCTTTCCTGTTGAAGAGTCTTCTGTTGGGATCTGTAATTAACAATTCTTCCTTGATGTTGAATGGTACAGCTCCTTCTTCTCTCTGCTTTAGTGAGATTTCCTTTTATTAATTTTCACATAATTGGAAATCATATTACTTACTCATAGTGGATATTTGTTGTTTTAGGCCACTCAGTACTTAAGTACCATTCTTCCCTTCTTTTGCTAATAGCCAGTTTCCTTTTGACCAGTTAACTCTCCACCATTGTATAAATTTCTTGGTGATACAGTAAGTCCATGTATGTTAAGGTGACACCCTCCCTTAACTAAATGAGTAGCCTCTTAACCAGAGTAAGATCAAATGGACTCTCTATTTTTTTTAACGTTTATTTATTTTGAAGGTTTTTTTCTGAGAGAGAAAGAGGGTGCAAGTGAACAAGGAGCAGAGAGAGAGAAGTGGGGCTCATCCAGGGCTTGTGTTCACCTGAAGTGGGACTCGAGCTCACGTGAAGCAGGGCTTGAGCTTACTGGATGTGGAATTCGAATCATGAACTGTGATATCATAACCTGAGCTGAAATCAGATGCTTAACAACTGAGCCACTCGGGTGCCCCGCCCCTATTTTTTTATTTTGAAACAGAGAGTGAGTGAGAGCATGCATGAGCAGGGTAGGAACAGAGAGAGAAGGAGAGAGGGAAGCCCAAGCAGGCACTCCAACTCGGAGCTTGAACCATGAGATCATGACTTGAGCTGAAATCAAGAGGTGGACACTTAACCAACTGAGCCACACAGGCACCCTGGACTCTCTACTTTTAATTTGAATTTTGAGCACAGTGATGCAAAGGCATAAAATTAATATTTGGTTTCTTCCTCTCCTGTCAGGACTGCCAACGCAATGGTTCTTGTCCTCTCTGAGTCTGCTTTCCTTTCATCCTATGAGCCACCAGTAAATTCCATTTTTTACCTGTTAGCCAGAGTCTGTTTTCCCAATAGGCCCTAAGTGATGCACTACTTAACAACAATAAAGTTGTAAGGATTAAATAATGTATGTGATAAGCTTAGCACAGTGCCTGGCATGTAGGATGTACCCAACCAATGGTAATTTGTATTGGTTGAGGCTGAGGTTCCACTGCTATAACAAAGACCCCAAAAATCACAAAGCTTTAAGCCAGACTGCCTTATTGACAGTCCAGGGAAGTTAGAGAGTATCCACAGTATTGGAGAGCCAGGCTCTTTCTAGCAGTTTGTTCTGTTATCCCAAGGTATGTCCTCATCCACCTCATCAAAGATGTCCACCTTCCCACTGGCAGGAAAAATAGAGGATATGGTGAGTGTGCCTCTTTCCTTTAAGGGTATGACCTAAGCGCTGCACATATCATTTCCCCTTCCATCTCACTGGCCAGAGCTTAACCACATGGTTACACATAGCTGCAAAGGAGGTTGGGAAATGTAGTCTTTGCTCCAAGTAATCATATGCCTAGCTAAAATTTGATAGGGGCACTTGTACCCCAATGTTTATAGCAGCACTCTCAACAATAGCCAAATTGTGGAAAGCGCCTAAATGTCATCAACTGATGAATGGATAAAGAAATTGTGGTTTATATACACAATGGAGTACTATGTGGCAATGAGAAAGAATGAAATATGGCCCTTTGTAGCAACGTGGATGGAACTGGAGAGTGTTATGCTAAGTGAAATAAGCCATACAGAGAAAGACAGATACCATATGTTTTCACTCTTATGTGGATCCTGAGAAACTTAACAGAAACCCATGGGGGAGGGGAAGGAAAAAAAAGAAAAAAAAGAGGTTAGAGTGGGAGAGAGAGCCAAAGCATAAGAGACTGTTAAAAACTGAGAACAAACTGAGGGTTGATGGGGGGTGGGAGGGAGTGGAGGGGAGGTGATGGGCATTGAAGAGGGCATGTTTTGGGATAAGCACTGGGTGTTGTATGGAAACTATTTTGACAATAAATTTCATATAATAAAAAATAAAAAATAAAGATTAATAACAAAAAAATAAAAATAAATAAAAATAAAAACCACTATCGCTTACTGATCAGAAAAAAATAAAATAAAATAAAATTTGGAGTTGAATTTTTAAAGAAGAAGAAGAAAATAGATACCAGGAGACAACCAGCTTTCTCTGCCATATTATCATTATCATTCCTCTGGTTAGAACATCTGGTACAGTTTGACAAATAACCTGATCTTGTATCATTACTGTCGCATTCAGCTTCAGGGTCTCCATATTCAGGGCTTTACAGACATTGAGATTTGGGGAAAGTCTGTATGTATAAGATTCTTCCTCCAGAAAAGTTATGTGCAGCTTAAATAAGACCAAGAAACAGGAAGATGGAGACTTCATGGTTCCAAATAAACACGTGTTAGGAAATAGGCTAATCCTAGAGAGGCAAAATGAGTTGCGCATTTCCCCCTCCAAGGGACTCCTCAGCAGGGAAGGACCCATAGTAAAGCTAAATATCACACCAAAGAACACCTTAAACCTCAGATCCCAAAAACCATGAGCAAGGGAGAAGACTAGGGGCAGCCTGCACCAGAGTGATTAGGAGGTGACTACAATAGCCAGCCAGGCATGTAAGGAACCCTCTGTCATCTCTCCAATTTTTTTTTTTGATTTTTTTTTTCAACGCTTATTTATTTTTGGGACAGAGAGAGAGAGCATGAATGGGGGAGGGGCAGAGAGAGAGGGAGACACAGAATCGGAAACAGGCTCCAGGCTCCGAGCCATCAGCCCAGAGCCCGACGCGGGGCTCGAACTCACGGACCGCGAGATCGTGACCTGGCTGAAGTCGGACGCTTAACCGACTGCGCCACCCAGGCGCCCCTCATCTCTCCAATTTTTTTCTCCCAGTGTCTCACCTTGGAGCTACAATTAGAAGAGGAAAGAGGTGGGGAGCCTGATTGGTTCAGTCGGTTAAGCAGCTGACTCAATTTTGGCTCAGATCAGATCTTACAGTCATGAGATCAAGTCCTGCATCAGGCTCTGTACTGGGCGTGGAGCCTAAGATTCTCTCTCTCTCCCTCTCCCTCTGCCCCTCTTTGCTCTCTCTCGCTCTCTCTCTCTGTCTGCTTTTTTTTATTTAAATTCAAGTTAGTTAACATATATGTAATATTGGTTTCAGGAGTAGAATTTAGTGATTCATCACTTACATATAATACCCTGTGCTCATCCCAACAAATGCCCTCCTTAATGCCCGTTACCCATTTAGCCCACCCCCCCACCCACCTCCCCTCCAGCCACCTTCAGTTTGTTCTCTGTATTTAAGAGCCTCTTATGGTTTGCCTCCCTCTCTGTTTTTATCTTATTTTTCCTTCCCTTCCCCTATGTTCACCTGCTGTGTTTCTTAAATTCCATATATGGGTGAAATCATATGGTATTTGTCTTTCTCTGACTTATTTCATTTAGCATAATACACTCTAGTTTCATCCACATTGTTGCAAATGGCAAGATTTCATTCTTTTTGATCACCAAGTAATATTCCATTGTGTACATATACCACTTCTTTATCCATTCAGCAGTCGGTGGACATTTGGGCTCTTTGCATAATTTGGCTATTGTTGATAGCACTTCTATAAACATTGGGTTGCATGTACCCCTTTGGATCAGCATTTTTGTATCCTTTGGTTAAATACCTAGTAGTGCAATTGCTGGGTCATGGGATAGTTCTACTTTTAATCTTTTGAGGAACATCCATACTGTTTTCCAGAGTGGCTGCACCAGTTTGCATCCTCACCAACAGTGCATCCTTTCCCCACATACTCACCAACATCTGTTGTTTCCTGAGTTGTTGACTTTAACCATTATGACAAGATGGTAACCTTGTGGTTTTGATTTGTATTTCCCTGATGATGAGTGATGAGTGGTGTTGAGCATCTTTTCATGTGTCTGTTAGCCATCTGGATATCTTCTTTGGAAAAGTGTCTGTTCATGTCTTTTGCCCATTTCTTCACTGTATTATTTGGTTTTTGGGTGTTGAGTCTGATAAGTTCTTTATAGATTTTGGATACTAACCCTTTATCGGATATGTCATTTACAAATATCTTCTCCCATTTCGTCAGTTGCTTTTTAGTTTTGTTGATTGTTTCCTTCGCTGTGCAGAAGCTTTTTATCTTGATGAGGTCCCAATAGTTCATTTTTGTTTTTATTTCTCTTGCCTCCAGAGACATGTCTAGTAAGAAGTTGCTGCCAACTGGTGAAGCCACTCTGGAAAACAGTATGGAGGTTCCTCAAAAAATTAAAAGTAGAACTATCCCACAACCCAGCAATTGCACTACTACATATTTATCCAAAGGATACAAAAATGCTGATCCAAAGGGGCACAGAGAGGGAGGCAAACCATAAGAGACTCTTAAAGGTCGAAGAGGTTGTTGCCTGTTTTCTCCTGTAGGATTTTGATGGTTTCCTTTGTCACATGTAGGTGTCTCATCCATTTTTAATTTATTTTTGTGTATGGTGTAAGAAAGTGGTCCAGGTTCATTCTTCTGTATGTCGCTGTCCAGTTTTCCCAACACCATTTGCTGAAAAGACTATCTTTTTTCCATTGGATAATCTTTCTAGCTGGCCATACATTTGCAGGTCCATTTCTGGGTTCTATATTCTGTTGCATTGATCTATGTGTCTGTCTTTGTAGCAGTCCCATACTGTCTTGATGATTACAGCTTTGGAATACAGCTTGAAGTCTGGAATTGTGATGTCTCCAGCTTTGGTTTTCTTGCTCAGGATTGCTTTGTCTATTCAGGGTCCTTCTGGTTCCATACAAATTGTAGGATTGTTTGTTCTAGCTCTGTGAAGAATTCTGGTGTTATTTTGATAGGGATTGCATTGAATGTATAGACTGTTTCAGGTAGTATCAGCATTTTAACAACATGTGTTCTTCCGATCCATGAGCATGGGATATATTTCCATTTCTTTGTGTCTTCAATTTCTTTTATAAGCTTTCTGTAGTTTTCAGCGTACAGATCTTTTATCTTATGTTTTTTGGTGCAATTGTAAATAGTATCAATTCCTTGATTTCTCTTTCTGCTGCTTCATTATTGATATATAGAAATGCAACTGATTTCTGTACATTCATTTTATATCCTGCAACTTTGCTGAATTTGTGTATCAGTTCTAGCAGTTTTTTGGTGGAGTCTTTTGGGTTTTCCACATAGACTATCATGTCATCTGCAAATATGCCCTCTTTCTGTCTAAAAAATAAATTAATTTAAAAAAATTTAAGAAGAGGAAAGAGAAGAAAGAGGAATGAAAGAGTAGATCACACCCCTGTCACTGTAGTCCTTGAGCTAGAAATATACCTTATATGGTGTAGTGAATATATACACATATATTGTATGTGTACAATATGGCTCTATCCCAGGACCCAACACTATATTTTGCTGGGTCTCAGGAAATGTTGTTTAGATGAACCACATCACAGTTTAATTTTGTATTGGACACTTGTGGTTGCCTCCCCAGCATCCAATTTCCATCTTCCCAGCAACTCTTTTTTTCTTAGTTTTTATTTAAATTTCAGTTAATTAACATACTGTGTAATATTAGTTTCTGGTGTACAATATAGTGATTAAACAATTCCAACATCACCCAGTGCTCATCACAAGTGCACTCCTTAATCCCCGTCATCCGTGTAACCTTCCCAGCATCCAATTCCCTCTTCCCAGCAACTCTTAATATCCATTTAGAGAACTATGTGATGTAAGGTTCTCTCCAGCTCCAAGGGTGGAGCATATGAACTAAACTAAGCCAATCTTTATATTCCATACCCCTCACTTCAGCAAATGGTTTAAGTGTGAGCATGTGACCTAAGCCAGACTCATCAAAGTGGATCTGAGGACAAAGAGTTTTTTCTCTTTCCAGTGTAATATAAAACTTGGAACCACTGCAGACATTTTTGCTACCATTAAGAAATTCCACCTGTGGATAAAGCAACACAGCATAGAAACAGAGCCAGATGCCTCCTGAAAATGTGAAACTCTGGATCAAACCACATCTGGAATCCTCTCTATCTCTGAACTTTCCAGTTGCATGAGCCAGTAAATTATTTTTATTGCTTAAGTCATTGTGAGTAGAATTTTTTATTTGCAACTGTAAGTATCCCAACTAATACAGAGATATTAAGTTTTACATAGTGGAAGAATATCCAAGCTGGCATATGATACAAACTAACAGTTTCCAAATATCAGCCTAACACAAGTTAAACAATGGGATGTATGTAAATCTATGTGAATTTTCAAATAGGCCAAAGAAAAAGTAGAGAAGGTTTGGAGCTTATTTAAATGTGTTGGATACCTTGCTGACAAATTCAGATAAGAAGAGACAGTTCAACCCTCTAGAGGT
Organism: Lynx canadensis; assembly: GCF_007474595.2. NCBI lineage: Eukaryota > Metazoa > Chordata > Mammalia > Carnivora > Felidae > Lynx > Lynx canadensis. The sequence goes on along the minus strand of NC_044318.1, from coordinate 24,196,767 downwards.
GCCTTCTTTAAAATCTTTCAATATTTCCCTACCACCAACTGTTAAAAGCCAACTCCTTAGCCCCTGATAATTTAGTACATAGATAACTTTCAGCCTCATTCCTAACCATTTACATAACCCAAGCTCACTGCATCAGTTACATTTAGCATGCCGTATGTGGTAGCCAGCATTCGAGATGTCTCCTAATGATTTTCCTCTCTTAATATTCACACCCCGTCCATATTGAATTATGGCTGGCCTGGGTAACTAATAAAATGCAAAAGAAGTGAAGGTGTGTGGCTTCCAAGGCATTTAAGCTTCTGCCTTAGTCCCTTGGATTGCTAGCTCCGGACTCTGGAGGAAGCCACCCACCATGCTGTGAAGACATTTAAGCTACCCTGTAAAGAGGCCCTGATGGGGAAGAACTGAGGTCTCGCACCAATAGCCAATACCAACTCACCCTCTATGTGAGTGAGCTACTTTGGAAATAGATCCTTCAACACCAGTCAAGCTTTCAGATGACTGCAGCCCTGGCTAACATCTGACCACAACGTCATGAGAGACACTAAGTCAGAACTGCTCAGTCACACAATCCCCAATTTCCTGACCCACATAAATCATGGAAGAAATCATTATTGGGGGGGGGAGATTGAGAAAGCTTTTATTTTTTAGAGCGGTTTTAAGTTGACAGCAAAATTGATAGGAAGATAGAATACATACATCTCCTATCTGTACATGAGTTTAGCCTCCTCCATTATCAGCATCTTCCACCAAAGTGATATATTTGATGCCTCCATAGATTTGTACTTTCCAAAATGTCATAGAGCTGGGATTATACAGTATGTAACCTTTTCAGACTGGCTTCTTTCACTTAATAACAAATGTTTAGAAACCTTCATGTATTTTCATGATTTGATAGTTCATTTCTTGTTAGCACTGAATAATATTCCATTGTCTGGGTGTACCACAATTTATCCATTCACCTACTGAAGGATATCTCAGTTGTTTCCAAGTTTTGACAGCTATGAATAAAGCTGCTATAAGCATCCATGTTCAGGGTTTTGTGTGGACATAAGCTTTCAGTTCCTTTGGTTAAATATCAAGGAGCATGATTGCTGCATTGTATGGTAAAGTATATTTAATTTTGTAAGAAACCACCAAACTGTCTTCCAAAGTGGCTGGGCCATTTTGCATGTCCACCAGCAATGATTAATGTTGCTTTAAGCCACTCAGTTTGGAGTCATTTATTTGGAAGATTTATGTAACTACAACCTACCATTGAACACATGTAGAATGCCTTCCTTCTGCCTCTCTTTGTTATTAACTCTTACTTCTAGAAACTTGCTAGAAACTCCTCCAAAGGTCAATCAAACTCACCTCTTCTGAGAAGCTTGCCCTGATTTCCCTATTCAGACCCAGGCTCTCTTGTTCACAGCTCTATTAGCAGTTCTTACACTGTATTCTCATTAAGTGTTTATGAGATTATTTCTCCCACTATAGCTTATTGAAGGCAACAAATTTTTACATGTTTAAGAAGTATTTTAATTGTATTTTATATGTACATGTTTGTGTATCATTAGACATAATTCACATAAGATAAGAACTAAAGCTATCTTCCCAAGAAGTATTTGCTGATTGCATTTCCTTGGCAAAGAATCTAGAAAGTAGTGATTTTTAGAAATATTGAAATATGAGCAAATAAAATTTTTTTCTACTTTATGATTATTATTATTTGAGAGAGAGAGAGAGAGACAGAGAGAATCCCAAGCAAGCTCCACACTCCACGTGGAGCTCTACTTGGGACTGGATCCCAGGACTCTGGGATCATGATCTGAGCAGAAATAAAGATTCTCCCCCTCTGGCCCTCCCCAGCTCACTTGGGCTCTCTCTTTCTCTCTCAAAATGAATAAATAAACAATTTTTTAAAAAGAAAAAAAGATTTGTTTTCATTTCATAGCACTCCAGTAGAAGACTCATCACTGAGACCTTTGTACAAAAGAGCTATAGACAGACAGCAGTATTACCAGCTGCTTTATGTTGATGTCTCTATTGGTTGGATTTTAATTCTTTAAATTCTTTAAAATTCTTAATGACTTTTTTAAATGTTTATTTTGGGAAAGAGAGAGAATCCCAAGCAGGCTCCCTGTGGTCACCGCAGAGCCCAACACAGGGCTCAATCCCACTAACCATGAGATCATGACCCAAGAAGGCAACAATTTTTAATTATCCAAATGTATATACTCAAGACTAAGCATGGTACATGACACATTAAATAGAGCTTAGCAAATGTTGATTGAATAAATAATAACTTAAACTTCAATTCAGGATAAGACAAAGAATGTTGCAAATAAGGAGTAAGAAAAAAGGAAACAGTAAGGAAAAGTACCAAAGATATTATTGTAAAACTGGTCTCACTCTTAGCTCTTTAGCTCACACTGAAAACTCCTTTCCTGGGTCATAAAAATGTCAATGAAGCCTAGATAAGCTGTAGTGGGTGGTTCCATAATGTCTTCTGCTCTCAAAAAAATTAGTCTGCAGATATAAAAGTGTAAGAACCATTGCAACAGAGAACTGGAGCAATAATGTGGCCAAAAGCTGAATGCCCGGAACAATGTGGGGGGAGGGAAGGAGGCTAAATTTTGACAGCATATAGAAAGGAGGAACATCTGGTTTCAGACACTTCCTGCTCACAAACAGAACAAAAAGAAGTGTGGTTTAAAAAGGGGTCCAAAATAAATATATAGATAAAAATAAGAATAAAATGGGGTCCACTAATGATGCTAGAAAAGCCATAGCTCCAAGTCTTCTTCCAGAATCTTGATAATGAAAGTTATTTTAAGAGTATAGAACACAAAGATCTTAAAGGTAAAGCACTGAGTCTAGAAACAAACTGGAATTTGAGAAGAAGTTGGAATAATGTCCATTTAGAACCTGGAAGGGAGAGGTGAATCTTGGAAAGATTTAGAAAGTAGAAAAGGTAGGACAAGTTCAGATTTAGTTATAGACATGGAATGAACTGATTGATCTGAATTAATAGGCAGCATTAATAGACATATATTAAAGATTAATTTTCAGAAATAGAATATAGTTTTTAAACACTGAAGCACATTTTACAAAAACCATTCCAATTTTATGCCACAAAAGAGCAGAAATAATGCCCTATTCTCTGATCATGATACATTAAGGTAAAAATAGAAAATACCAAAAATAGAAAAATGCCAAATTCTGAAAATTGAACATTTTAATAACATAGGACAAAGTGTGTTAACTCTTCCAATCTTCATAGAAATCTTATGAAGAAGATATTATAACCCCCACTTTAGAGATGAAGAAACTGAAGCACATAAAAGTTATATATAATTATATACCAAGTTTTTTGCAACAGTGCTTATGTCTGTCGGGATGCTTTGGACTACAAATAACGGAGATACAAATTCAAACCTTAACCAGTGTATCATATCACAGAACAAACCCAGAGGTGGGTTCCAGAGTTGGGTACTCAGCAGCTCAGTGGCATTATTAAGAACTCAATGGGGCGCCTGGGTGGCTCAGTCGGTTGAGCGTCCGACTTTGGCTCAGGTCATGATCTCGCGGTCGGTGAGTTCAGCCCCGCATCGGACCCTGTGCTGCCAGCTTAGAGCCTGGAGCCTGCTTCGGATTCTGTGTCTCCCTCTCGCTCTCTGCCCCTCCCCTGCTCATGCTCTGTCTCTGTCTCTCTCTCTCTGTGTCAAAAATAAATAAACATTAAAAAAAAAAAAGAACTTCAGTGATTCCAGGGTGCCTGGCTGTCTCAGTTAATAGAACATATGACTCTTGATCTCAGGACCATGATAACAAGCCCCATGTTGGATGTCAAAATTACTTAAAAAGTTAGAATAATGATAAAGTTTTAAAATCTTCCTCAACCTTAAAATAAATAAAAATAAAAGTGTAAAAACAAGAACCCAGTGATTTCATGTCATTTTATTTTAATTCCATGGTTATGTTAAACTGAATTATTCTCAAGTTTTCCTCTTTACAAGGGTTCCCCTTGCTTCCTCTTTTCCATGTGTATATGAGGCTCATTTGCCTAAAGTGTTTAGCTTCCTCAATATCTACTGCTGCAGGTTTTGTTTTGTTTTGTTTTGTTTATTTTCACAAAGAGAGCAAAAGGACAGGATCTGAAGTGGGCTCTGCGCTGGCAGCAGCAAGCTTGATGTAGGGCTCGAACTCACAAACCGTGAGATCATGACCTGAGCCGAAGTCAGACACCCAATTGACTGAGCCACACAGGAACCCATCTACTGTACAGTTTTTAGCTTCTTGCTAAACCCTTACAACTGAATCCATGAATTCCTCATTCATTCATGTGTTCATTAAAATTCAGTATCATGTATTAAGCAACTATTATGTGCCAAACATTAGAGATCTAGAAGTAAGCAAAACATGGAAAATCCCTGCCCTCCTAGACCTTATGTTCTACAGTTGACCCTTGAACAATACACAGGTTGGGGCACTGACTGCCATGCACTCAAAAATCCATGTATAACTTTTCACTTCCCAAAAACTTAATTAGTAATAGCCTACTGTTGACCAGAGGCCTTACTGACAACATAAACAATTAATACATACTTTGTATGTTATTTGTATTATATACTGTATTCTTACAATACAATAAACTAGAGAAAATAAAATATTACTAAGAAAATCATAAGGAAGAGGAAATACATTTACAGTACTATATGTATATTTATTGAAAAAAATCTGGGTGTAAGTGGACCCATGTAATTCAAACCTGTGTTGTTCAAGGGTCAGTTGTAGTTGGGGAGTGTAGCAGACACGGTCAGATCCCTATCCTCAAATCCCTCAGATGCTAACACCCTTCAAACCCACTGGGCAACTTCCAGAAGGCTGCTAGGGCTGCAACCCATTAAGCTGGAAGTGCAGAGAAGTTAATGCCCACCTCACCCCAAAAGCAGCTCTCAACCAATAACTTTCAGAAGTTGGTATATAAATGCCCTCGGTCCTTCATATCTTACGTGGCATAATTCTGAGGTATGTTTTTCATTGTTTCCCAGCATTTCCCCTCTGGATTAAGGTCCAGTCACCCACTAAGGTAACTGACTTAATGCACCCTGTGTACAAAGTTTCAGTTATACAGGATGAATAAATTCTGGAGATTTAATGTACAATAAAGTGAGTATAGTTAATAATACTATATTGTATACTTGAAATCTGCTAAGAGAGTAAATCTTAAATGTTCTCACCACACACACACAAAGATAACTGTGAGGGGTACTCAGTAAGAACAGCATGTGGCTCTTGATCTCAGGGTAATGGTTTGAGTCCTACATTGGGTGTAGAGATTACTTAAATAAGTAAACTTTAGGGGTGCCTGGGTGGCTCAGTTGGTTGGCCATCTGCCTTCAGCTCAGGTCATGATCTCGCAGTTCATGGGTTTGAGCCCCATGTCAGGCTCTCTCTCTCTCTCCCCTCTCTCTGCCCCTACCCTGCTTGCACTATCTCTCTCTCAAAATAAATAAATAAACTTAAAAACATTTTTTTAATAAAAAATAAAAATAAAAATAAACTTAAAAAAGATGACTATGTGAGATGATGAAAATTTTAATTAGCTTGAATGTGATAATCATTTCACAACATACACATATATAAAAGCATCTGTACACTATAAATATATACAATTTTTATTTCTCAATTATACTTCAATAAAGCTGGAGGAAAAAAATCTTAATGTACCCTTTATTATCTGCCTTTCCTCTATGACCCTCTGCGAGTAATCCTTACACCTTTCAAACAAACCCCCTTACCCAAATCTTTCCTCAGGGTCTGCTTCTGGAAGAACACAACCCAAGGTAGATACAGATGATTAAAAAAAAAAAAAAAAAAAAACTGCTTCAAGGAAGTCCAATGTCCAGGGTGTGAAATGCAGCTGAGACATAAAGATGAAAAAGAAAAGTGCCCATCAGATTTAGCAACACAAACCTGACCTTGACAAAGGTCACTGCAGAGCCGTGGGGCATGTGGAAACCAGACTGCTGTGGCTTGAAGAAACAAAACAAAGTAACTATGGTCTCCACACCAGGAAGAGGAAGCAGTGATGGCCTTGGGCATGTGGCCAGGGAAGACAGGGAGATAGATGAGATGCACAGATCACTGAATAGAGTATCTACCTTTAGGACATATGTGTGGACATACCCAAGAGATTTAGACAACTCGCAAAGAGGTTGGTAACTGAATTAATAGTAACCACTAAGAAAACTAAGAAAAGAAAAAAGACGATTATTAACTATAGAGAAAACAAAAGTTACACAAGAGAGAAAAACAAATCAGAACATTAGATGGCTTGGCCATGAATAACATGTACACCGTCATAATAGATAACAAAGTCATCAATTTAATCAAAAATAAAGCTTTCACTGTATTGGGAGCATAGAAGAGAGGAGTGGTAAAACAGGAGAAAGCCCACCTTCCATAGCAGGAAATCCTAATAGGTCATGCCTAAAAGTTGAGTAGTCACTTTATATGGATGTTGCTTACAGTTATGAAAATAAATGCCAAAATTAGCAAAAGTGATGGCTTGAGGCGGGGGGGGGAGGGGAGGGGACCAAGGGACTGTAGCTTTTGTGACAAACCTTGTATAACCATTTGATTCTTAAGCCAAGCTTCTTCAAACATTTCTGTATGTAACTATAGTAAAAAACTGAATTTTACTTTACAACTCAGTCCATACATACAAGTATTAGGGGAGTTGCGAACCGATGGGATCTCTAATACACTGCTGGTTAGTGTGAAAACTGATGGAACAACTTTTGAAACACAGGCTCAAACACTGCATAACTTGTCCAGCAATTCTACTTTTAGGTATTTGTCAAGGTAAATCTAGCACATACGCACCAGAAGACAAATGTAAGAATATTCATATTCACACTATCTATAATGGCTAAAAAAATCATCCAATGTCTGTGATAAGAGAATGAACAGATGTAATGTATAAATAGAATATATACAGCCAAATGAAACACCATCGATGAATCCTAGAAACATAACGTTAAGTCAAATTATCAGGTTCCTGGTATTGCATGGTGCTGAGTAACTGCTGATTTTGTTAGGTGTGATGATAGTAATGCGATTATGTAAAAGTCTCAAAAGTTTTTAGAAATGAGTACTGAAGTATGTATAAGTGACTGTATGTAGAAGTACAATTTTTAATTTATTTTTTAATTCAAGTGTAATTAACATACAGTGTTATTTATTAGTTTCAGGCATACAATATAATGATTCAACAATTCTATACATTAATCAGTGTTTACCACAATAAGTTTACTCTTAATCCCTTTCACCTCACCTATTTCACCCATCGCCCTACCCACAACAAGCACACTTTTTCTGACAGCTGAATTATAGCCTTTATTAAAGTTATTTTTATAAACTTGTGTCTCCTAATATGGGAAGGTAGCTTTTTACTTTAACACATGCCTTGCAAATTTACATCCCCAGTAACTAGGGCTTTGGTGAAACGTAATAAGATTTCTAAGATTTGCTTTAAAGTATTCCAGGGAGGGGTGTCTGGCTCAGTCAGTTTTTTGACTTTGGCTCAGGTCTGATTTCAGGGTTCGTGAGTTCTGCGCTGACTACGGTGAACCCTGCTTGGGATTCTTTCTCTCTCTCTCTCTCTCTCTCTCTCCCTCCCTCAAAATAAATAAATAAACCTTTTCTTTTTAGTATTCCAGGGGCGCCTGGGTGGCTCAGTTGGTTTAGTGTCTGACTTCGGCTCAGGTCATGATCTCACCACAGTCCTTGAGTTCAAGCCGCATGTTGGGCTCTGTGCTGACAGCTCGGAGCCTGGAGCCTGCTTCAAATTCTGGCTCCCTCTCTCTCTGCCCCTCCCCCCATTCGTGCTCTGTCTCTCTCTGTCTCTCAAAAATAAATAAAAAGATTTAAAAAATTTTTTTAAATATTCCAGGGAAAGGGTGCCTGGCTAGTTCAGTCGATAGAGCATGTGGTTCTTGATACACAGGTTGTGAGTTTGAGCCCCATGTTGGGTGTAGAGAATACTTAAAAATAAAATCTCTAAAATAAATACATAAAATATTCCAGGAAAAAGAAAGAAAAATGTGATAGGTGAAGCAAGAGTGGCAAAATCTTGATAATTGTTGAAGTTGAGTGATGGGCATATTGAGGTTCATGATATTCCTACTCTCTCTGTTTTGTGGGATTAAAATTTTAACAATAAGAAAAATTTTAATAAACAAGCCAGTTCCCAGAAGACAGAATGTTTTCATGCCACATTCATATAGCTCAAAAACAAGTCAAATGAAACTAACAACATATGTGATAATTAAAAGAAGGAGCAGGAAAAATGAAAAACAAATCCAGGTGAATTGTCACCTCTGGGGATAGGGGAGAAGTCCATTCATGAGTAAATTCTTTGAAAAAAAATCTACTTGTTGGGTTAGATACTGGATTCATGGTTGCTCAGGTTTTTCAATACATAAGTTACAGAATACAAGAGAGGCATTCATAGACCAACTGATAATAGTGTACAAATGAAGGCTTGCACATAATCCAATTCCGTGCACCTGAGGTTTAACCCAAAATAAGTACAGTATATGTTTTCTGTACCATGGATCTTACACTTCCAAAAGTGGGAGTAGTATCTCAAAAAGATTTCTGAACTAGGAATTGGGAAAGAGAGCTCCTGGCCTTTGTTCTGCCACTAACTTGCCACATTGCTTTGGAAACTAATTCCTGTGGCTAGCTCAGTTTCCTCACCTATAGAATAAGCAATTTGGCCAAACCGTTGCTGAAGCTCCTTTTAAGACAGAAAGGATGGTCAGATACTGGGCCAAGAGGCAAAACACAACAGGCTTCTCTGGCAATAGGCTTACAGCCCCTCCCCACAGCAGAGAGACCTCACCCCTCACAACCTCCCCCAGGGCCTCACTTCTCCATTCCCAGTCACCTTCCAGGACCCTCGGTCTGGCCTTCATTCTTCCCTGGTTCCTCTCTCTTGTAGAACAAGTGCTGAGTCCATGTCCTGATGTTCCCAAACCCAACATCTGCCCCTTCAACCTCCCTTCCCCCTCCCCCTTCCTACTTCCCACCCAGAAACCCAGACACCCTGGCCTAGCCTCTAATTATTCTTGGGAAATCCATTCAGCCTTCAGTAACTGTAGAACCAGGGCAAGGCCTGGTGGCTCACAAAGCCACCTACACACCACCTTCCCCAGGCCCAAATGTTTGTTCCCAGGTGCAGGCAGGGTCAGAGTGTAACTTGGCCTCACAGCAGGGGTGACTCAGCCTGAAACAGGAAATACTCAGGGAACCTGCTTTGCTACTGTGTTCCTCCCAAGCCAGTTTCATGTGTCCTCCTGCCTCTCTCCTGTCTTGCTCACATCCAGGAACTGAGCCCACATCCAGCCCTTTCACTGCCTCCATCTTTTTCGGGAGCCTCCAAGCACAGAGACTCTAAGCCAGTCAGAGTTGGAGGGTGTGACTGATGCTGGCTGCTGGCTGGGGCCTCACATTTCTCTGTGCTCCAGAACTTGTCACCACCATAGCTGCTTCTCCCTGCCTGACGACTCTCTCCCAAGGCTCAGAAAATGACCTGCCCTTGTGAAAAGCAGGCTGGAAGTGCAAGGGAATTATCACCCCTTGGGGGCACCCTCCACCAGGACTGACAGGAGTCAGTGTCTAAGTGCCCAAATTCTTTAACCCCATGTGGGATGAGGGGAGTGCTTTTCCCTGTTTCTCAGCAGGAGGGAGCACCCCTCCCCACCAGTGCTAACCTGCTTCATAATGCACCTTCCCTGGCTCCCTGGATGGCTTCCCCACAACCCTTGGGTGTTTCCTGCACTTCATAAATAAGTCTGTTTTCACTAAGATCTTTGCCTTAAGGTCCACTTCTGGGGGAACCCAATGAAGACAGTTGGATCTCAGAGAATTCTCTAGGCCAGCCCTTTCCCACTACAGATGAGACTGAGACCCGGAGAGGAAAGATGACCTGTTCCCCCAACACATAGTCATCACCATGGACTTTCCACCCACATGGCCACCTCTACTTGAAAGAGAACTTGCCAAAATATTTCAAATCCTTTAAGTAGTGTTTTCCAGATTTTATTTATTCACATACTACCTTCACAGTTTTTGCCACAAGCCACATGTCCTCTTTATCCTTGTCATACCCACATTACCACCAGTACTATTTAATTAATATACTTTTTAATTTATTTTTTCATACTTTTTTAATGTTATTTAAATCCAAATTATTTAACATATAGTGTAATAATGGTTTCAGGAATAGAATTTAGTGATTCATCACTTACATATAATACCCAGAGCTCATCCCAAGTGCCCTCCTTAGTACCTATCACCCATTTAGCCCATCCCCCATCCACCTTCTTACTTTTAATTTATTTTTTTATTCAAGTATAAATAACATATAGTATTACATTAGTGTCAAGAGTACAATATAATGATTCAACAATTCTATACATTACTCAGTGCTCATCATGATAAATGTAAATTAATACATTTTAATAGACTCATTTTTACTTAAATTTCCTTTTTCCATGTTAATTTCTGTTTTTAAACAAAAAATGTATTTTTAGTACATAATATATTCATATCGTTCAAGATTCAAAAGGTACAATAATGTACACAGTGAAAAGTTTCCCTCCCAGTCCTCCCAAAACCATAGTACCAGTTTCTTATATCTCCTTCCCAAGAAAATCTTGGACTATACAAGTGTGCATATGTGTATTTTCTCTAATACATTTTTTTTAACATTGTATTTTTTAAGTTCATTTATTTATTTTGAACAAGAGAGAGAGAAAGAAAGAGAGAGCAGGTGCATGCAAGCAGGAGAGAGGCAAAGAGAAAGGAAGAGAGAGAATCCCAAGCAGGTTCCATGCTGTCAGCACAGAGCCCAACTCAGGGTTCCTTCTCACAAACTGAGATCATGACTTGAGCCAAAATCAAGAGTCAAATGCTTAACCGACTGAACCACCCAGGCACCCCTAAGATTTTATTTTTAAGTAATCTCTCTACACCCAACATGGGGCTCGAACTCAACAACCCTGGGATCAAGAATCACATGCTCTACAGACTGAGCCAGCCAGGTACCCCTCTAATACATATATTTTAGAAGTTAATGTTATATCAAAACTATAACTAAAAACCATTATCACTTGTTTAAGAATAGAAGGTAATGGTAAAACATAAATATAATAAATACAAAAAAAATTAAATTCCTAGAAGATTTTGCTTTTAAAGGGTCTGAGCCTAAGATGTGTTCTTTCTGTTACAAAAATGAGTGTCAGAGAAGTGCTAAGGTGTAAGAGAGTGTCAGAGAGGTGCTAAATCCCAAATGGAGACTTTCTTCTGACCTGAATCAGCAGGATTATGGAAGCACCAAAAAGAAAATAACATTCTCATGTGTCAGTCACTGATGAATGCCAAGTTTGTCCCAGTAAAACCAACTTATAATTGGTAGACCATCCCTACCAGAGACAGAACTTACTTCATATCCTTGAGCAGTAAACCAGCTCTGAGTTCGAATCAGCTTTGCCACTTGCTATCTGTGTTACCTTCTCTGAGTATCAGTATCTTCATTGGTTTGAAAGAGAAAACAACACTGATAGTTCCCACCTAACAAACAACACTCCTAAGAGAGCAGTCCCATCGTTCTCTCTCTGAGCCCTCATTCCTCCACCTCGTAGACATTCAGATGGCACCTGCTCACTAACAAAAATCAGGAGACTGCAGAGAAATAAAAAGAAGAAAAATCAGAGGCGCCTGGGTGGCTGAGTCGGTTGAGCGTCCAACTTCAGCTTAGGTCATGATCTCATGGTGAGTTTGAGTCCCACGTCATCTCTGTGTTGACAGCTCAGAGCCTGGAGCTTGCTTCAGATTCTGTGTCTCCCTCTCTCTGTCCCTCCCCCTCTCACACTCTGTCTCAATTAAAAAATAAATAAACATTAAAATAAATAAATAAATAAATAAATAATAAAAATAAAAAGAAGAAAAACTAAATCACCAAGAATGTTTTGGTATTTCTTTCATCTTTTTGTTTGTTTGTTTTTCAGAGAAATTTTTTCTCATAATTGCAACCATGGTGGTTACATAGTTTGATACAATGTTTTATTTCTCATTGCTCACTCGTAACATGAATATTTCCCATTTCATTAAAAACTCCTCACTATTATATCTCACAAAGTTTCACAATTATTTGAAGGAAAAGGAAATATATTTACACCATGGAGCTGTTTCTATTCAGCCAGGCTTTGGGCAACTAAGCAAGAGGTGTTTCCTAGTTCTCAAGTCCTTTCCTAAAAGGGCCAGCTCCACCCAGCCTTGCTAAATTCTCTACTCAGCATCTCCTGTCAGGAAAAAGCTAGAAAAACAATAGCAACAACTTAGATTGTCTATGATGACCTTCAATTTTACTAACACAGTATTCCTTCTGAGAATCTCTTTTTTTTTATTGTTAAAATGTCATTTATTCAAAACTGGTTTATAGATGTAAAGTAATCTCAATTAAGATGCCAGTATTTTTTTTTTTAACTGGCATGCTGATTCTTTTTTTTTTTTTAACTTTTTTATTTTTTTATTTTTTATTTTTTTAATTTAATTTTATTTTATTTTATTTTTCCAATATATGAAATTTATTGTCAAATTGGTTTCCATACAACACCCAGTGCTCATCCCAAAAGGTGCCCTCCTCAATACCCATCACTCACCCTCCCCTCCCTCCCACCCCCCATCAACCTCAGTTTGTTCTCAGTTTTTAAGAGTCTCTTATGCTTTGGCTCTCTCCCACTCTAACCTCTTTTTTTTTTTTCCTTCCCCTCCCCCATGGGTTTCTGTTAAGTTTTTCAGGATCCACATAAGAGTGAAAACATATGGTATCTGTCTATCTCTGTATGGCTTATTTCACTTAGCATCACACTCTCCAGTTCCATCCACGTTGCTACAAAGCGCCATATTTCATTCTTTCTCATTGCCATGTAGTACTCCATTGTGTATATAAACCACAATTTCTTTATCCATTCATTGGTTGATGGACATTTAGGCTCCTTCCACAATTTGGCTATTGTTGAGAGTGCTGCTATCAACCTTGGGGTACAAGTGCCCCTATGCATCAGTACTCCTGTATCCCTTGGGTAAATTCCTAGCAGTGCTATTGCTGGGTCATAGGGTAGATCTATGTTTAATTTTCTGAGGAACCTCCACACTGTTTTCCAGAGTGGCTGCACCAGTTTCATTCCCACCAACAGTGCAAGAGGGTTCCCATTTCTCCACATCCTCTCCAGCATCTATAGTCTCCTGATTTGTTCATTTTAGCCACTCTGACTGGCGTGAGGTGATATCTGAGTGTGGTTTTGATTTGTATTTCCCTGATGAGGAGCGACGTTGAGCATCTTTTCATGTGCCTGTTGGCCACCCGGATGTCTTTTTTAGAGAAATGTCTATTCATGGTTTCTGCCCATTTCTTCACTGGGTCATTTGTTTTTCGGGTGGGGAGTTTGGTGAGCTCTTTATAGATTTTGGATTCTAGCCCTTTGTCCGATATGTCATTTACAAATATCTTTTCCCATTCCATTGGGTGTCTTTTAGTTTTGTTGGTTGTTTCCTTTGCTGTGCAGAACCTTTTTATCTTCATAAGGTCCCAATAGTTCATTTTTGCTTTTAATTCCCTTGCCTTTGGGGATGTGTCGAGTAAGAGATTGCTACAGCTGAGGTCAGAGAGGTCTTTTCCTGCTTTCTCCTCTAGGGTTTTGATGGTTTCCTGTCTCACATTCAGGTCCTTTATCCATTTTGAGTTTATTTTTGTGAATGGTGTCAGAAAGTGGTCTAGTTTCAACCTTCTGCATGTTGCTGTCCAGTTCTCCCAGCACCATTTGTTAAAGAGACTGTCTTTTTTTCCATTGGATGTTCTTTCCTGCTTTGTCAAAGATTAGTTGGCCATACGTTTGTGGGTCTAGTTCTGGGGTTTCTATTCTATTCCATTGGTCTATGTGTCTGTTTTTGTGCCATCTGAGAATCTCAAAGTACCTATCACATCCTCCTGGAAAATTCTTCAGAATTCTTCTAAGATGGGGATTAAATAATGGCTGTGTAGGAGACCATGCCAAAAGAGGCCACAGTTTGGAAGGAACAGACTAGGGCTTCAGGCTTGGCAGCATGATTCAATTACCATTGGGAACTACTGAGAGCTTCAGTTTTCTCACAATGGAGACATTATTCCAGCCCTCCAAGAGGATCAGATAACATTATAGATTTGAAAGCACTCTGTAATTAAATTACTAAATTTAATAAATTAAACTAATAAATTCTAAAGCAGTCCCTTTGTAACAAAAATTAGGAATTGAGGGGCACCTGGGTGGCTCAGTCGGTTAGGCGTCCGACTTCAGCTCAGGTCATGATCTCATGGTCCATGAGTTCAAGCCCCACGTTGGGCTCTGTGCTGACAGCTCAGAGCCTGGAGCCTGCTTCAGATTCTGTGTCTCCCTCTCTCTGCCCCTCCCCTGCTTGTGCTCTGTCTCTCTGTCTCAAAAATAAATAAAAACATTTTTAAAAAAATTAGGAATTGAGATGCTCTAAATAAGTTAGGCTTCAAAGTTCAAACTCTAGTTAGAAATATTTTAGGTACAAGGGGGCACCTGGGTGGCTCAGTCGGTTAAGCATCTGACTTTACCTGCAGTCATGATCTAACGGTTGGTGAGTTCGAGCCCCACATCGGGCTCTCTACTGTCAACACACAGCCCACTTCGGATCATCTGCCCCCCTCTCTCCCTGTCCCTCCTCTGCTTGTGCCTTTGCTCTCTCTCTCTCTCTCTCTCTTTCTCTCAAATATAAACAAACATTAAAAAAAGAAAGAAATAGGGGCGCCTGGGTGGCGCAGTCGGTTAAGCGTCCGACTTCAGCCAGGTCACGATCTCGCGGTCCGGGAGTTCGAGCCCCGCGTCAGGCTCTGGGCTGATGGCTCAGAGCCTGGAGCCTGTTTCCGATTCTGTGTCTCCCTCTCTCTCTGCCCCTCCCCCGTTCATGCTCTGTCTCTCTCTGTCCCAAAAATAAATAAACGTTGAAAAAAAAATTAAAAAAAAAAAGAAAGAAATATTTTAGGTACAAGGAATCTTTCTACCAGGCAGAGTGGTAGAGCACATGTTGGGAAGCTCAAAATTCATAAGCCTTGACCCAAGAGAAGAACTCATAGAACAGAGAGAAGCATGTGTCATCATTCAGGCACTTAGATGCCTGAATGCCCTGTTCAGATGACACTTAGGCCACAGATTTTTAAACTTTTCCTCTAAAAAAAAAAAAAAAAACAAGAAAAGGGGCACCTGGGTGGCTCAGTCGTTTAAGTGTCCAACTCTTGATATTAGCTCAGGTCATGATCTCGCAGATTATGAGTTTGAGTCCCATGTTAGGCTCTGCACTGACAGCATGGAGTCTGCTTAGGATTCTCTGTCTCCCTCTCTATCTGCCTCTCTCCTTTCAAAAATAAATAAATAAATAAACATTAAAACACACACACACACGAAAAAGAACTCCATAAAGTTAAAGGATAAGCTGTCAGATTAGGAGACAATACTTACTATACATGTCTGTAGTAGACAAAGTATAAATATGCAGAATACGTAAAAAGTCACTATAACTCATTAATAAAAATAAGCAAGTGATATGAACAGGCAATGTTTTAAATTTATTTATTTTGAGAGAGAGAGAGAGCACAAGTTGGGGGGGGGGTGGCAAAGAGAGAGGGAGACAGTGAATCCCAAGCAGGCTCCACAGGATCAGGGCAAAGCCCGATGTGAGGCTCCAACTCATTAATTGCAAGATCATGACCTGAGCTGAAATCAAGAGTTGGACGTTTAACTGAGCCACCCAGGCACCCTGAATAGGCAATTTGTTTTTTTTAATTTTTTTTTCAACGTTTATTTATTTTTGGAACAGAGAGAGACAGAGCATGAACGGGGGAGGGGCAGAGAGAGAGGGAGACACAGAATCGGAAACAGGCTCCAGGCTCTGAGCCATCAGCCCAGAGCCTGACGCGGGGCTCGAACTCCCGGACCTCGAGATCGTGACCTGGCTGAAGTCGGAGGCTTAACCGACTGCGCCACCCAGGCGCCCCTGAATAGGCAATTTGTAAGAGAAACTATAACTGGTCAATAAGTGGATATAGTGAGAAATATGTAAATTAGAGTAAAAGAAAAACGGGATACTATTTATCTATTTTCCATCACATTGGCAAAAAAGAATTTGAGTTTGAGAATATTGAGTGCTGGAGAAAATTTAGGGAAACTATATCTCACATGATGCTGTTTAGAGTGTAAATTAGTACAGTTTTTGTTTAAAGCCCCAAAGCTAAGGACAGCATGTGTTTGAAACACTGCCCCACATTCTAAAAATAGCTGCAGACATGGGGCACCTGGGTGACTCAGTCAGTTGAGCATCTGACTCTTGATTTCAGCTCAGGTCATGATCCTAGGGTCATGGGATCGAGCCCCAAATTGGTCTCCGTGCTGAGTATGGAGCCTGCTAAAGATTCTCTCTCTCTCTCTGCCCTTCTCCCCTGTTTGTGCTCTCATTCTCTCTAAAATTAAAAAAATGTCATATTCATGTAGAATATAACATCATTTATATAGAAAGAATAGCATAATACTGTATATTTTCTGTGAAACATATATATGTACAGGAAATCCTGGAAAACTACTCACCAAATTGACAACAGACATTATTTCTAATGAGGGAGGAAGAGAAGTAATTAGGAATGGGGAGGGGAGGGGAACATGGTTGAAGAAATTTCCCCTTGTCTGTAAGATACTCTTAAGTACATTTGTGCATTATTTTTTTTAATTTTTAAAAATAATTTTAAGAATTTACATCCCTGAGGATCTAGATCCCAACAGCCAGTACAAATGCAAAAGTTTGTGAATATCTCTTATTTAATCTCAAAAATTCATGTCAATTCTGTACTCCATAATATGTTTGTTTTATTTGAGAAACTTAACAGGTGAGCATAGGGGAAGGGAAGGAAAAATAAGATAAAAACAGAGAGGGAGGCAAAACATAAAAGACTCTAAAATACAGAGGACAAACTGAGGGTTGATGGTGGAGAATTGGATGATGGGCATTAAGGAGGGCACTTCTTGGGTGCTGGCTTTGGCAGCACATATACTAAAAAAAAAAAAAAAAAAGGAGGGTACTTGTTGGGATGAGCACTGGGTGTTGTATGTAAGTGATGAATCACTGGATCCTATTCCTGAAGCCAAGACTATACTGTATGTTAACTAACTTGAGAATAGAAGTATATATATGTTTGTTTTAATACAAACCTGATGTCTGCAATATTTACTTATTGGTTAAATTACACAACTTTCTCACCACCACCATACCAAGAATAATAATAATCTTGGCGCACCTGGGTGGCTTAGGCGATTAAGCGTCTGACTTCGGCTCAGGTCACGATCTCACCATCCGTGAGTTCAAGCCCTGTGTCAGGCTCTGTGCTGACAGCTGAGAGCCTGAAGTCTACTTCAGATTGTGTCTCCCTCTCTCTCTGCCTCTCTCCCACTCTCTCTCTCTCTCTCTCTCTCAAAAATAAACATTTTTTTAAAAAAAGAATAATAATCTTGGTGTAAAGTTGATACTCCAAGATTCATCATGTACCTGTGGATTTGGGTCTTTCATGGTATATCATCATGTTCCCAGGGGTTACTTGAACTTTGGGGAAAGAGGCAACAGAGCCTGGTCAGGCATTTGTCATTGTGAAGCCTAGTGCTGTGAGGACACATATCAAGTAACAAGCTCTTGATAAAGGGTTTTGCTTGCAGTCTAGCATGGCCTTGATGGGTGCCAGTTTGTTCTTGTACACAAGAAGTCACGAGGCTCAGGAAACCTCTCAGCAGCCAGTTGCTCTGGATTTCCAGAGTCTCCATGAGCGGGGAGTACTAAAGGAGAAGATTCTGATCTTTTGAGACACAAGTACGGGGGGGACCCAGTTCTGGTTTCCCATTTTACCTTCCAACATCACCAGGGAGATTCTGGATGGGTCAGGTGGCCACCACTCAAAAAGGAACGTTCTAACTAGGCAAAGTTTCCCACAAACTTGCCCCATCATGACAGCCTTTGCCTCGGGGACCCCCTCTCTCACTCAGGCAGCCACAGACCATGTCACAAGGTCACTTCCCTCAATGCACAAGCTCAAGCCAGGGTAACTTTATGTAGAAGGAACCTGTGGAGGGTGTGAAAAGAAATTTTCCTGATAGAACTCCAACAAAGGGGAGCAAAGACTGAGGGCAGCAGCTGAAGAGCTGTGACAGCCATCCCATA
Source organism: Lynx canadensis (assembly GCF_007474595.2). Taxonomy (NCBI): domain Eukaryota; kingdom Metazoa; phylum Chordata; class Mammalia; order Carnivora; family Felidae; genus Lynx; species Lynx canadensis. The sequence continues at coordinate 24,178,452 of NC_044318.1, read as the reverse complement.
GGCTGCTCCCAGCAGTAACAGAGCATGGCAGGGACACAAAGGCAGGCCCCTTCTGAGCACACGCAGCCTCCTTGCACAGGTAGCTTGTAGAGAAACCCCCACAACTACTGAGGACACTGCCACCCAACCTTCCTGCTGTCTCTCCTTCACTCAGGGTCAGACTGGCATCACAATCTGACAGCCCCATTTGCTCCCACATGGGCATCTTCCTTCATAAAATCCTTGCACATTTAATGCTGTCTTGACATCTGTTTCTCAAAGTACCCAATTCCTCAGAAAGTGGCTTTGGGCTCTTGGACATCACCAGCTCATGACAGGGAGTGCAATGGAATGCACCTTGCAAAGACGTGCTGAGGTCAAGAGAGGATAGGAGAAGGTGGTTTGGGGGAAATTCCTGTAGGGTGAGTGAGAGGCAAAAGGCATTCCTAACAGATAGTTGTGTGCTTTGGTGCTGCAGGGACCCCAGGAGTTCAGTAGGGCCAGAGTGAAGATGTATGCAGGAAAGTGGCACAAGATGAGGCTGGAGAATAGCAGGGTATCTCAGATGCAGGGCCAAATATCTAGGGCTTTTTCTTGCAGGCAGCAAGGAGTTTTTGAAAGTTTTGAGCAACTGGATCATAGGACAACATTTGTGTTTTTAGAAAGATTAAATGGGTCGGGGCGCCTGGGTGACTCAGTCAGTTGGGCGTCCGACTTCGGCTCAGGTCATGATCTCGTGGTCCGTGAGTTCGAGCCCCGTGTCAGGCTCTGTGCTGACAGCTCAGAGCCTGAAGCCTGCTTCGGATTCTGTGTGTGTCTCTCTCTGACCCTCCCCCGTTCATGCTCTGTCTCTCTCTGTCTCAAAAATAAATAAACGTTAAAAAAATTAAAGAAATATTAAATGGGTCAAGAATGAAAGCCAGGTGGACAATAAGGAGGTTACTAGGCCTGGCGATAGGTCATCTGTCTTTCACACAGATTTAATGGGGAAAGAGTCTGAATATAATCATCTCTATTAATGCCACTGGATTTGACAACCAACTAACCCTTTTATTTTACTTTCTATCATGAAACAACTTCTCAAATTAATCCTTTCTCCCCAGACCTATTCCTCTGGGAGACACAGCCAGACCTTGAGGCCTCCCTTATCCTACCCACTTTCTTTTCTCTCTAACCCCCAAGAAAATTCCCATATTGGCACCAGGTTCCAGGACTCCCCAGGCCCTTTCACACATCAGCAGCAGCATCCCTGACCTGGGAGAGCAAATGGCCCCACACCATCAACTTCTCTCATGACAGGAGGGGCAGTAGCCTCTAATCCCACCTGCCTGAGTCCCCCAAGGCCTCTCCAAGTAAGAGGGACTCTCTGGGCGTCAGTGGTTACTCCAGAGTCCAAGAAATGGGCCTTTGAGCTAAAACCAAAGAATGTGTGAACCAGGAAGTAAGCAGTGAGGGGCCAATGGGTGGAGGGATAGGGGAATAGCTTTCTATTCTCCACAAGCAGCAGGGCCCAGGCTGGAGTTAACATCAGGCTTTTCCTCTTGGTTGGCAACTTGGGGTATTTCTTCAACGTCCAAGACACTCAGTAAATATATTCCAGAGTCAGAGAGAAATAGTTGGGGATCAGTTTATTCACTCGCATGGGCTCTGGCAGTTTTCAAATGGCTGTTGATCTCCAGAGGAATATATTGTGGTTTTCCTATGCCTGAGAGCTAATAGTTATCGATAACTGACTCCGTATAACGGAAGCTGATTGAAGAGACCAGTGTCTTAAGTCAGCAGTTCTCCAGGTGACCCCACTTGTAACCTGCAGCAAGAGCATCACCCTAGGAACTCGTTACAAAAACTAAATTTTGGTCTGCCCCCAGACCTAGTGAACCAGAAACTCAACACTCTGCTTTAACAAGTCACTGTTACATGCTTTGAAAATGTGGTTTTGATGCCTGGCCAAGTTGGAGAACCACTAAGTGAAAGATCTTTCTGTATGGTGAATCTGGAACCCCTGCCCCAAGGCCACCAAGAAGGAGGGGAATGTGAGGGGAATGCGAGGGGCTCCTTGCTCTACAGAGTTCTTCAGTCCCCCTTCCCCCATATTCCTGCCCTTTTCACTCCTCCCCTGAACTTCAATTTCTTCCTGGAATCCTTGGGCTTCCTGGTTCCCAAACTGGAATTTCCTCACTGACCTGACTTTAGATCTTCCTTCCCCACAGCCACCCAGCCCCTGAAACCCTTAACTTCTCAGAAATTTTGGAGTCCCGAGTTCCCAGTCCCCAACCCCCTTGGCCCTGCCTTCAGCCCTCGCAACCTGTCCCCTGCCCACCCATCTCCTTCCAGGCCTGCAGGACCTTGCACCCCTCCCCAGTCCGGCAGGCAGCTCAGGCCTCCTCACCATCAGGCCCCACAAGCAGCAGCGGCTGAGCATTTTTGCCCTTGTCGTGCCAGCACACGTCAAAGAAGGGGTACACAGGGCCGGGCAGGCGCTCGTGGAAAGCAAAGAGCTGCTCGAGGGCATCAGCGTTGCTGGCATCATAAAAGGAGAGGATGCCATCGCCAAAGCTCAGGTAGATCCCAATGCGCAACGGCCGCCTCTCCGGGGTGCGCAGCGCGCGCGGTTCCTTGGCTTCAACATGCGCCTCCAGGATCTTGCCTTCGCGTAGCCCCAGCAGCCAGAGGCCCTGCGAGGGCACAGCGTGCAGCCGGCCTCGGCGGCTGGCCTGGGCCAAGATCACGCCTAGTGCCCAGCGTGGCTTATCGCCCACTTCCACCTCCCAGTAGTGCTCGCCATCAGACAGCAGCTGGTGTGCCACCACCGCCACGGCCTTGTCGAACTGGCACGGGTCCTCTCCGGCCGGGGGCGCCTTCTGGTCCAAGCACTCCACGCGGCGGCCAGAGGGAGACACCACCAAGCTCGGGTGGGCCGTGCTTGGGTCAAAGGTCAGTTCCTTCATAGCTGCCAGGGGAAGAGTGGTCAGACCCTTACATGTTTGCCTCCTGTGAGCTTCTCCCAACCAATTTAGGGGCCTGTCTGCTCTAATCCCCCCAATATCTTTGGTTAGTGAGCCCCTTCCTCTCTGCTTCTGGCCTGGGCCAAAGACTGTACCTCTCTGAGTTTCAGTCTGCTCAGCTGAAAAACAAAGCCATAACTGACTTCCTCCACAGTAGGAAGGCATTTAAGTCAGTATGTGGATGCAAGGCATTTAAGTCAGTATCTGAGGCCCAGGTCACAAAGCAGGAGAGAGTCAGGAAGCCTGGTCCTAGGTCAGTCCCCACCTCACCCAGCTGTGTGACTTCAGTCAGTCTTGAGCCAGTCTCTGGGCCTTAGTCTTGCCTTGGATAAAACAGAACCTGCCTCCATTCCCACTTCCCCTCAAGGCAGTTAGGGCTGAGCCAGCCATGTATATGAGTCCTGGAGTTCTACAATCTATGGCACCTCACAGCAATCTGGCTCTCACGGAAAGGAAGCAGAGAGCCCTTGAGCCTCCCCAGCCACAGGCCACCAGAGTCAGTGTCTGGCCCTGGCCAGTCCCCCAGGGTGCCAGCAATGCAGATCCTCAGCCTCCAACTAGCAGGGATTATCATCTCCACTGTCCAGAAGGGGCAGGAACTGACCAGGGATCACCAAGGCTCAACCCCCAGCCCTAGCCTCCCCTCCTTGCCAGCAGCAGCATCTTTTTAGTAGGCAGAGTCCTCCCCATGTCAGTCACCCACCCGTAAACCCCATGCCCTCAAAGTTCCTTCTCTGAGCACATGTTACGAGGGTTCAGGGGAAACCCCAGAAGTAACGGGGCAATGGGTACCTTCTTTGATGACTTCCCCAAGTTGGGACTGAGGCTTCTCTGTGTGTAGCTGGAGCCTCCCCTCAACCACACAGTTACAAACAGAAACCCGGAGATAGCACCTCCCAGTACCTGGCATCAGAGCCCGGAACATCTTCCTCCACACCTGGAATTTGAAGTCGTCTGAGATGACAGGAAGCTGGATGTCCAGCCGGGCAGGTGGTGGTGATTCCGCCAGGATCTTCTGTAGCCTGGAGCGGGGAGGGAAAGGTGGGGGGAGGTGTCTGTGGGGGGACTTCCTGGAGGAGGCATGGGGTGGGGGTGGGGGGGGCCAAGAGATGTTATCCCAAAGAGAGGAGGACAGGGGCCATGGTGTGGAGTCCCAGGATCTCTCCTGCATCATACCCTGCCCTAACACTCTGTCAGAGTTTCAGTTTGGAAAGACAAAAATGTTCTGGAGAGAGGTGGTGGCAACATACTTAATGCCGCTAAAATTAAAATGTACACTAAAAAGAAAAAATAGTTAAAATGGAAAATTTTATATCATGCATATTATACCGTAATTTTTTTTTAAGAAGAACCTTTTGTTGGGATAAGGTCCACACTCCTCAGCCCTTTAGTCTGCTCCCATCTACCACACCGACTTTGTCTTCTCTCCCTCTTACCAGTCTTGGCACCTGCTGTTCCCTCTGCCTGTAGCACCTCTTCCCCCAGCTCTTCACCTCTCCTTGTCATTCCTCCAGTGGCCCACCAAATGTGCACTCTACTGGGAAGCCTTCCCCGGCCACCCCTTTCCTGCCACACAGCACTAAGCTGTGTCCCTGCCCACATCTGTCCCCAGTGCCAGTCTGGGAGGTGCCTGAGGAGAAGGACCAGGTCAGGTTCCTTTCTGTGCTCAACGCAAATGCAGGGAGATCAAGGTGGACAGAATGGGGGTGTGTGAGCTTCCTGTGGTTAGAGGGTTGGCCGGCCAGTGTCCCTGAAGACTAGGGCAATTTGGGAAAAGGGGAAGAGACAAGTTGGTCTCACCTGCTGGTCACCAGGCAGTATTTCTAGAAAGAGAGAAAAAGAGAACGGAGGTGAAGCAGGCAGGGGAGACACTGGAGACTTATGAGAATGGGTGGACCAGCAGGAATGCTGAGTGTGGTGTCAGGAAGACTCAGAAAAGCCCAAAGAAACCCAGAATTCGAAGCCAACCCTAGCCCTTTACCTCTGTGTGAATTAAAAAAATGTACCCCGCCTTCTTCAAGAAACCAATTCCCGGGCGCCTGAGTGGCTCAGTTGGTTAGGCGACCAACTTCGGCTCAGGTCATGATCTCGCAGTCTGTGAGTTCAAGCCCCGCATCGGGCTCTGTGCTGACAGCTCAGAGCCTGGAGCCTGCTTCAGATTCTGTGTCTCCCTCTCTTTCTGTGCCTCTTCTCTCTCTCTCTCTCTCTCTCTCTCTCTCTGTCTCTCTCAAAAATAAATAAACATTAAAAAATTTAAAAAAGAAGAAACCGATTCCACCTGGTAGAAGATTATCCAAATAAATACACAAACCTCCAATGTCTATGACAGGAATGGTGCCCACTAAGATTCAGTGTCTGTGCAGCGTCTAGCCTAAACAACCATAACAGCAGTCCTGGGGACCACCCCTCCTTGATGCATGACCCTGACTCTGTCCCTGTCCCTCTCGGGGTCCTGAACTCTGGTTGAGAGGCAGAAAGGGAAGGTCATCCAGTGCTCACCATGAGGAACTCAGTCTGTGGCTTGTCCGCCACCTCCTCCAGCACCTTCTCCATCTGCCGTAACTGCTCCAGGTAGGAGTTCAGGCTCCCCAGCTCCCGCCGCAAGGCAACCCCTGCCTCACCCCGCACGCGCTCTGCCTCACGGTCCAAGGAGCCCTCCAGTGCAGCCAGGAACACCCGCATCTTGCCCAGCTGCTCCCCGACAGCCCCCCGGAACTGACGCACCGTCTCCTGTGGGAGCAGACAGGCAAAATCCCTTGGCTGGGACCCCCAGCCTGGATGCCCAGTCCCCAGGGTCTGCCATGCTGAGCCCCTCACCTCCACCTCCAACAGCTGATGTTCCAGCACAGCCACACTCTTCTCCTTGCGCATACACGCCTCCTGCAACTGCATCTTCTGCTGTGGCAGCTGCGTCTGGGGGGGATGAGGCATAAAGAAGTGATGCTGCTGTCGCCCCCCCCCAACCAAACCCTCACCTCCCACCCTAAACCTGCCATCTCTGGCTCAGCCTCAATGCCAGCTCCTCCTCCAGCCAGGCTGACATCTTACCATTCCCCAAACTCATGTGCAGATCTTGCCAGTGTCTAGAATGCTTACCCTCCCATTGTGTATTTAAGGAAGTTCCCCATGGCCTTGCCTTCCCTGATCCCACCCCCTCAGCAGTCAGCACCCCTAGCACAGGTCTTTGTGAGAGTGCAAACACAAATGTGGGGTCCTCCACCAAACAGGGGTACAGTGGTGGCACACAGCAGGCTTCACAGGGTGAGTGTAGGTTGTATGAAGAAGAAATACGGCCTCCACCTCTCCCTGGGCTTTACCCTATCCTTAAAAGCAGAACATTAGCAAAACACCCCAATCGGCCTTCCTGCACACCTGAGGGCTGTGGCAATTTAATAAAAATGTCTGCTGCGTTGGGGCACCTGGCTGTCTCAGTCAATAAATCATGAGACTCTTGGATCTCCAGGGTCGTGAAGTCCAGCCCCACCTTGGGGGATAAATGTTACAAAAAAAAAAAAAAGTCTGCTGTATCAGCCAATTAAACACATCTGTAGGTCTGTCAGTTGGTGAGTGCTGAAACGCAAGTGTAGGGAAACTCCTAATAGCTCCAGCCAAAGTCATTCTTCTCCACAAGGAGAATCTGAGGCTCCAGTCCTGCTTCCATGGCTTCCAGCCTCAGTTTCCTCTTTTGCAGAATGTGAGCAGTCACCCTCACCTCACCTGTGGTTATGACAAATTGGCGGCCTTCTCCCAACTCCCCCTAAGGGAAACTGAGAGACTTTCTAGGCTCTATCTGCGCGTGAGTCCACGGCTGGCGGTAGCCCCAGGATTGGACCATGGAGACCATGGTCACCTGGCCAGGCGCCAGGTCCGTCTCCTTCCTGGGACGCCCTCCTGGGCAATGGCCCCGCCTGCACAGGACAGAGAGGGCCTGGTGGCTCTCAGCATGGAGCCGTCAGAGGTTCAGAGGCGGCAGGGCTAAGCCATGAGGCAGAAGTGCGACCAGAACCCCTGACTCCCAATGTGCTCAAGAAGTTCAAACTGAAGCGAGGGGAGGAGCCGCTCCCGGAAGGCTTTCAGAACATCCCGCCCGGGTCGCTGGGCTGCTGGGCCTCGACGTGCTGTGATCTCACCTACAAGCTGGACACCCTCTGCCGCGAGGACTATGAGCTCAAGGCAGTCCTGCTGCGCGACATCGGTATGCAAGAAGAGACCGCAAGGTTTCAGGGGATGGCGTGAGTCCCGGCAGATCCCATTCAACCACTCTTGAGTCCTGAGGACACATGGTCTATGGACCCAGTCCCTCTTCATCACCAGGGACCCAGGCATTCAGCCACGCCCCAGCCTTCCTGTCTCCCTCCTCCTTCAGACTTCTTCCTGGCGTCCCTTCTTCAGAATTCCTGCCAGCCCCTCCACGCGGCCAGGGCATACCCTGACAGGAATGTATCCTGCCCCACCTGCCCTTTCGAGGCTCCTGGGTCACCTGGTGCTCTGTTCCATTTTGCAGACTCTATTCTCTCTTTGCAGATCTCTCTCTCTCTCCCTCTCTCTCTCTATTCTCTCTTTGCAGATCTCTCTCTCCCTCTCTCTCTCTCTCTCTCGACCAGATTGGGAGTTCTGGGGTTAACAGCAAAGGTGAGCCTGGATTAGGAAGGCTCCTGGGAAGAGGAAGTTCCTGCACTGATCTAGGGGACCACCAGTCAGCACTGAACAGAACTGGGCAAGGCAGGAGCTGGAGGAATGGTGAGGCTGGTTCCCTGGAGGAGTCTGGAAGCCTCGAATATCAGCCTGAGGAGGTGGTCTACCCTTTTTAGAAGTCTGGGGGCCTGGGGTGCATGAGTGGCTCAGTCAGTTAAGCGTTAGACTTCTGCTCAGCTTATGATCTCAGGTTTATGGGTTGAGCCCTGCACGAGGCACTCTACTGTCAGCACAGAGCCCGCCAGCTTCGGATACTGTGCCCACCCCCACCCCCACCTTCTCTCTCTCTCTCTGTCTGAAAAATAAACATAGAAGGAGGAGGAGGAGGAGGAGGAAGAGGAGGAGGAGGAGAAGGAAGAAGAAGAAGAAGAAGAAGAAGAAGAAGAAGAAGAAGAAGAGGAGGAGGAGGAGGAGGAGGAGGAAGTCGTCGTCGTCTGGGGACCAAGCAGAATCGCTGCAGTGCAATGCTGATGTTTGTGGGCAAAGATAATCCGCAGAATCCCACCCAACTCCTCATTCAGGAGAAGACAATGGCAGCTTCACTGCGGGGGAGGAAGGACCGCTGCCTGCCTCCAGAACCCGCCTCTTCCAGCTCCCCACAGCTGTCCTTTATTCTTCCACAGCCCAACAAATGCTTCATGACACCTTGAGGGGCCTGTGTAGACACATACTCTCCCTCAGCTACATGCCCTCAGATGTGGCACACGTCTGACATGGACGAACCAGCGTGAGCCTGCGTCTCTGTTTGCTAATGTCTGGGTGTCTTTTCTGGGCACCCGTGGCAATTGCAAACCTTGGGGTGCCCACAACTGTGTGTGGGCTCTGGAAGCGTTCTAGACTTCCAGCTCCATCTAGAAAAACAACCTGGTTTGGGGTCTCGGTGCCAAAGGGGGCCTGCGCACAGACCTGCGTTGCCCTCCCCGCCAGATATTGTGACCCTTAGGCCCGCACAAGTTTTGCAGCTCCGAGGAGAACGTGGGCGAAGCAGCCTAGCCGCCTCAGCCGGAGGCCCCCAGCCGCCTGACCTGGCCCCAAGCCCCGCCCATCTAGTCATTTCCTCCCGGGCCTCCACCCAACTCGGCTTGGTGGCGGTGGCCCCCGCGTCTCTGGGCGCGCTCCAGTAGCTAAGCCCGGAAAATCTACGTTTGGGCCGCAGCCCCTGAGCGCCTCCTCCAGGCTCCTGGCTCGGCCCCGGCAGGCTCCGCCTTCAGCTCCTCAGCCCGCATTCCCGAGCGGCCTCGCCCCGCCCGCGTCCCCCGAAACTCCAGGCGCCCTGGGCCCTGAAGCTCAGAATCCAGGTCCATGCAGTGACCTCCAGATCGGCCAAACTCCGCTCCAGCCAACAACCTCGTCCCACCCCGGTCCCCGCCACCGCCCCCCACTGCCGCCTGAGGCCTCCCGAGCCCCGCACCTTGAGGCGCGCATGGGCTTCGGCGGCGGGGAGCAGGCGGTGGCCGCGGTGCGAACCGAGCGAGGCGCACACGCCGCACACGAGCGCGCGGTCCTGCTCGCAGTAGATGCTGAGCGGGTCTAGGTGCTCCTCGCAGTGGCCCTGCGGCACCTGCGCCAGCCCCTCCACCAGGCGCGCCAGCTGCAGGTTGGTGCTGAGCGCCTGTGGCCGCGTGAGTGCCTGGCAGCACGGGCAGGGCACAGTGCCGTCCGCCGCCGGCTCCCCCGCCACGCGGCTCAGGCAGGCTCGGCAGAAGCTGTGGCCACACTCGGCCGTCACAGGCGCGTCAAACAGCTGCAGGCACAGCGGGCAGGACAGCTCCTGGTGCAGGAGACCGGGCGCGGCCGACATGACGGACCTGAGGAGAGGAGGGGTCAATCAGGGAGGCTCCGCGGAGCCGCGAGCTAGGCCCGGCCCCAGACCCAGACAGGGGGGATCCCCAGCCTATAAAGACCCCACATCTCATACACAAAAGGACTCTAGTTCTGGGCAAGGGGGAAGAGGGACTCAGTTTCAATCCCCAAAGCAGCCTCGGCTGCATTTCTCAGCTTCAGCCCCCAAAATTGCTTCTAAGAGGGACCTTGTCTCAATCCCAGGTCCTAAACCCGAGTTCCGGTTGCAGTCTTACCCACTGTCCTTCCCTGTCTTAACTCCAGGCCTCAGCCCCAGCCCCAGCCCCAAATTCCCCAGAGCCCCCAGGCCCTACCATTCTTTCACTCACCTCTCCAGGATCCCCAGCCCTCCCCTCCCCCACATCTCCAGGCCTCCCGAGGACCCATAGGACTCACAGGTCTGGATGGAGATCTTGGGCAAAAAGAGACTCCCAGGAGGCCCCGTCAAGGTCAGGCCTAACCTTACAGGGAGTCAAAGCTGTGTCTGAAGACAAGCAAGGGGCAAGCCGCAAACTCAGAGCAAGGACGGGAACTCACAGGGGCAGCTAACAGTGGACACCACCGGGAAGGCACACAGTGAATAATGGACAGACCCTCCCAGACTGAGCCCTGGCCCCAGGACTATATTTAGCTGCCCTGCCCACCCCTTCCCATCACTTCTGGAAACCGTTCTAAAAGTGAGGACTGAGTGGTCAGGGGACAAGCATCACATGTCAAGGCCACCTGTCCTGGCCCATCCCACTGTCCCTTCCCTGGCTCAGCCTGGAGCCAGAAATCACAACCAGCAGGGAGGCAGGGCCTGTCATACCACAGAAAAAAAAAAAAAAAAAAAAAAAAAAAAAAAAAAAAAAAACAGGAACATGTTTGGGAGGAGTCTCTCCTTTCTCCTCCACCCCCACCTCCACACTCTCTAGCCTCCCCCTTCTCTGCCTGTGGTCCCTCCCCAGTTTGTCACCCACTTACTCCCCAAGTTTATGGCTCTCCAAGATCACACTGCAGGAGGACAGGACTTCAGCCCACCCTGAAAGCTTTTCTTCCTCCAGACTTGAGGAGAAAGGCTTTTCCCTGCTGGTCTTTCCAGTGCCCAGCAGAATCCCTGGGGCAAAGCCGGCTTCCCTAAGTGCTTGGGAAATGAATGTTAGAGGGACAGTTGAATGAATTAATGAACTGAATCCAGGGCCTGCAGCCGAGAAGTTGATTCTGCCCTGAGAGCTTCAGGCCTTTACATGCTTAGCCTTCGATTCTCAGTTTATGTATCATTCAGAATGAAAACCAAAGTCCTCACTGAGCCCTTCAAGGCCCTATGTTACTCTTCTCTCACCCCTCCCCACCTGCTCACTCCAGCCTTGGCCTTTGGGCTTGCTGTCTCCTCTGCCTGGAACACTCTTTCAAACTCCTGTACAGCTGGTTTCCTTCCTGTTCTGCCTCAGATCATTACCCGGTGTCACCTTTTCAGTGAGGCTTTTCCTAACTCCTTGATTTTAAATCTCACATTTCCCTTGCCTGTTCTATTTTCCCCCATAAAATTTATTACCATCTGACAAGCAACATTTTACTTATTGGCTCTTGAAAGTCTGATTCCTCCTACTGGAATATAAATTTTTTACACTGCTTGTCTCCAACCTAGAATAAAGTGTGTACACACTGCACGTACACAATAAATACTCAATGAATGAATAAACACACAAGCTCACTGGGTCCTTTTCTTTTGGCCTCGCAGTCACTTTCTCTCAGCTTTTCCCTGTATTTGTTCATTTCTCCCTCAATGGCATTCTGTCTTAATCTGAGTTTCTGCTTATGTTTCAGTCTTACTCTCCCCTTTGGACTCTCTTTTTGCCTCTTGGGTTTTTAATGTTCATTTTTATTAATTTTATCCCAAATGTGCACATGAGGTGTTCTTTAATAAGAGACAGAGTTATTAAATATTTCCCAGTAAACAGTAAATGTACTGTGCCATAGGATGATGGGATGAGAGCCAGGTCAATTTTCCCATGAGGGTAGCCAGACACCTTATATGTGAGCAACAAGGAAGAATTCCTTTCAAGGAGTAGAAATCAACTGTTCCCCTCCCCTCCTTGAAGATCTTTTTATTGCAACTCTTTGCCAAGTAAATAAGTCTCCCCAGAAGCCAGGTAGATCCCTGCCCATCTCAGCTCATCTTTTGTTTGATTGTTTTTTTTTTTTAATTTTTTTTTTCAACGTTTATTTATTTTTGGGACAGAGAGAGACAGAGCATGAACGGGGGAGGGGCAGAGAGAGAGGGAGACACAGAATCGGAAACAGGCTCCAGGCTCTGAGCCATCAGCCCAGAGCCTGACGCGGGGCTCGAACTCACGGACCGCGAGATCGTGACCTGGCTGAAGTCGGAAGCTTAACCGACTGCGCCACCCAGGCGCCCCTGTTTGATTGTTTTTATTTACTTATTTTTAATTTCAAGAATATATTTTATTTAACCTAATGTATCCAAGATACTATCATTTGACATGTAACCAATTTGAAAATTATTAATGTGGGGCATCCTACTGACATAGACCATGCAACTCTTGATTTCAGGGTAGTGAGTTTAAGCCCTATATTGGGCATAGAGCTAACTTTAAAAAAAATTTATTGGAGTGCCTGGATGGCTCAATCAGTTAAGCGTCCGACCCTTGATTTCAGCTCAGGTCATGATCTCATGGTTCATGAGTTCAAGCCCCACGTCTCTGTGCTAACAGCTTGGAGCCTGCTTGGAATTCTCTCTCTGCCCCTCCCCTACTCTGTCACACTCTCTCTCTCTCTCTTTCTCAAAAATAAATAAATTTTTTAAAAATATATTAACGAAGAGTACCTGGGTGGCTCAGTAGGTTAAGCATCCGACTTCAGCTCAGGTCATGATCTCACAGCTCATGGGTTCGAGCCCCATGTCGGGCTCTGTGCTGACAGCTCAGAGCCTGGAGACTGCTTCAGATTCTGTGCCCCCCTCTCTCTCTGCACCTTCCCCGCTCACACTCTCTCAAAAAATAAATAAACATTAAAAAAATTAATTATTAACAAAATATTTTACATTCTCTTTTTCATACTAAGTCTTTGAAATCAAGTGTGTATATTACACGTAGGGCAAATCTCATTTCAGAATAGCTTCATTTCAGGTGCTCAAGAGCCACATGTTTATAGTGGCTATCAAATGGGATAGCACAGCTCTATAATCTCAATGATCTTATAATAGATGAATATTAAAGATTGTCTTATTAAGCCTTGTTGATTAACTATAGATTTGTGCTTATGTGCTTGATCAAAATCCTAAGAAAATGCAGAATTTAGGGAGAAAAAAGAACTGTTATTTAAGCAGAGCATTCTTGTATTTGTCACCCTACAAAAGTTTTATTTATGAACTGAAACTCCCATTCCTTTTAATAATTTCTTAAATCCCAAAGCAGTGTCCAGATAAACAATGAATTGCAGTCGCAAAAGCATAAGTAAACCTTAAATATGACAAGTCTTTGAACTTGTCTCCAAGCTCTGAGGCTCATTTTTTCTTGAATACTTGAAGTGCTTGCATGTTACATGCTGGCCCACTTAGGAAGATACCCCAGGCTTCCTGGCACCTCAGAGGCTTAACCTAGGAACATTATACAGGCTATAATCATTTAGGCCTCTCAGAAAGAGAAGTTTTATTATCTTTTGGATCATAGCAATTGACTACACAGATGACTACAGATTTTACCCTCAAGGTATTGAAAAGTCTTAAGAAGCTACCAGGGCTTTTTATGAGAATGCTGAGAAACCCAGGGAAGTTTGATTTCCCCAAACAGGAGGTGTGTGTCGGGGCGGTGGGGGGGTGGGGGGGGTGGTGGGGAACAAGAGCATATCTGGAGCTGGTCTCTAAAACCACAAACCACTTTACTTCCACTCAAAAGTCAAGAGGCCCCTGCATGGCTCAGTTGGTTAGGTATTCAACTCCGGCTCAGGTCATGATCACTCAGCTCGTGAGTTCAAGCCCTGCATCTGGCTCTGTGTTGACAGCTCAGAGCCTGGAGACTGCTTCAGATTCTGGGTCTCCCTCTCTCTCTGCCCCTCCCCCATTCACACTCTGTCTCTTTCTCAAAAATAAAAAGTCAACATACTGAATATAGATCTCACCTGGAGTTTTCATCACTGCCAGGCTGAGGCTAAAGGTTTTGGTCAATAGGAGTTGGTGCCCAGGACAAGGAGGACAGTCAACTCAATCCCTCTTCATAAATGGGCCAGATTTGACAATGTAGACATTGATTGTCTACAGCAGTTTGGAGGATAAGAAGGGGCCAGGAACAAACAATATCTAGAGGAGGAAGAAGTAAGGACTTGTATGGCTAACCCTAAGAAGCTCTGTGAGGTCCCTGGGGCCCAGAGCTCAGAGGGGACAGATTTCAGCTTGCCCTAAGGGGAGCTTCCCAATGGCTGAAGTCATAAATGCCATCAGAGGTAAGACCTCCTTGTATTGGATAAATGCAGAAAGAAGGCAGAAATCCCCCAATCAGGGCCAGGGCAGAAGCAGGTCCTGAATGCTGATATCACAGACTCATGCTGGGCGTCCCCAGGAAGATCGCCTGCCTCTCTGGGCTCCAACACCTTCAGCCACAATATAAGGATACATAGGATAATAATACCATCCCTGTAGGGTTGTTATGAGGATTAAACCAGATATTATATTAAAACGCCAGGGACAGTATGCTGGCACCCAGGGGCTTAGGAGGCAGTGACTGCCACCACCAGACTCAAATCTTGACTCTGCTCTTTCCTCATGTGACTTTGGGCAAGTCATTTAACCTGATTTTCTCATTTATAAAATGGGAATCATGTAAGGATTTTTATTAAGACTCTTGGATTGTTATGAAGATTCAACAAGCTAATTCATATAAAGCGCTCAGAACGATGTCAGGCCCATAGGAAATGTTCAGTAAACATTGGCTATTGATATTACAATTATTATTACTAAGTATTCCAATGAATCTTCCCTACAACCCTGTAAGGCCAATAACATCATCCCTACTCCAGAGACTGGGGGAAGTGAGGCTCAGAAACCTTAACAATGACAAAATCACGCCATTTGCAACTATATGGATGGAACTGGAGGCTATTATGCTAAGCGAAATTAGTCAGAGAAAGACAAATATCATGACTTCACTCATGTGAGGACTTTAAGATACAAAACAGATGAATATAAGGGAAGGGAAGCAAAAATAATATAAAAACAGGGAGGGGACAAAACATAAGAGACTCTTAAATATGGAGAACAAACAAAGGGTTACTGGGGAGGTTGTGGGAAAGGGGGTGGGCTAAATGGGTAAGGGGCAGTAAGGAATCCACTCCTGAAATCATTGTTGTACTATATGCTAACTAACTTGGATGTAAATTTTAAAAAATAAATTTAAAAAAAAAATGACAAAATCACCTACCATGTGCCAAGCCTGTTCCAAGTGCTTTACCATTCTTAATCCATTTATAACCTCATAACTTCATTTATAACCTTGTAACACCCCAGCATTGTTCCTATTTTACAAGGAAGCAATGAGGCACAAGATTAATAATGTTCTAGCAGTCTATGGTCCTTCTGGCTGCAGAAGAAGCAATCTGGTTCCAGCAATCAAAGGTCACTTTTGTTGGGGCTGGGGGGGGGGGGGGGGGGCGGACCACACCCAGGAGGCACCTTACCAGTACCAATAGCTCTGGCTCTAGTCCAGGGGGCAAGAGTGGGCCTGAGGTAAGACCTGGAGGTTCTTTCCTGCCAGAGAACAAAGCTCAGAGCTCTCTTTGAGCACTTCCCCCAGAAAAGGAGGTATTGAGGGAGAAGAGATTATCATGGCTTCCCAGAGAAATCCTCACCTATTCCTCACCTCCCCAGATGGAAATCACCCTGACAAGTGGGCTCTGCCTTTATCTCTGTGGGGGACCCTGGCCAAGTCATTGCCCTTCTCAGGGTCCTGATTCCCTATGGGCTGATGAGGTGAATGCATTAATGTTACAGATCGCAGACCTCAGAGACGGGCTGTGACCTCCCTAAGTCACACAGCTAAGAGAGGATCTGGGAATTGAATCTGAGTGGGTCTGACACCACTCATTTCCTGCTTTTCCCACTATTCCACAATCTTCTGAATGTACTAGTTCTAGAGCTTCCTGCAAAAAGGAGGAAGTTAATATCATTATTAACAGTCCAAAGGAGGAATAAATTTCCATATACATAATCTCTCCAAGCCATTTATCAATTTTTGAGGGGAGTGAGACTTTTAGGACTTTTAGGTGGTTGGAATTTGGGACTATGGGTCAGATGGTTCAATCTGTGTTTCCTTGTTTACTACCACTGTCAGCTTCCAGAGTAATTTTATTATTTCTTAATTCTTAAATTTTAATTAATTTCTTAATTAAAATTTCTAAATTAAAAAATTAATTTCTTAAATTTTATTATTTCTTGGAAAAAGTGACTACTCTGAAAAATTCAGTTTTCTCCTCTGCAAAGCAGGTAAATACACACAGCTCACAGGGCTGTTTGGAGGTTTAAATGAGATCATGTATGTTAAGTGCTTAGCACAGTGCCTAGAACATAGTAAATTCCAAAGAATGGAAGTTGTTATTACAATTATTACTGCCTCCCACCAGCACTTACCATGTGGTTGTGCATCTAGTAGATGCTTAATACATCTTAGAGTAAAATAGATTCTCCAAAAACTTTGTTCCTTTCTGAGTTCACATCCACCTGCCAAAAAGTGTCCTTATTCTCACTGAGCTCCAGCCTGAAACCACTGGAAGGAGCGAGACTTCCAGTTCTAGGAGAGGAATAGCTGTTTTTCCAGCCCCTCCTCTCCTTCCCTATGACATCACACCAAAAGGCTAACACTTGCTCTGAAGAGACGTTGGGTGAAAATCACAGCCTGGATCTTCTGTGTCCCAGGCAGAATGTGTGTGTAAGCAAAAACATGACTGGGGTTGGACACCAGGAACAAGCTGGGCTCAAAAGGGTCCTGGGTAGTCACATGTAGGAACAAGGGAAGGACAAAATGTCACACCACCATGACACACATCCTCAATCTGATCACCTCCAAAAAAGCCACTTGTGAGAAGCCCACCCTCTACTCCTAGTCACAACTCATACTCCCCCAGAAGCAATTTCCTGCAGCCCCACAGTTTCCATTGAAATATGTTACATGGAGGGGGCACGTGGGTGGCTCAGTCAGTTAAGGTCTGACTTCAGCTCAGGTCATGATCTCAAGGTTCAGGAGTCCGAGCCCTGCATGGGGCTCTCTCTGCTGTCAGTGCAGAGCCTGCTTCGGATCCTCTGTGTCCCTCTCTATCTGCCCCTCCCCATCCCTGGGCTCACCTGCGCACTCTCTCTCTCTCAAAAATAAAATAAACACTAAAAAAAAAAAAAAAAAAAAGGAATATGTTACATTAAGTTTACTTAAAGCCAAGGCCATCCCATCCAAACAGGGGTTTAAGAGATACAGTCAGGGGCGCCTGGGTGGCTTGGTCGGTTAAGCATCCAACTTCGGTTCAGGTCATGATCTCACGGTCCATGAGTTCGAGCCCAGCGTCGGGCTCTGTGCTGACAGCTCAGAGCCTGGAGCCTGTTTCAGATTCTGTGTCTCCCTCTCTCTCTGCTCCTCCCCTGTTCATGCTCTGTCTCTCTCTGTCTCAAAAATAAATAAACGTAAAAAAAAAAAAAGTAACTGCTTTCTTTAAAAAAAAAAAAGAGAGATACAGTCAAATGGCCATGTGGTCAAGAGGATCCCTGCTCTATGTAGGGGTTGAATCAGGCAATCGTTTTTAAAATTCCATTGTTCAAAAATCCAAAGCATTAAAGATTCTAACAAATGTGAAAAGAGCAGGTTTCTATGATTCTAGATTCCAGAATTCTTTTGTCATTCTATAAAAGCTTATAATGGTTAGAACTATGCCAAGCCCTGTGGTAGGTGCCAGGGACCACAGAGGGTCCTCAAGGAGCTCTCACTCTGGTGGGAAAACAGAGTGAACACACTGTATGATAAAGGCACCATAAAGGCATCCTGCAGATACGTAAAGGAATAATTAGTTTTGTGCAGAGATGATAGAAAAATCAACAGGGAAGAGTAGACAGAGGACAAATTCAGAAGCTAGACAGACAAGCTATATGATCCCCTCAGCTATATGACTTTGGGCAAGTCCTTCAACCTCTCTGAGCCTCAGTCTTCTCACCTGTAAAATGGAGCTACTAGCCCCTGTCCCAAGGGGATTGTTGTCAGGATTAGAAATAACGTATGATCACAACCTAAAGCGGTTCTCAAAATTTTGTTATTTCTTTGAAAAAGTGACTACTGATGAATGTTGGGACAAGCAGGAACTCATCAAGCAGATCAGATGAGAAAAGAGGCCAAGCAGAGAACAGGTGCTGCATGTGGAGAGAAGTCCAGAGGCCAAAAAGATAGAAGATGCAGCTGAGGCGGTTAGCAAGGGCCTTGAAGGCCAAGCTGAGGAGCCTGGACTTGATTCTGAGGACACTAGGGAGTCACAGAGTTCTGAGCAAGAGGGGTAAGATCAGTGTGTAGGCTGGGAAGATGTAGCCTTTGGGCCACAGTGTACAAAATGAGTTGGAGGGGCGCCTAGGTAACTCAGTCGGTCAAGCCTCCAACTCTGACTCTTGATTTCAACTCAGGTCATGATCTCACAGTCCTGAGATCAAGCCCCAAATAGGGCTCCTCATTGAGCATGGTGCCTGTTTGGGATTCTCTCTCTCCCTCTATCTGCCCCTCCCCCACTCTCTCCCATGCACGTACTCTCAAAATAAACATTTTTTTAAAATGAGTTGGATATTCTGAAAAGATAAAGACCAGTGAAGAAGAACAATAATAAACAGCCATAAGTCAGGTGGCTCAGTCAGTTAAGCATCCGACTCTTGATTTTGACTCAGGTCATGACCTCACTACTCGTGAGATGGAGCCCCATGCTGCATTGAGGAACCTGCTTGGGATTGTCTCTCTCCCTCTCTCTCTGCCCGTCTCCTGCTCACTTCCTCTCTCTCTCTCTCTCTCTCTCTCTCTCTCTCTCTCTCTCTCAAAATAAATAAAATAAACTTTAAAAAATAGGGGCAACTGAGTGGTTCAGTCATTTAAGCATCTGACTTCGGTTCAGGTCATGATCTTGTGGCTTATGGGTTCTAGCTTCATGTCGGGCTCTGTGCTGACCACTCGAAGCCTGGAGCCTGCTTCAGATTCTGTGTCTCCCTCTCCCTCTGCCCCTCCCCCATTAACACTCTATCTCCCTCTCTCTCTCTCTCTCAAAAATAAACTTTTAAAAAATACAATACAATAAATAAAATAAACAGCCATCAGCCAAGGAACACTGGCTATTGGGCCACAAGTGCCAGCCATGGTGAGGATAATGGCACATAATACACCCAGACCATGTGAGTGCAACATGCACGAGGATGGAGAGTGGACCCTACTACTGTGCTGGAAAGTCTTGAACACAACGTGTTGCAGGTAACAATGGCCTCATTTATCCCTTCATTCAGCGAGTCATCACTGAGCATCTACTAGGTACTCTTGATGCTGGGGATTCGGCAATGAACAAGACAGACAAGGTCTCTGACCTCACTGAGCTCACATTCTGATGGGGAGATGGATGTCCAATAAATGAATAAATGTACATGTCAGGGTCACATCAGTAAAAGGAAAGGTGATTGTTACAACCGAATTGAAATGGAAAAATGAAGGATTCCAACATCCACCTAAGAAGGAGAGCCAGGATTCAAACTAGGAACTGTACAGCTTCAAGTCCATGGTCTTTTAGCTCCTAGCAGCTGCCTCCCTTTGAACATTTAGATGCAAAGCACACCCTCCAGTTACCAGTATCCTCCTTTTAGCCACAAGGCCCCTTCATTCATTACTGACTCCACAAAGATTTATCGAACAACCATCATAGGCCAAGCGCTGTCTTAGATGCTGTGGATATAAGTGTCTGCACAAGCATGATTTACAGACTGGCAAAGAAGACTGATGCTAAACAAATCCACATAATTACAATTTAGTCACAATTGCTATGAGAGCAGGTGTTATGAACTAGTCTGGGAGGGATTCCAAACCTGGCCTTCCAGAGGAAGTGACATTTAACTGGAGCCCTAAAGTCTCAAGAATTTATAAGGCAAAGAGTGAAGGAAGAGACTTCCAGAGACAGGGAACAACACATGAA
This sequence comes from Lynx canadensis, assembly GCF_007474595.2. Lineage (NCBI taxonomy): Eukaryota > Metazoa > Chordata > Mammalia > Carnivora > Felidae > Lynx > Lynx canadensis. The sequence goes on along the minus strand of NC_044318.1, from coordinate 24,158,755 downwards.
AGGCTTGTAGAAGCAAAGGAGTCTGGCACATTTAAAGAACTGAGAGGCCAATATGGTTGAAACTCAGAGATGGAGGGAGAGCAGGGTGTGACACAAGACAAGGCTAGTGAGGTCTGCGGGCACCAGACCAGCAGGGCCTTCCCAGACACTGTAAAGGCAACTTAAAGATTTGGGGCATAGCTTGGGCTCCGATGCCTATCCATGCCACCTTTCATTTGCTCTTCTAGATCAAGCCCCCTGGGCCCAGAGTGGCTCTCCACCTATGACTTTCCCTCATGAATTTTCTCAACTATTCATCACAAGTGTCTCATCATCACTTCCCTAGAAATTCAGCTCCTGAGACCAAATCCTGGCTGCCCCAGCATTTGGCAAGGTTTGAGAGGCCATCAAGTAGCCCATGTTATGCTGGAATACTTACTAAGTGGATGCGTGTTATCCCATTTTACAGATAAGAAAACTGAGGCACATACAGAAAAAGCACACACAGCTATTCTCTACCCCTTTTTTTTACATCTCATTTCTCCCCAGCATGTGGGATTTGGTAAGCTACATGGTTCTGGATGTTAGGGTTCTATGATTCTAAAGATTCTATGACACGTAAGAGAGGATGTTAAGATTCAGGGAAACGTGGAGATTTTAGCGTTCTAGAATTCCAAGATTGTAAGACTTGGTGCTTCAAAAACCCAGGTTCCTGGTCGGTGCTAGCTACTGCAAACCTGGAGATGCAGGCGCTACCCCATGAGCCCCTCTCTTTGCCAGTCTCCGGGGTCTCACCTCGCGCGTCAGCTGGAGGACGCGATCCTGACGCCCCCCAATGGCCAGGCTACAGTCTGCAGGCCTTGGTGTGTAGGAACCAATGGGGTAGTCCGGCACTCTGTGCCCCAGGGTATCGGGCTGGGGCAAAGGCGGTTATTGGGAGAAGGCGGGGAGTTCCAGGTCCCGCCCCGGAGCAGACTTCCTGGTCCGCAGACAATTCAGGAGAGCGACTGCAGCAGGGGACCCGGGAGCCATGGGGTGCACTCGCGACGCCATCCTGGACGCACTGGAGAACCTGACTGCAGAGGAGTTCAAGAAGTTCAAGCTGAAGCTGCTTTCAGTGCCCCTGCGCGAAGGCTATGGGCGCATCCCGCGGGGGCCCCTGCTGTCCATGGACGCCATGGACCTCACAGACAGGCTGGTCTCTTCCTATCTGGAAGAGTACGGCGCAGAGCTCACGGCGCTCGTGCTGCGCGACATTGGCATGAAAGAGCTATCAGAGCGGCTGCAACAGATCACGCGCAAAGGTGAGCACTCTCCCTCCACGCTCTGGAGGGGCCCCAATCGCTGGGCCTCCTACATGCCCACACTACACCACCCCCACTCGAACGTTTGCCCCTTTGGGTTCTTTCGCTTTCTGTTCCTCCTACGGACTAAAATTGCAAAAACTCGTCCTGACCTCCTGTGCTTGGCCCTGATCTTGGCTTCTTGACCAAGGGGCCCCTGCCAGAGACTGGAGATAAGGTAGGAGGCAAAGGGGACCACTTGACTAATTTCCTTACAGACCAGGCAGCCGCACCTGCTGGGATCCAGGATTCTCACCTGAAGGCAGCCAAGCCAGGTGAGGCCTCCACACCCAACCTTTCCAGCCACACCCCACCACACACCCCCACCCCTGCAGGCCTGCAGCTGTATCCCACAGCCAGGAACACTGAAGAAGGTTGGGCCCTACCCTTCCCACTCACCTACATGCCCCTTTGGCCACCTCTGGTGGGAGGGGGTTCAAGGGAGGGAGAGATCAACAAAACAGGCCCCAGTATCTGCCCTGGGAACTGGCTCATCTGCTTTCCTCCATCCTGCCCCCAGCAATGCACTTTGTGGACCAGCATCGGATGGCCCTTATCACACGGGTCACAGATGTGGACGGGGTGCTGGATGCCCTGTACGGAAAGGTCCTGACAGAGGAGCTGTACCAGGCAGTGCGAGCAGAGCCCACCAATGCACTGAAGATGAGGAAGCTCTTCAGCTTCACTCCAGCCTGGAACGTGACCTGCAAAGATCTGCTCCTTCAGGCCCTGAGGGACACCCAGCCCTACCTGGTGCTTGACCTGGAGCAAAGCTGAGGTATCTTCGCCAGCAGTGGCCCCATGTACAACCCCTGGCAGTTCCAGCCAACTTACCCCTTATGATTTTTCTTATGCATAATAGAGGAAAATCCAGCTCGTACTTGTGTGTTTTTCCTACTCCCAGCCTGAAGGTACATGCAGAGCTAAGCTACTTTATAAATGCCACAGAGGCCAAGTGAAGGCCTGTTCCTAGGGCAGCCGGCTCCCCAAACACTTCATCCTTCCTGCCTCAGTCACCATGAAATACCCCTCATTGACCATTTGGTAGCTCCTCCAGTGCTCTTCAGAGTCTGTCCTTGAGGTCACAGTTAGCCCTGCGGCCAAGGTCTAAAAGTTAAGAGAGGTGTGTACAAAGGGTCTGAAACTGAAACGGTTTGGCCTTGTCAGAGACATTTATCAGCAGACTAGCCTACAATAGCTTCTTTCATGTTTTCCTTTGGGAAAAAAATACTGTAAAATTAGAGCACTTTTCAAGGGCAGAGACAGAGTATCCTCTAAACAGGATAGAATGGGGCACCTGGGTGACTCAGTTAAGCATCTAACTCTTGATTTTGGCTCAGGTAACGATCTTACAGTTCATGAGTTTTGAGCCCCACGTTACTCTGCACTGACTGCATGAAGCCTGCTTAGGATTCTGTCTCCTGTCTGCCCCTCCCCTGCGCACACTCAGGCACTCTCTCTCAAAAATAAACATTAAAAAAATCAAAACAAAACACAGAAGAGCACAAGAAATCAAGCATAATTCTAGGGTTCCTTCTGGGACTGGCACGGCCTTCAGCAGGCTTCATTGCCCCCTCTGTTCCCTCCCCACCTTGGAGGAAGGGGTTAAAGATTACACTTTGCCCAGAAAACATGCCAACCACAAAAGCAAGACTTCGGAAGTGAGTTCTAGTAGCCATTTCTTCTTTTCATTGAATTTTTGCCTACAGAGGAACATATATTTTTCTCTAGGAAACCACACTTAAGGAGTCTTCTTCAAAGGCTGTCAGGGAACCAGGATCCTAGAACTACACCCTAAGTACACATTGCACCCAAATTCTGGCTTTGAGACAGGATGGGGGAGGTTAAGCACAACAGGCTGGCACACCAGCCCAGTATCCCATTCTTAGCGGTTAGATCATCAGACACAGGATCCAGGTATGCGGGTACAATGTGGCTGCTTCTGTGCCACTCACAATGATACACGAGTTCACAATGAAAAGCTGTGCAGACTTCACTCTGAATACCCTCACCTAGAGGACACAAGAACTCCCTCAGAGGTGTGTGCACAATATCCTGAACAGTCTGTATTAACATGTCCCTATCCTGATCTACTGGATCACCAGAGCAACAGGAGAAAGCAAGTACGTAGTTGGCTATAAGAAGCTACCAAGCTAAGATGTGGCCTCTGTCAGGGCCACCCAGTCACATGGGACTGACTGTTCCTAATGCTACTTGGGACTCCAGAAGAGCAGAGCTTTCCCAAAGCAGCAATCAGCCCTAACACTCAGTTTCCTGTGGGCTCATCATTCTTAAGCCAGCTACCCCCCATACAATAAATGTTAATGGTCCCCATTCCATACTCAACCCTGAGATGTGTTCACTTATGTTCTGCAAGGACCTCACCATGTTCAAACTGAAGTGGTCTTCCTTTCACCATCCCTGGATCTTGACATAAGGTGGTATCAGCGTAAAAAGAAAACAAGAAATCCTAGCATGTTCCATAAAAGTCCAGATTTAGTCTTGCTTGATGCTACTAGCTCTTCCAAGACTAACATCCAGGTGGGCAAGGCTGGCTCAGTCATTGGAGCATGCGACTCTTTTGATCTCAAGGTAATGAGTTCAAGCCCCATGTTGGGCATGGAGACTATGTTAAAAAAAAAAAAAAATCCAAGACTAACTTACATCCATCCAACCGCCTTCTCAACCTCACTGCTGCCACCTGGCTTATGCCTAACATCTCACCTGCGACAGGCTCTCTACCTCTAGTCTACCTTCAAGGGCTGGAATGATTAAAACTGATCATGGAGATGATGGCTTCACTTCTAACATTAGGACACCTAAACTCTTCCAGCCTGGCCCTTCAAGACTCCATCCAACCTCTATCTCCCTTTCACATATCCCATGATCCCAAAAATATCCCTAGAACACGCTGGTCCCTTAACTATGACACCTTGAAACTTCTACCTGTCCTAGCATGCCCACAGGCATGCCTTTGTCTGCGTTCCAGTAGCTCTTCCATGTCACTATGGTAAAGCAAACCATGTTGGTTTGTTCTTATTTAAGATCCTCCCATTAGACTGACCCCCCCCCTCCATAAAAAAGACAGCTTTCCAACAAGTGCCTTGCATACAGAAAGTAATAAATGGTAGCTTGTTTATCTCTAGAGGGTTTGTTCTAAAACTCCACATGAACCTAAGGAGTCTCAGCAGATGGGAGCATAGCTAGCATTTGCTTGCACAACAGAGATCCTTAAAAACAAGTTACAAAAACCAGCACAGGGGTGCCTAGGTGGTTAAGTGACCAACTTTTGCTTTCCAGCTCAGGTCATAATCTCACGGTTTGAGTTTGAGCCCTGTGTGGGGTTGCGTGTGGACTTGAGCCTGCTTGGGATTCTCTCCCTCCCCCCCCGCCCCCACACTTGCTCTCTACTCAAATAGTAAAAAGAAAAAAAACTGCAAGCCTGAGACAAAAGAAATGGTTCTAAGAAACTGCTCCTGAAGTCAAAATTTCTCCAGAGCTTTTTTTCCCCTTGGGGTGCCAGGGAGAAGCATGGGAGAACTGAATCCTGCCTTAAGTCTGGTTTTTTAATGCTTTTAATACTTACTTTTGAGGTGGAGAATGGCAGAGAGGGAGACAGAATCCCAAGCAGACTCCATGGTCTCAGGTACAGCTCAGTTTGGGGCTCGAATTTGTAAACCACGAGGTCATGACCTAGGCCGAGATCAATAATCTGCCGCCTAACCAACTGAGGCACCCAAGGCACCCCCTGCCTGAAGTCTTTAAGCACGGTACAACATAGTAGTCAAAGACACAAGTTCTACAGCCAAAGGACATAAACTCAAACCCCTGCTCCACTTCATATCAAGTTATGAGACTTTAGGCCAGTTTGTGCCTCAGCATCCCCATCTCTCAAATAGGGATATAGGAATGGAACAGTAACTGGCCCACAGCTAGTACAAATTAGCATTAGCAAGTATCTCCACTGGAGTGTTTTGGTTCCTGGAGTGGCTCAGTCGGTTAAGCATCCGACTTCAGCTCTGTGCTTCAGATTCTGGGTCTCCCTCTCCGCCCCTCCCTCAATCATGCTGTCCCAAAAATAAAACATTTTTAAAAATTAAAAAAGGATGTTTTTGTTCCTAACCTACCCAATGACTTAACATAAATAGCACCGGAAACAATCAACTTTTGCTTTAATCTCCAAGCATCCCAAGACTGAAAAAAGACCAGAGACGCCTAGCTGGCTCAGTTGGCAGAACACGTGAATCTCGATCTCAGGACTTTTAAGTTCAAACCCCACACTGGGTGTAGATTATGTAAAAGAAAGATCTTAGGGGCACCTGGGTGGCTCAGTTAAGGGTCTGACTTTAGCTCAGGTCATGATCTCATGGTCCGTGGGTCAAGGCCCATGTCGCGCTCTGTTCTGACAGCTCAGAGCCTGGAGCCAGCTTGATTCTGGGTATCCCTCCCTATCACGTGTACTTTCAAAAATAAAAACAAAAACATTAAAAAAAAAAAGCTTAAAGGAAAACAACACAGTATTACTAACACCCTTGCAGATCTGAATATACCCCTACCTAGTACCATGACTGTTATTCTATCCCCAGGATAGTTGTTTTAAAATAAGAACAGGGGCGCCTGGGTGGCTCAGTCAGTTAAGCATCCAACTTCGGTTCCGGTCATGATCTCACACCCCACTTATGGCTCCACACTTTCTCCCTCTCCCTCTGCCCCTCATAGGATTCTCCTTCTGCCCCTCGCTCACTCATGCTCTCAAAACTAAATAGCTAAAAAGTATAAAATTTTTCAAAATAAAATAAAAATTGTAATAAAATTCTGTAAGCTGGACTCAACCTTCTATGAACATTTAGCTTAGTTCCTAGCTAACACCATTTATGTAGAATGTTTTACACACAATGTCAAGTTCCTCTTCACAAGTGGAAAGTGCAGTGAACTAGCATAAAAGGAATCTCTGCAAAAGTTTTTATACAGTACAGATCTGAGTGTGCAGTTGAACCAGCAACATCAACATTGCCAGAGAATTCATGCCCCACTTGGACCTACACAATCAGAATCCACATGCAAACAAAATTCCCAAATGATTCAATGGGTTCAACTTAAGACACTGCTGTAGAGGAACTGGCTCCACCATCTCAGTCTGAGGTTTGCAGAGGCCTCCCCTGGATGTGCTTTTTCACTCGGAGACAGTAAACAGGGTAGGCCAGTTTTCTCTCAAACTCTAGAAAAAAAATAGTTATAAAAGCCCTGTCAGTCTAGATCTAACAGACAAGTCCCCACTCCCTACAGGGCCTGCAGGACACTGATGAAAAGCTACAGGGAATGCGTACAACGGTGTAACACTGCCACCCTGAGGTGTGTGTGCAGGACGCTACCTGGAAGGCTTGGCTCCTGCTCCCCTCAGTGTTTATTCTTCCCATACCCATCCCACTCACCCTCCTTGGGGGGTTCTCTACTTAGCCATCTAATTTGGTTCCCACTACAGCACAGGAAATCCCAAATCCTTAATCCAGCAGTCCCAGCTCCACTCTTGTCTGCACTCCTCACACTAGTGGCTCAATTGTTCTGTTAAAGGAACCCTTCTCTCTGGCACTACAGCCCCAAGATTTAGGACTAAAGCCATTGTCCAAAGAGCTGAGAGAGCAGGATCCATCAGCAAGGTGCCTGATTTCCAGACCCAAACTCCTGCTCATGAGGCAAATACTTTCCTCACTTATTCCTGCCTCAATACCAGGATTTTTAAAAAATGTATTTTTTAATGTTTATTCATTTTTGAGAGAGACAGAAAGCGAGTGGGTTAGGGGCAGAGAAAGAGAGGGAGACACAGAATCCAAAGCAGGCTCCAGGCTCCGAGCTGCCAGCACAGAGCCCAACGCGGGGCTCGAATTTACAAGCTATAAAATTATAACCTGAACCGAAGTCAGACGCTCAACCAACTGAGCCACCCAGGCGCCCCAACACCAGGATTTTAGATTGAACAGCATCCACAAGCTTTTCTAACTACTAACACCATGGGATTACGGGCCCAATAATTTCAACAAGCCAAGCCCTAAAGTCAAATGTGTTGGCAAGATCTACTTGACATTACTTCTTCAGCTCTTATGTGTCAGTACCATAAAGATTGTTATCTCATGGAAAGGTAAAACAGATGATTTTAATAAACTTAATAAGTAATTCTAAGTCTAAAAGTATTTCAAAATAAGGGGCGCCTGGGTGGTTCAGTTGGTTAAGCGTCCAACTTCGGTTCAGGTCATGATCTCACAGTTTATGAGTTCAAGCCTCACGTCAGGCTCTGTGCTGACAGCTTGGAGCCTGGAGCCTGCTTCAGATTCTGTGTCTCCCTCTCTCTGCCCATCCCCCCTCTCAAAAATAAACATTTTTAAAAAATTTTAAGTATTTCAAAATAAAAACTAAAGATGAGCGGGGGCACCTGGCTGGCTCAGTTAAACGTCTGACTCTTGATTTCAGTTGTCATGATCTCCACATTCATGAGATGGAGTCCTGCATCAGGCTCTGCACAGACAGCAGATTCTCTCTTCCCCTCTCTCAAAATAAACATTAAAAAAAATTTTTTTTAATAATAAAGATGAAAGGAAAAAGGCTAAGTACTGAGGGCTCCAAGGTAGGAAACAATTTGAGTTCTGGAAAACTGGGGCAGGAATGGTTGCAGATAAGACCCCACAGCTCACACTTGAGTCTAGCCTCCCTTGCAGACTAGTGTGGAAGTGAGATCTGGTGACAAAACCCATGATGGATGATCAAGGGACAACAAACAGAATGGAGTGGGCTGGGAAGAAACATGCATAAAGATGTAATGTGTTGTCTCATAGGGTTGCACCCTAGACCTTAATTCCCGGTCTACCTACCCATTGATGACTTCACCCCATGCCAAAGGTACTCAAACCTGGACAGATGCAGCATATGATGGCAAAAAATACCTCAGAAGACTAACACAGAACTAAATCAAAAGGCAGCAAACAGATCTGCAGCACACCTTTCCCCACTCACCACCTACCCTTCTCCCTTCCTTCCTAGTTAGCCTGCCCCAATCTCAATCCAAAAACTGCCAGACACCTGCTTCCAGACAGATTGTTTTCAATACTTCAGTATGTATTCTTTAGGAGAAAAAAAAGGACTAGTCTAAAATCCTCACCATGGGGCGCCTGGGTGGCTCAGTCGGTTGAGCGTCTGACTTCAGCTCAGGTCACGATCTCGCGGTCCGCGAGTTCGAGCCCCGCGTCGCGCTCTGGGCTGATGGCTCGGAGCCTGGAGCCTGCTTCTGATTCTGTGTCTCCCTCTCTCTCTGCCCCTCCCCCGTTCATGCGGTGTCTGTCTCAAAATAAATAAACATTAAAAAAAAAAAAAAATCCTCACCAAACATGACTAGCTATTGCTGGCCATACTTTTACAAGGGAATGCAGCAAAGAACAGAAGGTCCAAATTCCAAAACCCCATGGGTCTCATCTTCTCACCAATGCACTTGCAATCAGAACAAGCTGCTCAGGGGGCAGCTGGGTGGCTCAGTCGGTTTAGCACCAGACCCTTGATTTCAGCTCAGGTCATGATCTCAGGGTTTGTGGCTCTGAGCCCCACAGGACACTGCAGAGCCTGCTTGGAGTCCTCTCTCCCCTCTCTGCCCTTGCCCCTACCCCCACATACTTTCTCTCAAAATAAGCTGAAAAAAAGAACAAGATGTTCAGAACCAACATTCTCTCTGCTATTTCCATCTTCATCCATTGTCCTGGGAAAGCCTCCAAACTGGATCTACCTACTAACCAGACATCTGAGACACCTGGGACCCTATTTCCTTTAAGAGCAATGCCAATCGCTAAAGCCCTTTAAAGGATAGAAGACTGGGTGGCTCTGTCGGTTTAAGCTTCCGACTTCGACTCAGGTCCTGATCTCACAGTTCATAAGCTCCAGCCCCACATCGGATCCCGTCTCCCTCTTTCTGCCCCTCTCCGACCTCTCTCACAAAAACAAATGAAATGAAACTTTAATGTTTATTTTTGAGAGAGCGTGAACATGGAAGGGGCAAAGAGAGAGGGAGACACAGAATCCGAAGCAGGCTCTAGGCTCTAGGCTCTGAGCTGTCAGCACAGAGCCCGATGCAGGGCTCAAACTCACGAACCATGAGATCATGATGTGAGCTTTAGTCAGAAGCTTAACCAACTGAGCCACCCAGGTGCCCCATGTAGCATTTTTAAAAAATACTAATAAAGGATATAAGATAGTAATACTAGCAGACCCAGTCAGTAATCAAGTTCACAAAAAACTCCAACCTCCTTCACCCCTTGCAGCAGGATCAAGGAACCACAACTGAACCCTAACACCAGAACCCTAGTAGTTGAAACAGAAACAAACTTTTTAGAAACATGAATCAGTCTTTTTTTTTCTTCCTTTGGAATAAGAGTATTCAAATCAATCACTTAAGCAGATTCAAAAAACAGATCAAAGAAATAGTAAAGGCAGCCCAATCACACCAAAGAGAACTACCACATCCTTGGCTCTAAAATGAAGGCTTCTCACATGTACCAAATTCCAGTCAAGCCAAAGGATTGCCTGGGAGAACCTCAGCCAATCTCAACCTACTCTTGGTTACTGAGCACCCCCCACTCAGTAGGGAGAGTAAAGCAATTATTTATTACTTCCAAGGCCACCACTTCCCTGTCTTGGAAATTTGGTGAAGCAACCTTCTATAGAGAAGGCCTTGAGCACACTCGACAACTCTAAACAAAGAGGAAAACACTTCCAAACTAAGAGTCCCTGAACTCCACAAGCTGTGTTTCTGACAGCAATATACCTTTTTCTACTGGCTGTGATTTTCTGTCCTATATTAACTAAAATTCATACTCACCAACTCATTGGCAGGTACAGGCAAGTTTTCTAAACTCCCATTTGAGAGTTGAAAAAAATGGAGATGCACCTGGGTGGTGCAAGTTAAGTGTACCACTTCGGCTCAGGTCACAATCTAGCGGTTGGTGAGTTCGAGCCCCGTGTCAGGTTCTGGGCTGACAGCTCAGAGCCTAGAGCCTGCTTCAGATTCTGTCTCTGTCTCTCTCTCTCTGCCCCTCCCCCCATTCACACTCTGTCTCTCTCAAAAATAAACATTAAAAAGTTTTTCAAAAAAAACACAGAAAACAAAGGGTTTGAGGGGTCAGGAAATGCATACGGTAAAGTTGAGAACTGTCTAAGGTTTCAACTCATTGCCCCTACTCCTTTCTTATCTCCAACACACCCCCTGGAAAAGGGAGGGCTTTCCACCACCAATTCCACCAATCATTAAGGTTCAAGCCTAAAATCTCAAAATACCCAAGACCTTAGCCCTCTAAGTGCAGGCAGGATACAAAAGTGACACCCTGTCTCCTATCTACCCAAGCCCCACCTTCAGGAAAACTAGGGTGGGGGAGGCCCCACTCACCTTGAAAATATAATAAGGAGCTACTTCTACCTTCCTTTCCCAGCTAACCTTCCCTCTTACCATCAACTTGTTCCCTTCCCTCTTCCCTCAAATTTAGCATCCTCCTAAGACCTAAGCAAACAAAAAAGCTTTAGTTTATCCCCTTGAGAACAATGATTTCAGAATGAAAATGCTAAGAAATGAAAATGAAGTTCCAAGAACTAGGCCTCAATCTTGGCTCTACCATGTTCTGATTTGAGAGCCACATAACCCCATGCACATCATCATCTGCCTATAGAGTGAGTGAGGCCACAGAAGCTCTGACATAAGCAGGTACACACTCCTTCCTACAAAAGACCCAATTTGGCTGGCTATGTGCTCTCCTTCATGGTTACTTTGAATACTGCCCCCAAAACCAATCTAATTTGTTTGAGCCCACCTTAGAAAAGTGTCAACAGAGCCAAAAGTCCTTAAAAAGGGTAAAACGGATAGACTAGTAAACCAAGACCAACACATAAATAAATGTGGTATAAGGTGGTAAAAGAAAAACCCCCACATAGTGGGACATATTTTGGGGCCACAGTCATGACATCACAAGTTTCACTTATCCCATTTATACATCCAACTTTTGCCATGACAGAAAAGTTTGAATCTCTACTTTCAAGGATGCCACTTAACTTTTTCTCCCCTGGACTAAGTATCACACACTTTATTCCAGTTCCTGCTAAACAGGAACAGATTATTCCAGTTCCTGCTAAGCAGGATGATCTGAAAGAGAAAAACTCCCCACATTCTTGACCCAGGCAGGTATCAATCCTCCAGTAGAGTGAAGAGGAGGAAGGAAAAAATTTTAACTAAAATGATGGTTTTTAATGGGAACCAGAGGTATGGTTACAATTACATAGTCCGACACAAAAAACCCATGAGTGATCAGGAGTTGGAAGGTTACAAAATAATGAGGGTAACACTGGGTACAAGAAGAAAAGCTGTTGCAGAACCTCAGGAGCCACGTTAATACGGCCTCTCCCTGCGATCCTGTCTGTGCTCACCCCTGCAAGAAAGAGTATCCATTAGGTCTGAATTACCAACCTCTCCACCCATCCAACCCCCAAAATCCTATCTGCCCCTGCTACCTACCAACAAGAGAGGTCTCTTCTCTACAAGTATAGAGTATAAATAAATGTGGGTCTAGAGATTAGTTCTCCAAGATAATATAATCCTCCTGCTCTCCTTCCATACCCCCACTATGGTTATAATCTCAGCTTTCCAATCTAGCTCTCAAAATGAAACCTTCCTATCATATGACCTCCCTTCAATTACTTTTTAAGAGTCTTACCTGGAGTCCATCTTGCCAGGGCCAAAGCCACCTCTGTCCCCACCACCCCGGCCCCCTCGGAAGCCCCCACGGTCCCCGCCTCGGCCTCGGTAGCCGCCCCGATCATAGCCTCCTCTGCCACCACGACGATCGTCTCCATAGTTACCCCCTAGGACAAAAGAAATAGGATAGATCATACACCCCCAAATCCCTACCTTCCCTCTAACCTCCCTGCTTAAAATTAAGGGCCCTGTGATCCCAACTCCTTATTACCAGTTCTGCCCCTTCTTACCCATATGAGAGCCTCCTGGTCCTCCTCCTGGGCCATCTGGTTTAGGGGCCTTACACTGGTTGCATTCATTCCTCCAAGAGAAGTTCATGTTCTCACATATACTGAGAAAAAGACAAACAATTAGTTTGGAAAAGTGGGAGTAAACAAGACCCAAGAATTAGGAAAAGATTCTAGTGACTTTAGAGATACAGCGAGGAAACAGAGGCCTCAGAAAAGCAAAAAGTCTTCTCAGGAACAGAACCAGGAAGAGAAAGTACAGATTACTAAATCCAGTGCAGTATCTTTCCCACTATAACAACCTTAATTAGGTAAGCTCTCAACCAAATTCTGTCCCCATCACTGTACCCTTGACATTTGTCCAGAAAATATCCAACTCTGCCATAGTATCAAAAGACACACATTTAACAGGACTGAGGAAAAAAGTCACTCACGGATTAGGACACTTCCAGTCACCAGCTCGCTGCTGTCCACCGCCACCACCACCTCCACTGGGGAATCCTCCCCGGCCACCGCCACCACTACCACCACCTCCATAGCCTCCACGGCCCATGGGTCCTAGTGTAGATAAAAGTAGGAGTCTGCTCCCCTTCCAAGTTTCATTAACCTAACTTTCTTTTCCTATGCAAGCCCTTACCATCCTCTCCACTCTACCCATCTCTTTATACCACCAGCAGGGAGTAGCTCCTCACCTCCTCGCCCTCGGCCTCCACGACCATTGCCACCACCCCGATTGAAGTCTGCTCGCCGAGTAGCAAATGATACCTTAATGGGATTCCCGGAGAATTCTTTACCTGAAGAAATAAAGGTTTAAAATGAGACTTTTTATTAAGACCTATGAATCCAAAAGCAAGTTTGGTACAATCAAAAGATTCTACACCTTCCTAAAAAAGGTTTATCATCAGATGAGACAGAAGCCAAATACTACAGTTTACCCTTGAACATGGGTCAGAACTGCACAGACCCACTTATACATGTATTTCTTTAATAAACACAGTACAGTACATTGAATGTATTTTCTCTTTACACTTGTCTTAGTAACATATAATGTACAAAATATGTGTTTATCAACTTATCAGTAAGGCTTCCAGTCAACAGTAGGCAACTGATAATTAAGTTTTGGGGAAGTAAAGTTATACGTAGATTTGTAATTGCACAAGAGGTCAGCAGTCCTAAATCCCCAGAATGTTGAAGAGTCAACTGTATATACACTAAAGCACCAGGTAAAAAGCATTGAAGACATGGGGCACGTGGGTGGCTCAGTCAGTTGAGCATCCAACTTCAGCTCAGGTCATGATCTCAAGGTTCATTATTACTTCAAGCCCCACACTGGGCTCACTGCTTGCTATCAGCACAGAACCAGCTTCAGATCTTCTGTCCCCTTCTCTCTACCCGTTCCCCCACTCACCCTCTCAAAAACAAATAAACATTACAAGAAAAAAAAAACAGCATTGAAGATGTAAAAGGAAACATTAAAATGTAACTTATCTCCCAAGGCTAGCTGTCCTATCCCACACACTCCACCAGCCTCCTCATACATACCATCAAACCAGTCAATAGCTGCTTTAGCAGAAGGTGGGTCATCAAATGATACCGTTGCCTCTCCCTTCAGCTTGCCTGTTTCTCTGTCTGTGTACAGATTAATCATGGGCTGTCCTGTTTTCTTATTTGTCTGAAAAAAGCAATATGAGATAACATCTTACAAGACAGCATTACCCACCTTCCACCTTTCTTCAAGAATCTGAGGCTGATCATAACCATATTTCAGCTCCTCTCTTCCCAGTTACAATTTCCTATATCACGTAACTTGAATTAAAGTCACTGACTACAATTATGTCTCACTTCAATACTGAAAGATTATAAACTGCAAATTCGAAAGTTTAGGACACTCCCCCTCTTTTTTCAATTGTGCCTTTCTGCGTGAAGATGTATTTCAGAAAATGGCAACAGCTAATGTTTTTTCCTCAAAAAATTAAGCTGGCAACCATTAAGACTTTTATTTTTACTAACGTGTGAAATCCAAAAACTTCCAACACTGACAGAAAAGACAGCACTACTATGCTCCACAGTACCTTAATAATACCAATCTGCTTGAAGTAATCAGCCACAGACTCAATTGTAACATTTTCGCCCAAGCCTTGCACGAAGATGGTGTTGTTGTCTGAATTATCCTGTTCTGCTTGAACAAAAAAAGAAATGTGAATATGGAGAACACTAGCAAAGGTAAAAAAAAAAAAAAAAAAAAAGGTGACAGTGACTCTTAACCCAACTTTAATACTTGTTATTAAGCTCTCAAAGAAAAAAAATCCTAAAGAAACCAATCTGATTTAAGGTCAGGCAAAAGACAGAAGTCTACCTACCTCCCTTCTAGTATTTGAGTGCCTATATGCTAGCCATTTCACAAATTTAGTTTTACAACTATCCTTTGAAACATGTTAATAGGCATTAAAGAAACCAGGGCTCAGGAGTTTACTGCCCAAGGTTACAAAGTATACAGTGTTTGTCCATTTTCAAAGTAAAAAACCTTTTTTACACTACAATCCAACACACAGCCAACAGAGACTAAATCCTTCCCTTTATGGGTCTTTTCATTTACTAATTTAGTCATGATCCACATATGTAAAAACCACTGCTTTAAATCAGCAGTACCAGAGTATGATCTACACACAGATGCATCACCATCTCCTCAGACTTACTGGAAATGCAGATTATCAGGCTCCCCCCAGACCCACTAAATTGCTGGGGAATTAAACCACTCATGAAAGTATTTCTGATATATGCTCATTTATTTACAGATAACTGCTAACTACAACTATGCCTAAATTCCCTTCATTTTCCTTCTTCTCTACCCGACCTTTTTCAGACTCCTTTAAGTATTGAAGAACAACCAATAAAAGTTCTGACACCACATTAGCCATTCCTTCATGCCAACTGTGGACTCACCAGAGTCATGACGTGATCCTTGGTCCCGAGGGCCTTAAGTGACATGAAAAAAAAAAAAAAACAAACAAGGAAAGAGAGGCTGTTAGTCAACAGGGAGAGACAGACAAGGAACAAAATTAACACCAATCCAAACTCTTGCAAAATTATCAGGTTAAGTGCTCACAGCCTCATCCAAACCCTGTCCTGGGTTACCTACCCAGAGAAAACCCTAGACAGGGCTGGGGAAGACACACATACATAAGATCTGTATGTAACTTGAGTCCCCACAGGGACAACTCCACACTTCAGAAAATTCTGCCTCCCCCAGCTCAGGCTGGGAAATGTCCTCAGCACAGACTGGGGGGGGCCAGGAATGAGACCCATTGCAGTTAACAAAACCAACTCATAGCTTGGCCCTGTTCTCTCACACCAGAGAGAAATGGGCTCACCACCAGCAATGTGATATGCATTCATCCAGTTTCTCCAAACTTTAACACCAAAGACACTTATCCCTTGTGGAACAATTTTTAATTTCATCTTTAGAAAACCATTCTTAAAACCATGTTGTTTCCCCAACCACATGAAGATAAAAAAACATACATAACAGCTATTGTATTTTTAAAGCATGTCCCAGGGAACAGACCAGAAATCTTATTTCCATAATGCAGCCTCTATTTTTTTTCCAGAGACCATCTTTGACCAAAGTTTATCTGAATTCACCATATATAAATATTGTACCCACACTCAATGACACCTAAATCATGAACCCAAGCCTTTGGCTTTAAATGTTGAGACAAATCAAGAAACCTTTTGTTAGTTAACCAAACCAGAAAAGTTCCAGCTTACTGGGAGACTTCTCAAATTTGCCATTTTTCCATGAATTCAGTTTGTGCTGTTAAGACCTGGTTATTTCCCATGAGCCACACATGCTCCCAACCTTTCTTGTAGTAGTCCACACCTTCCTTCCCAGAGCTAGTTTCTATTTGCTCATCTGAATTGAGTTTAAGTACATATATGTAGAAATGCATTGACACCATTCAGTATTTAATATATAAACATATACCAACTTCACCGTCTTCAGGGCAGGGCAATATTTCACATCCCCCTTCCAGAATTAAAACATTTGGAGATTGTTACACACACACACACTAGCCTTGGACACACTGATCAAAAGGATCCTAAAGCCAAGTTGGCACCACGTGTTCCAGCACACACTCTCCAGTTTCACATAACGGTGGTCACTAAGTGCCAGGTGTGGCAACAGTCCTGTCAGAGGCCTACTAAACACCTCTTATTAACCTGGGTCAAACCAATTTGGCACCAGATGACTGCTGAGTCTTACCCCGCCTGCCTCCAGGTTAGCACCCATCTGGCAGCAGGTGGCATTCTACCCCACCCCTTTCTGGAGGTGGTTCTGGACACTTCCAATACCTTTGACATTTAAAACACGCTAAGACATCTGCAAATGAACAATCAGACAAAGCATTGCTGGGATTTGGGAATTTTGGAAACTCTGTTCACTTACCACCAAATTTATTGAAGCCACCACGGTCACTTCCGCTGGAGAAGACAAGTTAGAAGAAAGGACATGAAGCTTCCAACGGCTACAAAAGGGCGTTTTTTGATTTTGTTTAACATTCCCCAAACGTGAGTTGGTGTTTTGGGAAAAAGATACAAGTGGCTACTAAAATCCATTTCCCTTCCTGACCACCCCTTGTCTGACCTTTGAGCATGTCACACACTCGTGTGCAATTTCTCAGACACAGTTTTTAAGGATTTTGCTTTAAAAGGTTATGTATCTATTTCCTCTGGAAAAAAAAAAATGACCCATTTTCCTTGGTCGTTCTTCCGATGTAGCAGATGTTTTTTCCTCTTGTCGCGAGTGGTTGACAACCCAGTAGTTCGTTTAAAAACCCTACCCCCCAATTCACCCAGAAGACATTTCACACCAGGCTGGGGTAGCCCTGAACACATTTTTGTGGTTTTTGCTTTGAAAGCAGCAAGCAGACCCAACCCCATTCCATAAAAAGTCAAAACCAAAGGCAATTTCCCCTTAAAGCAAGACAAACTTCGCTAAGCCCTATCCTAACTACTGAGCTGTTTTTGATCTCCCCCCACCCCCGGGGTCACCCCTTCTACACTGCGAGAAGAGCGGAGTATTTTGCAATGTCACCTTTCATACCTGTGGCACATAAAATGCAGAGCAAGTTAACAGTCACATAACAGTTGTTTTTCTTTTCAAAGTTTTGCATTAAACACACGCACACAACAGTGTTTTCCTTATTTTTGTAAGGTTTTTGAGATTGCCCCCACCCACCTCTGAATACTTACCACACGCAAACTCTCATTTAAAAACCCTACTTTTCCAAAAAAGGAGTTAACACACTGACATTCCTCCCCTTTTCAAAGGGAGACAGAGGAAGGTCCTTCAAACATATTTACCAACAGATTTGACCAATGCTTTAACATCAAATCTAAGGTTTTATACTTCAACTACAGCGGGAAGGGGAAGAAAGAGAAGGTCCAGCTGGACAAGTAGCAGGAGGAGGGGGACAGTGGAGCAAATAGATGGGATACCACTGTCAAGCGTATTTTGTCCAAAAGGTCTGCACACTTCAGACAGCTCCATAAACCAAGTCACACACAGAATCATTACTGCCAGTCAAATTACTGCCATCAAGCACATGGATTCAAATAACTACAAAATGCGGGAAGAGTAGCCAATTCCTGGAAGCTAAAGTCATCAGGTTAAGCATTAACAACTCCTTTAGAGGACACATGGGAATACATTTAACAAGTTTCCCTACTACCAGGAGTGGGATCATCGGTTTCCCTTGCAAAGAAGACTTTACTTCCATGTTTCTTGCCTAGGATATCAATGACTCCAGTCCATATACACCCACATATTTTTTCCTTTTTCTTTGAAAATAAAACCTCAGTACTCAAATCTCTATTCAAAGGTGTGGGTGAGAGTTCAGCCTCCCAAATTCTCACCAAAAAATGGGAATGTACGAAGAAACCATCAGTGTCCCCAACTCCAAGCCCTCACAAATCCCTAGAATAAAACTAATCATGCACTAAGGAACTGGGCTTCAAGGGATATTCATGCAACCCTCCATAGTCCCCAAGAGATGTTACTCCCTGGCTCACAAGAACACCTACCCCATGCCGCCTCTGCCTCCACGGCCACCTCCACGACCTCTGGGTTCATAGCCACCACTGCTGCGGTTGTAACCACCGCCACCGCCCCGGCCGCGGCCCCCACGGTCCTGCTGGCCTCCCCCGTAGCCACCGCCACCACCACTCTGGTCCTGACCGCCATAACCGCCGCCGCCTCCACTCATGGAGGACTGATCTTGGCCATAGTTACCTGTCAGAAGTGAAAGAATTTTTTAAAGAAAAAACTGAAGTGGGAAAAAACAGTGCCAACACTTAGACAACAGAAATAAAAAGACAGCTAAGGAACAAGAAAACAAAATGTTAAGAACCTTTTAGGATAAGGGGCCAAACGGTAGAACAGAAGTCTCTACAGAAAACAGGCATGAGACAAAACTGAAGACACCTCACCTCCACCACCCCCTCCACCACCACCTCCAGTGCTACTGTTGTACTGGTTCTGCTGTCCATAGCCTTGAGGGGGATTATAGGAGCTTTGCTGCTGTCCATAGCCTTGCTGCTGTCCACCATAGCCAGACTGCTGGCCATAGCCCCCACTTTGGGGCTGCCCATAGCTGCTGCTCTGAGAACTACCACCGTAACTAAGGAGAAAGAAAAAAACAGAATCATAATGCCAGTATGTCCAAAACTTCATTTTTGGCACATTCCATTCCCTGTACCCACCCCCGTTACAAAGACTCCTCCCCCCGACATTACTCCTAGGGAGAAATGAATTCTTATCAATTCACACCTAACCATATTCCAGGCCTCCCCCTCCCCAAACACCTTACCTTCCCGAGGTGCTGCTAGGAGCTGGCTGCTGGCCATAGCCAGGATAAGAGGACTGTTGCCCATAAGATGACTGAGAACTCTGGCTACTGCCATAGCCACCAGTTGAGCCATATCCTTGGGGAGCTGACTGAGTGCCATAGCCTGCTAACAAGGAAAAGAAAGGAAGTCAAATACTATGAGAAAAAAGACAGGTAATAGGTTGAAGAATCATTATGTACCACTTAATGCTACCCATACTTGAAAAGTCAGCCTCTTAGAAGCTGCTTGCAAATCTTTTAAATCAAAGATGCCCTTCCCCTTCTACCCTAAGGCTTATAACTAACTTCTACCAGCTTCAGAGTTCCCATCTCATCCCACCTACCCCAAAGCCAGTTTCCAGGACCACTACTAATCACAACCCACAACCCAAGAGATCCCTATTCATTAACAGTGTTTTTAATATTTTCTCCCTGTATGAAAAGCCTAAAACTTTCTCCCTTTAGGAAATCCTCACCCCCACATTTCACTGTCGTGCTGAGGGAAAACAGGGAAAAGTAGACCATGAACAGAAAAATAAGTGAAAAAAAGAAACCAGAATTACAAACTAGTATTTGTTTGAAAAGACTGGACTCTGAATAAAGATTCAGACTCCAAGAAAGAAAAACAGAAAAGAAAGAAGAAAAGATTCGGACTCCAAAATGTTTTAAGGGTTACAGACTGGTTAAGGGAAAAAAAACATATGACAATTCCAACATTAGAGCACCACTTAAGTTTAAGGAAAGCAACATTCAAAAAGAGCAGGAAGAGGCAGGGTAACCCACTCAAAGAGACTCACTGTTCTGGGTCTGTCCATAAGAAGAACCATAGCTGCTCTGGCCATAGCCTGAAGTGTCTGACTGGCCATAACCACTGTAACTCTGCTGTCCATAGGGCTGATTGCTCTGCTGGGAATAGCCCTGCCCAGGCTGGGTGGGGTACGCCCCATAGCTGGAGAAAAAGAAACTGCAATCAGGAAAAGATACCTTAGCCTCCCCTGCCCCTGTACAAACTCCTGAAAGCCCTGAAATGACACTCACCTTTGGGTTGCTTGTTGGGTATAGTCTGCAAAAGAAAAATATAGTTACATTACCTCAGCCATCCCTACATGAGTGGAAAGGAATTAAATCTCTTAACTCAACCCCTAGGGCCTCCAGATAATATCAACTATGTTTGGAAAAAGGCAGAAATTCCCTCATGAAACACTAGTTGAGCGGAAGGACAAGGTGGCAGGTCATAATCAAGTTTACTTACAATAAAGAAAAGAAAGGGGGAAAAAAAAGCAAATCTTTACAGACACCACTAAGTCTTGACTACTGGAATAAACTAGTATCTTGGTGGAACACTACAATTTTCTGCAAATTCAACTGATGCCAGGAACTGCACAAACCTACACACGTTTTATTTTCATACCCACTCTAAGAGGAAGGGATCACCAGTAGTCAAACTAAAGTCACAGATCTACCTAAGTGGGACAGGTTTTAACGCAAGCAGGAGACAGCAATGATCAGGATGGGCCTCCCCACTCTCTCGACCAAGGCCAAGCTTCACCCTTTGCCCAATTTTGGAGAATGGCAAAGTTGGCTCTTAGAGGAAAACCAGGTAACCAAGAGAACGCTTTGACCCCAAATGACAGAGATCATCAGAGTTCTCCCTAGGAGCCCAATCTGGGTACCCAAGTCCCCAGTCCCGTGGCTCCGATTCGGTTTTTTCATCTACCTTGCTTTCCTCGGGGCTGTGAGGAGACTCGAAAACCAAAGACAGCGAAAGCGCTTTTAAACCGCCACACCGAACGCGCAGATCAACTCGTCTCCTCAGTACAGGAAACGAGGCCGCTTCCCCCGCAGGAAAAGGGTAAAGGACCGGGAGAGGGTGTGGCCTCAAGCAGTCATTCCTTTGGTTCCCACCATAGAAAGCGGAAATTTAGGCGGGAAAACCCTCGGCCAGGTCCCAAGTCCGTTAGACGACCCCCCCCCAGGCCTTCCCCCAAACCGTTAAGCGGGCGCACTGCCCCGATCCCCAGCCTCCGCCCCCGGCCGCGTGGCAACCGAGGCGGGAACCAGGCGGTCCCGCCCCTTCCCAAGGGACCCCGGGGGCGAGGCCCACACCGGACGCGCGCCGCGGAGTCTCCAGCGGAGGGTATCGCGACAAAAAGCAGGGCTAACACGAGGCGGGAGGGGGTTCGCGCCGCGAAAAAGGGGGGAGGGGCCAGCAGAGCGCGTGCGCGCACTGAATGCCCGGATGCAGCACTGCGACAAAGCGGGGCCGAGCTCGGGGCTGGGAATGAGAGGAAAAAAAGCTTCGAGGACCGAGCATTTCCATCCGTGTCTCACGTTTCAAATCACCAAAAAACGTCCCTCTCAAATCTCACCTCAAGTAAAGGGACTACGAAGGGAAAATCCCCTGCCCCGCACAAGGCGCCAGAGGAGCGAAACAAAATGGCGACATCGGCCTCCCCCTTCCACCCCTCTCGCTGCTTCCCGCCACAGTGGTGCGAGAAGACCCTACATGCGATCGTCGCCCGGGTCCCACCGAAAAACAAAAGCCCAACTGGAGGGAACGAAGCCCCACGCCGGCGCGCCACCGCCGCCTCCCGCCCTTACATACCGTTTGAGGCCATGTCCGCGCACGCGCGCACAGGCCGACAAGCAACAAAATTCCAACACCACAGAGCACCGACGCCTCGAGGACTGAGCAGCCCCGCCTCCTGCGTCGAGGCTTATGTAGTCCTCCCCGCCTACGTACCGCGGAGGAATGTACCAAATGCTGGAAAGAAAGGGGGGAGCGTGGCCGGATTCCTACCAATCTTCAGGGAGTATAAAGAGCCCGAACAGACAGAGGAGAGGCATATTAACTAAGAAACTTGCAAATAACGTATATAATCCTATTTTTTCTGGCAAAGCACTTCGACTCGCCCTGTGGAACTAGCCCACTATCCACCTTCACCCCTATAAAGGTATAATGATACGGTCTGATTACCCTCTGGGGGCGGGGCAAGGAGCCTAGGGCGTCTGCGAACGCAACTGTAGTCAAAGCCGGGAGTCGTGGGGCGGGAACCGAAATTCTTCTGGCTGGCCCATTTCACTGGGCCCCACTTTCACTCAGGATGGCAAGCTCTTGCGCTCTATAGCCCATCCACTGCCCCAGGAGCTTGGTAACTCCGGCGCTAACCTTCTCTGGCTCAAACATTCCTCCCCCGAAACACACACCGAACCTCTCCCTTCCTGTATCTCGATTTCATCGTCTTTCGGGGTCGCATTTCCTTAGTCCTTGCTAGGATTTGTGGATTGTGACGGCTGACCTGAAAGAAGGAATAGAGTTGTCCTAATCTGGTCCAGCACTGGTACCCCACCAAACCCTCAGGGTTTTGCCCTTGACTAGCGGTAGGACCAGAAAGCCCAGGCCCTCTGGACCTCAGAGAGCGTTGGGATTAGTTTCCGGTCTCCCAGCCTTCTACTGATACGGAGCTTTTTATTTTCTTGAAGCCCTAGCAAGGAACCAATGGGAATATCCAGTAATAACTGATATTTAGATAGAGCTTAAGTGGTTTCAAAATGTACAATCAGGGGCGCCTGGCTGGCTCAGTTGGTGAAGCCTGCAACTCTTGATCTTAGGGTTGTGAGTTCCAGCCCCATATTGGTGTACAGATTATTTAAAAATAAAATCTTAAAAAAAAAAAAAGTGTAATCAACTGCTTTTCCATCACAATCTTATGAAGAAGGTAAAGGTGTCTCCATTTTATAGACAAGAAAGGAGACTAAGACCAAGTGCAATACAGATTATAGAGTGGCTAAAGGTTTAACCTGATTGGAGCAGAGGTCTTTGTAGCCACAAAACACTGCTTTAGTTGGTTAAATGAACACTTTGCAGTGCTCTGAAGCCTGTTCACTCCCTGTGAGTACAAGGACAAAAAGTGAAATTCAAATTAACTTGCAATTTGAATTTTAAGCAGCCTTGCCTAAAGAAGTAAATTTTAAAGTATTAAATAAAACAAGACAGGGGCGCCTGGGTGGCTCAGTCTGTTAAGCATTCAACTCTTGATTTCAGCTCAGGTTGTGATCTCATGGTTGGTGGGATCCAGCCGGTGTGGGGCTCTGAGCTGACGGGGAGGAGCCTACTTGGGATTCTCTCTCTCCTTCTGCACTCTCCCCAGCCCCCACATGCTCTATAAGTAAATAAGATAGAGGGGCACCTAGGTGGCTCAGTTAGTTAAGCAACTCTTGATTTTGGCTCAGGTCATGAGCTCACAGTTTGTGAGTTTGAGCCGGAGTGCTTGGGATTTTCTCTCCGTCTCTCCCTCTCTCTCTGACCCTTCCCTGCTCTCTCTCTAGCATGCACACATGCATGCTCTTTCTCTCTCTTTCTCAAAATATGTAAATTAACTGTTAAAAAATGGGGGGGGGAGAAAAAAAGTAAAACACTTTAAAAATATGGGTAGAGGCCAGGAATGCTGCTAAATATCCCTACAATATGCAGAGTAGTTCTGCCACAACAAGGCCCAAGATGCCAATAGTGCTGAGATTGAGAAACCTTGCCATATAATAAAGATGACCAGATTCCCTATGGATAGGTACTTAGATGACTTATAATATTTTGATATATAGACCATCCTGTAATGACAGTGGTATAAATTGGGAGTTCTTTGTTGCAGATGACATAATCCACTTTAGTTTAAGCAGAAAAAAAAAATGTCATAGACAGTTACCACATTTCTGATAGAGTCAAAATCAAGCCTGGATGCTTCCTAGCCAATAACACATAGCAGTCCAAAGGTCCAATGACACCACAGAGACCTTTTCCGGTAGAAATAAATTCCAGTGCTGTCACCTCATGCCATTGACGTAAATTATACTAGGGATGTTATAACCTCCATAAGAGCTACTTGTGACAGACCAAAAGCTTGAGATACTATGCTGGCCAGAATATCTGAACTTCCCACAAATGGTTGCTGTCTCCAATCTTGTGTGATGCATCTGCTTGACAAAATTGGACAGGAGATGATTAAGAGACACACATGGAACTTGAGAGGGTCATGGCTGGACATACACATCCGGGAGCTGAAGGCATAATGTGGATAAGATTGTCTAGACCTAGTTTTTAACCTGGAGTCCCCACTAGGGGTTTGAAAATAGCATCCAGGGAATAACAAATTTGGACAGAAAAATATTACTTTTTTTTTTTTTTTTACTAACCTCCAATTGGCATTTAGCATTTTTCTCAATATGGTGTCTATAGACAACAAATCATAGTAGCTCAACCGATTGAGCAATCCAGGTGCCCCCACAAAGATGTTTTTAAGAAATATGTTGGGGCGCCTGGGTGGCTCAGTTGGTTGAGCATCTGACTTCGGCTCAGGTCGTGATCCCATGGCTCATGAGCTCAAGCCCGCATCAGGCTCTGGGCTGACAGCTCAGAGCCTGGAGCCTGCTTCTGATTCTGTGTCTCCCTCTCTCTCTGCCCCTAACTCACTTGCATTCTGTCTCTGTCTCTCTCAAAAATAAATACACATTAAAAAAAGGAAGAAATATGTTGATCAGGGGGTGTCTGGGTGCCTCAGTTGGTTGAGCATCCGACTTCAGCTTGAGATATGATCTCACGATTCATGGGTTCGAGCCCTACATCGGGCCTTATGCTGACAATGCAAAGCCTCCTTTGGATTCTGTCTCCCTCTCTTTCTGCCCCTTCCCTGCTCATGCTCTATAAATAAATAAATAAATAAATAAATAAATAAAACATTAAAATTAAAAAAAAAAAAAAGAAATATGTTGATTGGAGTTCTGTGATTCAGGGACTGGATCTTCTTCATCTTCCTCTCTCAAGTCTGCCACATGCTCAGTACATATTATGCAGTGCTTTAACCATGTTTGCTGAAGCATAAAAGTTAAGAGCAGGAACTATGACCAGGTGACCTGGCTTTCTGGCTTTGCTACCTTCTGTATAGCCCTGGGCATAGCTTTGGACATTTCTGTTCCTATTTGCTCATCTGCAAGATGCAATCCTCACATCAACCTTTTATTGTGAAGAATAAGATAAATAAAATTATCATTATTAAATATTAGTTTTGTTACCAAATTGCTTCATCTGTTTTGCACACTAATGTATCCAGAACAGTGCCTGGAAAACTGTAGGTGCTTGGTAAATAGTTGTAGAATTAATGAATGAATGAGTGATGGACTTCCCTTTGTCTTACTCCAGAGTCACACTGACCTTCCAATGGGGTGGATGAAGGGTGTTGAACCAAAAGGGCTTAAATTAGTAGGAGTTTGTGGGAAAGCCTAGGGCACAGCCCTCAATTTTTTCTGTAGTAAAAAGTATCAAACCTACAAAGGAACTTCTAGAACCCATATCAAAGGTAATTTGAAAAGGAAAATCTGCATGGCATGTGTACCAGGAATAATTTCATTTGTCTTTATTTTTTATTTTATAATTTTATTTTTTTAATTAAAAAAATTTTTAATGTTTACTTATTTTTGAGAGAGACAGAGAGACAAAGCGTGAGCGGGGAAGGAGCAGAGAGAGAGAGGGAGACACAGAATCCAAAGCAGGCTCTAGGCTCTGAGCTATCACCACAAAGCCCAATGCAGGGCTTGAACCCACGAACCATGAGATCATGACCTGAGCCGAAGTTGGATGCTTAAACAACTGAGCCACCCAGGACCCCCTATTTTTTTTTTATTTTTTAATGTTTATTTATTTTTGAAAGAGACAGAGCGGGGGAGGAGGAGGAGCAGAGAGAGAGAGGGAGACACAGAATTGGAAGCTGGCTCCAGGCTCCTAGCTGTCAGCACAGAGCCCCACATGGGGCTCAAAGTCACAAACCACAAGATCATGACCAGAGCTGGAAGTCAGAACCAACTGAGCCACCCAGGTGCCCCATTTCTTCATTTTTTTTATATATATGAAGTGTTTAAAGGAAACTCACTTTTTCCTGGATCCTCTTTTATATTTTAATTTCTTACTATGAATGTATATTGACCAATTCAAAAAAGAAATTACAAAAAAGAAATTGACTTTTACAGAGCAGCACAGCAAAGATGGTAAAAGGATTTTACAGAATGGGACCATTAGGATGAGAGGGGTGATTAGTTTTGCATTGAGTAGAATATAATGGGTTATCCTTCCCTGAGGTGATGACATTTCAGCTTGGAGTTTATCAGCCTAAATCCAGCGAGAACAGAGGAAGGAGGGAGGAGACAACTTGACTGAATTCTTGTCCTGGCCTTGCACTTTGGCTGGGTCCCTGTCTACAAGATCCAGAAGGAAGAACTGAAAATGTCCCTCAGGAGTGTTCACTGAGCCTGAGGAACAGTGTGGAGGGATAGTGTTAGGGCTGTAGACCAGACCTGGGCCACTTCCAGCCTGCAGTGCTAAGTAGAGAAACTCATTCCTTCCTCTAGGCCAATGTGACAAATGCAGGGCTGAAGCCTTGGGGAAAGGAGCAGGAGCTAAGTTTCTTTCCTTTTTTTTTTTTTTAATTAAAAAAAATTTTTTTCCCTTTGTAAGTAATCTCTACTCCCAATTTGGGACTCAAACTCACAATCCTGATATTAAGAGTTGCACGCTCTACTGACTAAGCCAGCCAAGCGCCCCAGCCAGGAGCTGAATTTCACTCTGCCCCAATTAGCTTTTCTGTAGGACAAAATCCATACCATCCTAAGCAGAGGCCTTGAGGCATAAAAAGACTCTTACTTCATACCACTCAAAACAGGAATAGAAGAAAGTGACCTTGTAGATCAGTTGTGAATATCAAATGATATTTCCATTTGCAAATCACCTGTAACTTCATCTGGAACATAATAGGCATGAATAAACGTCCTTTTCTCTCTCACCCTCCTTCAAGATGTACAGCTTCCAGAAAGAAATAACTATTTTATTATTTCCTTGGGCAGGACAGGAAGTGCCCCTATGGGGCCCACTCAGGTTTTGTGTCTCTAGAAGAGGTTGTCATGGTAAACAGAACTGGGAAAGTAAATACCAGGCAGATAATTGGGCTGCACTAAGAGAAAAGCTGCTTGCACCAGCTGGAAAAGGGCCACACAGGTCACTGGGTCTGAACACAAAGGGCAAGGCCTCCCAGGAGGCAGGGCGAGGAAATTGAACAGGCACAGGATGAGGAGCCTGGGGACAGTGGGAAACTGTCGCGTCTTTGTGCCACAATCACTTCCAAATGGGGTAGATGTCCCAAGGGAACAAATTGGGCGTACCCAAATTCTGGTACCTGGCTCATGAAAAATGTAACATAAAAGGCTCTGGTAGCATTCCTGCATCATTGCTTTTTTTGAGGCCCCAGGGCCCTTAGGGTCTTCAGCTCTAAAGACAAAGGAAAAGGGAGAGGGTAGAGCAGAAGAAATTGGGACTGCCAGACAAATATGCAAAAGAATCTGACAAAACTTGTTTATGCTTGACTTGTTCATGCAAAGAAGATTTAAACCCTCACACGCCAAAAATATATATACTTTAGATTCAGTTGCATATTTTGACAGAAAGGTGTAAGAGTTCTGACTTTCTGTGGGGCAATTAAAAGGAAAATTACACATAGGAAACTTTTTTTTCTGTAAACTGTTGTCTCAAGAGAACTATCTAGAGCAGTATGATCCACCTATGTACTTTAAATTTTTTAGGAGTAATATTTTAAGAAGTAAAACGAGGGGCACCTGGGTGGCTCAGTCGTTAAGCATCCAACTTCAACTCAGATCATAATCTCAAGGTTCATGGGTTCGAACTCAGCATTGGGGTCTGTGCTGACAGCTCAGAGCCTGGAGCCTGCTTCGGATTCTGTGTCTCCCTCTCTCTCTGCCCCTCCCCCACTCATTCTCTCTCTCTCTCTCTCTCTCTCTCTCTCTCTCTCTATCTCTCTCTATCTCTCGTAAATAAACTTAAAAATGAATAAAAATAAAAAGTAAAACAAATTAGTGAGATAGTTTACATTATTTTTTTCCTCTACTAAATCTTTGAAATCTGGTAGGCCACCAAGATGAGCCTGAAAAGGCTACACACACCAAGAAGGCACAGACAGACACATGTACACACCTAGAAGGACATCCCTGGTCATTTCCATGACTGCTTTTTTCTGTTCCCAACTAAACAGTTGTTTTTCCGTTGTTGTTATTTCTAAGAATTTTGTACTAGGACGCATGGGTGGCTCAGTCAGCTAAGTATCAGACTAGCTCAGGTCACGATCTCACAGTTCACGAATTCAAGCCCCACATCAGGCTCTGTGCTGACAGCTCAGAGCCTGGAGCCTGCTTCGGCTTCTGTGTCTCCCTCTCTCTCTCTGCCCCTCCCCCGTTCACACTCTATCTCTCTCTCAAAAATAAATAAAACATTACAAAAATAAAAAATAATTAAAAAAAAAAATTTTGTCCTAAGACTCCTGCCTTTTAGCTGATTAGAAACCAGAGAATTTAGCAACTCCTTTCTTTAGTAAAAGTTTCATATGAAATAACTTACAAAAGTTTTGTTTGAAAAAAAAAAAAAAGAGTGGTGCCCGGGAGGCTCAGTCAGTTAAACGTTCAAAACTTGCTTTTGGCTCAGGTCATGATCTCATGGTTCAAGAGTTCAAGCCTTGCATCAGACTCTGTTGCTGACAGTGCAGAACCTGTGTGGGATTCTCTCTCCCTGTCTCTCTCTGTTCCTACCCTGCTCACATGCTCTCTCTCTCTCTCTCAAAGTAAATGAATAAACTTTTAAAAAAAGTAATTAGTTAATTAAAAAACAGAGAAGCCCGGGGGCACCTGGATGGCTTAGTCAGTTGAGCACCCAACTCGATTTTGGCTCAGATCATGATCCCAGGGTTGGGGGATGGAGCCCTGAGTATCCCTCTGTGCTGAGCATGGAGCCTGCATAGAATTCTCTCATTCTCTGCCTCTGCCCCTCTCCTCTGCTCACACTCTCCCTCTCTCTCTCTCTCAAATAAAAAAAAAAGAGGGGTGCCTGGATGGTTAAGTTGGTTGAGCATCTGACTCTTGATTTTTGCTCGGGTCATGATCTCATGGATTCTGGAGACTGAGCCCTGCGTTGGGCTCTGTGCTGACAGCATGGAGCCTTCTTGGGATTCTCTCTCTCTCCCTCTTTCTCTGCTTCTCTCCCTCTCTCTCTCTCTCTCAATAAATAAGTAAACTTTAAAAAAAGAAAAGAAAAAAGAAGTCTGAAAAACATAGCATAATAAAACTGGAAGATTTGCTTCTCATTTTGGACATTTTCTTTCCTGATGATCCTTACTGAAATAAGGCAATTTTATGGGTAAATTTGGCCTTAGTAATTTCTAGCAAAGATGCGTTTCTTCTCTGTGATAGAGGAAAGACATCATCCCCAAAGCCAAACCACCACTGAGTATAAAATTGGAGATGCAGACATGGTTTGTTTTAGTCCACAGGGAAAAATAACATAGTCCTGCCCAATATAATTGTTATTTGATACTTTTCTATGACAATAGGCAAAACCCTCTGGACCAGTACCAAAGTTGTGTAGAAATTTGTGATAACCGTATCAAAATATATCTAAATTCAGGGGAATTATGGATTTGTGATTCACCAAGGTCTTCATATTTCAGAACTTCCTTTTACTGGCCTAAGACAAACAAGTAGTATTTACATTGAAATGGTTCAAGTAGAGGTGCCTCAGTGGCTCAGTGGGTTAAGCATCTGACTTCAGCTCAGGTCATGATCTAAGGTTCATGACTTCGAGCCCTGCATTGGGCTCTCTGCTATTAGCGCAGAGCCCACTTCGGATCCTCTGTCTCCCTCTCTCTCTGTGTCCCTCCCCTGCTAGCTCTCTGTCAAAAATAAATAAACATGAAAGAAAGAAAGAAAGAAAGAAAGAAAGAAAGAAAGAAAGAAAGAAAGAAAGAAAAAAAAAAGAGTTCTACTGAATTCTACTGACTGAGCCAGCCAAGCACTCCCTGAAGATAACTTTGTTTCAGCTTTGGTCTAAGCTATTTAATTATTACCAAAAGCAAATAGATGTGCAGGACCTGCTTTCCCTAGTAATTCTCAATAATTCAGACTTTTACTTTACCCTCTAAAATGTCTGAGTAATAAAACCTTTAATCTTTAATCTCTGTACCCTGGAAACACTGTCTCTCTCAAAAAGAATCCAGGGGCGCCTGGGTGGCTTGGTCGGTTAAGCGTCCGACTTCGGCTCAGGTCATGATCTCACGGTCCTTGAGTTCAAGCCCCGCGTCGGGCTCTGTGCTGACAGCTCAGAGCCTGAAGCCTGTTTCAGATTCTGTGTCTCCCTCTCTCTCTGCTCCTCCCCTGTTCATGCTCTGTCTCTCTCTGTCTCAAAAATAAATAAACGTTAAAAAAAATTTTTTTTTAAATAATAGAAAAAAAAAAGAATCCAGAGAGCAAATGGGCACAGACCTAAAGACAAAACATGTTTGAAAAGTGGGTGAAACCTGAAGAATCTTTACACAGAAATGGTAAAATAAAACACAAGGATGTAAGCTTTTCGCTCCTAACACAGGGAAAGGAACAATAAGGAAACTTCCTGTAACATGGAGAGCCTATGATTTTATACATTGGAAAATACAAAAATAGGTTGCAACAGTGTGGGTTCCAGCTGGCATGCTGGGGACCCTATGGCTGTAAGTGTTTGACATTGCTGGCTGGGAGCACCGCTGGGACCCACACGCTGCAGGGACTGTTTCAGGATGTGCTAATTACAGGGACCGTTGCACTGTTTCAACAGATATGCTGGCCATCCACTCTGTATGTAAACTATATTAGTACTTCAGACTCCAAGTGGGATGTGCAATCATGCTCCCCCCGGATAAAATACAAAGGTCTGGATAGCACAGTAATTTAAACATATACTTTTGTGTGATAATACATGTCATAAAACAAATATTTGGGGAAAATGTATATATTCATGAAAACAAAGTAGGGAAAAAGGAAGGGGCACCCGGGTGGCTCGGTCCATTGACCATCTGACTTTTGATTTCAGCTCAGGTCATGATCTCAAGCTTCATGAGATGCAGCCCCGTGTCTAGCTCTATGGTGATAGTGTGGAGCCTGCCTGGGATTCTCTCTCTAACTCTCTCTCTGCCCCTCCCCCATTTGTGAACGTGTGCTAGGGCTCATGCGCGTGCTCTCTCTCTCAAAAATAAATAAAATAAGCATTTTTATTTTTTTTTAATTTTTTTCAATGTTTATTTATTTTTGGGACAGAGAGAGACAGAGCATGAATGGGGGAGGGGCAGAGAGAGAGAGGGAGACACAGAATCGGAAACAGGCTCCAGGCTCTGAGCCATCAGCCCAGAGCCTGACGCGGGGCTCGAACTCCCGGACCGCGAGATCGTGACCTGGTTGAAGTCGGACGCTTAACCGACTGCGCCACCCAGGCGCCCCAAAAAATAAGCATTTTTAAAAAAGAAAGTAGGAAAAGGGAGAAAAAAGAAAGGACACCCAAAAAGCTTTTCTTTTTTCTTTTTTAATCTTTTAATGTTTATTTATTTTTGAGAGAGAAAGAAAGACAGAGTGCACGTGGGGGAGGGGCAGAGAGAGAGAGAGAGAGAGACAGAATCCGAAACAGGCTCTAGGCTCTGAGCTATCAGCACAGAGCCCGATGCGGGGCTCGAACCTATGAACCGAGAGATCATGACCTAAGCTGAAGCTGGACGCTCAGGGGTGCCTAGGTGGCTCAGTCAGCTGACTTTGGCTCAGATCATGATCTCACAGTCTGTGGGTTCAAGCCCCACATCGGGCTCTGTGCTGACAACTCAGAGCCTAGAGTCTGCTTTGGATTCTGTGTGTGTCTCTCTCTCAGCCCCTCCCCTACTCATGCTCTGTCTCTGTCTCTCTCTTTCAAATATAAACATTAAAAAAAAATTTTTAATGAAGTCGGATGCTTAGCCAACTTAGCCAAAAGCTTTCCTTTGCATAGGTTACCTCTATCTACAATTACTGTATTCGAAATTGATATTTTTTTTAAATTTTTAACGTTTATTTATTTTTGAGAGACAGAGACAGCGTGAGCAGGGGAGGGGCAGAGAGAGGAGACACAGACTCCAGGCTCCAAGTTGTCAGCATAGAGCCTAACACTGGATGCGGCTCGAACCCTTGAGCAGCGAGATCATGACCTGAGCCGAAGTCAGATGCTTAACGGACTGACCCACCCAGGCACCCCAGAAATTGATACTTTTTAAATTATCATTACATGTTATGTAGTCTCTGGAAAACTTCAGAAAGTGAAAAAGGCAAATGACCTCTTAGTATTATTATGAAAATAGTTTTGATCTCACAGGCCCTCTGATAGGGTTTGGAAACCCACAGAGGTCCCCAGACCTCACTTTGACAACTGCTGAACTAGATTATTATGCTATCTCAATAAACAAGCCCAGAATCTCAGTAGTTTTACACACATAAGTTTACTTTTTTGCTTATGTGCATGTCCACTGAGGGCTCTGCTCTGTATCATCCTCATTTGGGGACCAAAGTGGAACGTTGCTGGTTATTGGAGCAATGGTGAAAAAGCTAGCACCAGAAGGTCTCAGAATTAAAGCTTTGGCCCAGTAGTTGTACATTCATTTCCATTCACAATTCATTGGCCAGAAGTAGTCACATGGCTCTCCTCAACCACAAGGAGGGGCTGGGAAGTACAATCTTATCATGTGAAAATGATCCTTTCTCCTTGAAAATATTTTTTCTTTTCAATAAGGAAACAGAGTCTTTCTCAGAAGCCCCAACAGACTTTCTGTGGGTCAGAATTTGACCAATTGCTGGTAAAGAGGAGCAGTGTTAACCCAAACAGCCTCAGCACCATTATCATGCACTCCTGGGCAGAGGGTAGGGGACCTACATCCATGAACATATTGCTGCCCACCCAATGGCTGAACAAAATTGGAGTCTGGTTAGCAAGAAAGAAGGAGAGGAATGGCTATCACCATCATCCCCCCTTTTTTGTTTTGGTCTGCCCTCACAATGGCAATCACAAATAGTATGTTGAAATAGGCAGGACACATACTTAAGGTACCTAAGATATCTCTTTCTTTATTATTATTAAAAAAAGTTTTTTAACGTTTATTTATTTTTGAGACAGAGAGAGAGAGGGAGACACAGAATCTGAAGCAGGCTCCAGGTTCTGAGCTGTCAGCACAGAGCCTGACCCAGGGCTTGAACTCAAGGACCACAAGATTATGACCTGAGCCAAAGTCAGATACATAACCAACTGAGGCACCCAGGTGTGCCAAGTATCTCTTTTTTTTGACAGACTTTTTTTGAGAGAGAGAAAGAGAGTACACAAATCAGTGGGGGAGGGGCAGAGAGAAAGAGAGAGAGAGAGAGAATCTTAAAAAATTTTTTTAATGTTTATTTTTTCTTGAATGAGAGAGAGACAGAGCCTAAGTGGCGGAGGGGCAGAGAGAGAGGAAGACACAGAATCCAAAGCAGACTCCAGGCTCTGAGCTGTCAGCACAGAGCCCAACACGGGGCTCGAACTCATGAATTGCAAGATCATGACCTGAGCTGAAGTCAGATGTTCAACTGACTGAGCCACCCAGGTGCTCCTGAGAGAGACAGAGAATCTTTTTTTTTTTTTTTAATTTTTTTTTCAACGTTTATTTATTTTTGGGACAGAGAGAGACAGAGCATGAACGGGGGAGGGGCAGAGAGAGAGGGAGACATAGAATCGGAAGCAGGCTCCAGGCTCTGAGCCGTCAGCCCAGAGCCTGACGCGGGGCTTGAACTCACGGACTGCGAGATCGCGACCTGGCTGAAGTCGGACGCTTAACCGACTGCGCCACCCAGGCGCCCCGAGACAGAGAATCTTAAGCAGGCTTCATACTCAGTGTGGAGCCTGACTCAAGGCTTGATGTCATGACTGGAAGATCATGACCTGAGCCGAAATCAAGAGTCGGGTATTCAACCAACTCAGCCATCCAGACGCCCCTCTTTTTTTTTTTTTTTTTTTTTTTTTTTTTTTTTTTTTTTTTTTTTTTTTAAGTAAACTCTGCCCTCCATGTGAGGGTTGAACTCATGACCCAAGACAAAGTCGCAAGCTCTACTGAGCCAGTCCAGGCACCACTGATGCCAGAGGTGTATCTCTTAAAAGAGAAAATCTCCATTTAGAGAAACACTTGTCTAAGAGATAGAAAAACTGAATATTGTATTTCATCACAACTGGTTCTAACCAGCTGAAGCTAATAAACAGGTGTGGACTTTGAGTGACTCCTGGATGCCAGACCCTTATGGGAACAAACTGAAGACTCCTTCCTAGCCAATGACAATGGGACTTGTTTTAACCAGTTGGGTCAGACCTATGGACTCATTCCATTCTATCCAAAGTGTTCATTTTTAAAAAAAAATTTTTTTAATGTTTTATTTTATTTTTTGAGGGGGGGGGACAGAGTACAAGCAGGGGAGAGACAGAGAGATTGACACAGAATCTGAAGCGGGCTACATGCTCTGATCTGTCAGCACAGAGCCCGACGTAGGGCTCAAACCCACAAACTCGAGATCACGACCTGAGTGAAGTCAAAAGCTAAACTAACTGAACTATCCAGGCACCCCTTGATTTTTAATTCTTAATCAGCATGTTACCATCAAAACTCCTTTATAATACTCAAAACTCCTGACCTCTCCCTCTCAGCATCACTCCCAGTGAATATCTTGTTCTGTCAAGCACATTCAGCTTTTTTCTTTTTCAAACTTTAGAGATTTTTGTTTTATTTATTGATAATCTTTTTTTAGATTTTATTTTTTTTTGGGGGGGGGAGGGAGGCAGAGAGAGAAGAAGAGAGAGAATCCCAAGCAGGCTCCATGCTGTCAGCTCAGAGCCTAACGCAGGGCTCTCACAACCATGAGATCATGACCTGAGCTGAAATCAAGAGTGGGACACCTGCTTAACTGACTGAGCCACCCAGACGCCCTTATTCATTGATATCTTTAAAAATGATATAATGTTAGCTTTTTAAAATTGTTTTAAATGGGAATTCAGTCCACAAATTGACCATCTAGAACAAGACCATTAAATTTTTTCTTTAAAGAGAAGATGGTAAATATCTTAGGTTTTGTAAAGATCTCTGTCACAAGTATTCAATGCTACCTTTGTAGCACAAAAGCAGTCATAGACAACTGGTAAATGAATGGGAGTAGCTGTATTCCAATAAAACTTTACTTAAAAAAACAAGCTGATGGTTGGATTTGGCTGGAAGGCTGGTTTGCCAACTCCTGAACTAGAGTTAATGCCACTAAACTATGGTCTATTATAAAAATCAATCTGAAAACAGGGTAAAAATAAAGTTGGAGGGGCACCTGGGTGGCTTAGTCAATTAAGTGTCAGACTATTGATTTCGGCTCAAGTAGTGATCTCACTGTTCGTGAGATCAAGCCCTGCCTCAGGCTCTGTGCTGACAATGCAGAGCCTGCTTCAGATTCTCTCTCCCTCTCTCTCTGTCTCTCTCTCAAAATAAGAGAAAAAAAAAGATTCTCTCTTCCTCTCCCTCTGCCCCTCTCCTGTGTGCACATGCCCTCTGTCTAAAAAAAATTTTAGTCACTTAATTAAATAAATTCCAAATAATGGAGATCCCTGACAGTAGCCAAATCTCCTAAGAAATCTCTGTGGAACAGTCCCCAGCAAAAAGAGATCAGGAAGCCACATGGTTTCTTCTACAAGCTGATTGGGGCTAAATACAAGTCCACACCTAGACAGCTTGTGTACTAACCTAACCCAAGTGGACTTTAGTGATCAGAAATATAAGACCATTTCTTGGAAAGGTCAACTACCAAAAGAACTAACCCAATTTCAAAACCAAGATGCAAAGCAGGTGCCCCCTCTGTAGAGAACTATGAGAAATATGGATCAGAGGGCAGGGCCAGTCAAGATCACTAGCAGATTACTATCCATTCTAACACTGGCCCAGCTTCAGTCTATTGTTCTGGACCAAGATCTTGCCAGGGTCTTTCAAAATGGCTGATAGTATGAGACTGAGAAAAGCAGTCCGAGACGTTTCTTTTGGGCATGGTAGGCCATACTAAGTTTAATTCAATTATAAGAGCCTTGAGCAGCCACAGAAGATTTTTTTGTTTATTTTTAAAAATTTGTTTTAATATTTATTTATTTCTGAGAGAGAGAGAGAGAGAGAGCATAAGCAGGGGAGGGGCAGAGAGATAAGGAGACAGAATCTGAAGCAGGCTCCAGGCTTTGAGCTGTCAACACAGAGCCCAACACGGGCTTGAACCCACGGACCTCAAGATCGCCACCTCAGCCAAAGTCAGATGCTTAACTGACTGAGCCACCCAGGTGCCCCAAATTTATTTTTTATTTAAGTAATCTCTACACCCAATGTGTGGCTCAAACTCACAGCCCCAAAATCAAGAGTCACATGCTCTTCTGACTGAGCCAGATGGGCACCCCATCCACAGAAAATTTTGAATCAGGGGCAAACAATTTTATGTATTTATTTTTATTTTTTAAATGTTTATTTAAGCAATCTCTATACCCAACATGAGGCTCAAACTCATGAACCCGAGATCAAGAGTTGCATGCTCCACCAACTGAGCCAGCCAGGCACCCCATAAGAAGGGGCAAACAATTTTTTTAAATGTTTATTTATTTTTTTTTTAATTTTTTTTTCAACGTTTATTTATTTTTGGGACAGAGAGAGACAGAGCATGAACGGGGGAGGGGCAGAGAGAGAGGGAGACACAGAATCGGAAACAGGCTCCAGGCTCTGAGCCATCAGCCCAGAGCCCGACGCGGGGCTCGAACTCACGGACCGCGAGATCGTGACCTGGCTGAAGTCGGACGCTTAACCGACTGCGCCACCCAGGCGCCCCTAAATGTTTATTTATTTTTGAGAGAGAGAGAGAGTGGTGGGGAGGGGGGACAAAGGATCCAAACCCAGAGCTCAACGTGGGGCTCAAACCCATGAACCCTGAGATCATGACCTGATCTGAAATCAGATGCTTAACCAACTGAGCCACCCAGGTGTCTCATTTTATTTTTTTAAGTTTGTTTATTTATTTATTTATTTATTTATTTATTTATTTAGAGAGCACATGCAAGTGGGGAAGAGGCAGAGAAAGAGAGGGAGAAAGAGAGAATCCCAACCAGGCTCTGCACTATCAGCACACAGCCTGATGCAGGGCTTGAACTCATGAACCTTGAGATCATGACCTGAGCCAAAGCCAGACACTTACCCGGCTGAGCCACCCAGGCACCCCAGGGGCAAAGAGTTATTAAATTTGATTTAATAGCCGCCAAGATCCCACTCTTGGGGACCATGGAGCAGATAGGAACAATGGTTATTGTAAGCTGGACAAATAATCTAGAACAGATTGGCTGTCCCATACGACTTTCTGCAATAAAGAAATTCCACAACTTTGCTGTCTAGTGTGGGAACCACTAGCTGCATGTGGTACTGAGTATTTGAATGGTGGTTACTGTAACTAAGCAAGTACATTTTAATTTATACTTAATCAATTTTAATTTTATTTTTGGGGGGAGGGAGAGAGAGAGAGATGGAAGGTGAGGAAGAGAGAATCTCAAGCAGGCCCCACACACCCAGCACAGAGCCGAACTCAAGGCTCCATCCCACGACCATGAGATCATGACCCAAGCAGAAATCAAGAGTCTGATGATCAACTGATCGAGCCACCCAGGCACCCTTTTAATTTTAATTTTAATTCTAATTTTAGTAGTCAATGTGGTTAGTGACCTCTGTAGTGGACAGTACAGGTGTAGAAGTCCAGCACATGTAGCTCTAGTCCCTTGGGAGCTCTTGGGATTCAGTGAGAAACCCCAGTAGTCTGAATGGAGGGGTGCCCTGAGTTGGGGGCTCCGTGATGACAGCACGGAGCCTACTTAGGATTCTCTCTCTCCCTCTCTCTCTCTGCCCCTCTACCACTAGTGCACACACACTTTTTTTCTCTCTCTCCTAAAACAAACAAACAAACAAACAAACAAACAAAGATAGTCTGAATGGACTTGTTTCCTACAGTTTTCTTCTTCATACACTCATTTTATGTACGTATGTATGTACGTGAGCTCTTTGCCCAAAGTGGGGCTCAAATTCACAACCCTGATGAAGAGTCCCATGCTCTACCAGCCAGGCGCCCCCTCATGCACTCATTTTATTTTATTTTTTAATGTTTATTTATTTATTTTGAAAGAGAGAGAGAGAGTAGGGAAGGGGCAGAGAGAAAAGGAGAGAGAAAATCCTAAGCAGCCTCCAGAGCTGGACTCAGGGCTTGATCCCACAAACCACAAGATCATGACCTAAGCTAAAATCAAGACTCAGACGCTCAACCGACTGAGCCACCCAGACACCCCTAATACACTATTTTAGATATTTAGAATTCAGAAAGCAAAAACAACCCACAGGCCTCCAAGTCAGGGCCCTATTACTCCAGCCACTTCTCAAAACTCTTGCCCTTGGGGCACCTGGGTGGCTCAGTCAGTTAAGTGTCCAACTCTTGATTTCAGCTCAGGTCATGATCTTGAGGTTCCTGTTTGAGAGCCACATTGGGCTCTGCACTGATTGCTGAGCCTGCTTGAGAGTCTCTCTCTCTGCCCCTCCCATGCTCGCCTGTGCGCTCTCTCTCTCTCTCTCTCTCTCTCTCAAAATAAATAAATAAATAAATAAATAAATAAATAAATAAATAAATAAAATCTTACAGTGCCTGGGGGCCTCAGTGGGTTAAGTGTCGACTTCAGTTCAGGTCACTCGCAGGGCCCGCTTCAGATCCTCTGTCTCCCTCCTTCTCTGCCCCTCTCCAGCCTTCAAACATGTGTGCATTCTCTCTCTCTCTCTCAAAAATAAGTAAACATTTTTTAAAAATCTAGTCCTCACTTCCATCCTCTCCTGGTCTCCCCTCTTCATCCCCAGGGACTGCATTGGCTTAGCCACACTCATCTATTTTGTGAAGAACCCCACAACTGCTCTCCTCCAAGACAGAGCTATCCCTGAAACCAACCAGATCATTTCCTCTGTTTCTCAAGAACCACTCTCCAAATGGCATATAATGCATCTCACTAAGATGAGGTACTCTTGAAGTAGGGCTGCTTATTTGAAACCGAAGTGCTGAGTACTGGGGCAATTTCTGGCTCCAGTGGGCCTCACCTGCTCCGGGGCTATATTGGGAGAAAGGTTGGGAGATGACTCAGGTGGTGACCTGGTAACAACATGGTCTCTGGAACCCAGGTGATGAAGGCTGGGGGTCCAGCAGAGAAAAATGGAAAGAGGAACAGTTACTCTTCCTGTCACAAGGGCGAGCACCAGGAGGCACAACTGGATCCTACCTGTTGACCAGGCTTCTCATACAGAGTGGAGTCAATATGTCCTCAGTTTTCATCAATACTTTCTCAAGGGTGCCTGGGTGGCTCAGTTAAGCGACCGACTCTTGATTTCAGCTCAGGTCATGATCTCACGGTTCACAAGAAGCCTCTCGTCAGGCTCTGTGCTTACAGCGCAGAACTTGCTCGGGATTTTCTCTCCCTCTCTCTGCCCCTACCCGGCGCTCGCTCTCTCTCTCTCTCTCTCTCTCAAAATAAATAAACATTAAAAAAATAATAATAATAATAATTTCTCAAATATCCCCAGAGGATCACTCCATCGAGTAACATGGACTATGCATTTTATTTATTGGAGAGAGAGAGAGAGGGAAAGCACAAGCAGGGAAGCAGCAGAGAGAAAGAGAGAGAGAGAATTCCAAGCAGGCTCTGCACTGCCAGCACAGAGCCCCATGCAGGGCTCGAACTCCCAATAAGATCATGACCTGAGCCACAATCAAGAGTCAGACACTTAACCAACTGAGCCACCCAGGTGCCCCTAGACTGTGCATTTTAGATTCTACATCAAGTTTTTTGGAGCACACCCCAGAAAGTCTCATTCTTCCAAGCAGAGGAGACAACACAGTTACTTAGCAAGACAATATTATGGCCAAGGTAACAGGGTAGCCAGATTTACCAAGTAAAAATACAAGACACCCAATTAAATCTAAATTTCAGACAAACACAAATGATTTTTTAGTATTAGCATGTCCCAAATATTGCATAGGACATAGTTATACCAAAAAATTTATTAATTATGTGAGATTTAACTGAACATCCTCTATTTTATCTAGTAACCTTGCGAGGCATTATATCTGCCCTAACAGTTTTCCAAACTGAAATATTTACAGACTTGCTCTGCAGGGGTACCTGTTCTGGGGTGCATTCGAGTAGACACCCCAGATTCTTTTCTGAGGAGACAGAGGGTCTTGCCAGCAAGATCTTCACAGAGGAGCTCTGACCGGAAGTGGAGTAACTTCCAGTTTGTGCACATCCTCTTATCACAGGGAGATGCAGTGCTGACCGCCTCAGCTTATGTAACCTGTATGTGGCTATGCCGCTCGTGAAACGGTCACCTGTTCCCACCATTCAGCACCTTTCAAAAGCTTGGCTGATAGAAGCAACATTTTTCTTCCAGTTTTATTAAGAAATAATTTACATACAAGTGAAACAATATTTTTATTAAAAAAATTAATGTTTATTTATTTTTGAAAGAGAGAGAGAGAGTGTGCAACTGGGGGAGAGGCAGACAGAGAGGGAGACACAGAATCCAAAGCAGGCTTCAAGCTCTAAGCTGTCAGCAGAGAGCCCGACGCAGGCCTCGAACTCACCACGAGATCATGACCTGAGCCGAAGTCAGACGCTTAACCCAGCTGAGCCACCCAGGCACCTTGCACAATGATATTTTTAAAGGATTATCTGAAGAATGTCTTTTTTTCTAGGTCAGTGATAATCAACCTTTTTAGTGAGAAGAAGCCCAGTTCAGAAAATAAGTAACCTGTTACCAAATTTTTTAAAAAAGAGATTATGTCTTTTTTTTTATCAGGAATGTAATAGCAACAACTTTGCTTAAGCATGCTTTTATTGTTTCTCCGATTGCTAAAGGGTTTCATTATTTTGGTTAAACTTTCAGAAACTACATAACGTACTCCCTGGTGTATCTGATGTAATGTTCCACCTTCTACCAAAGTTTGTGGTCTAGGAAAGCATTTTTGGATCTGGTTCAGTTCATTTATCCTTAACTGACCCCAAAACCCACTTACTTGTAAGATGTGTTTTATCTCTTTCCATTCAGGTATAATGACCATACAGTAAAGTGATAAAGTGTACTAATCTTAAAAGTTCAGTTTAGGGGCGCCTGGGTGGCGCAGTCGGTTAAGCATCCGACTTCAGCCAGGTCACGATCTCGCGGTCCGGGAGTTCGAGCCCCACGTCAGGCTCTGGGCTGATGGCTCAGAGCCTGGAGCCTGTTTCCGATTCTGTGTCTCCTTCTCTCTCTGCCCCTCCCCCGTTCATGCTCTGTCTCTCTCTGTCCCAAAAAAATAAACGTTGAAAAAAAGAAAAAGCTCAGCTTAGTGAAATTTTGCATTTGTGTTCACCTGTGTAGCCACTACCCAGATCCAGATATAGAACTTTCCCGCACTCCAGCAAGTTTCTCTGTGTCCCTTCCTAGTCAAAACTTCCACCAGAGGTAACCATTGTTCTGACTTCCATCAATGGCAATTAGTTGTTATTTTTTTTAATGTTAATTTATTTTTTGAGAGAGCGAGAGTGAGAGCATGCATGGGCGGGGGAGGGGCAGAGAGCGAGGGAGACAGAAGACCTGAAGCGGGCTCTGCACTGAGCAGAGAGCCTGATTCAGGGCTCAAACCCATGAACCATGAGATCAGCAGAGAGCCTGACATGGGGCTTGAACTCATGACCCTGGGAACAGGGGTCCAAGCTAAAATCAAGAGTTGGCAAGCTCAGTGGACTAAGCTACCCAGGCACCACCTTAGTGCTTCTTGATTAAGGATTCTTTAAAATGAGAATCTTCCCATTGCAAATAAATAAGGTTAACTGTGCTAACTTTTAATCATAAAAATCAATACAGCTTCCCACATAGGAGCCTTAGCTATTCCATAAACCACTCTCCTGACCCTCACAATGCCTAAATTGAACCAATATGTATTCACAGCCAGCATGGCCAAGAAATACCAGTGCAGGGGCATCCAGATAGTTCAGTAAGTTAGGAGTCCTACCCAGGGCACCAGAGTGGCTCGGTCAGTTAAGCATCCAACTTCACCTCGGGTCATGATCTCACTGTTCATAGGTTCGAGCCCTGCATGGGGCTCTGTGCTGACAGCTCAGAGCCTGGAGCCTGCTTCGGATTCTGTGTCTCCCTCTCTGTCTGTCCCTCCCTTGCTCATGCTCTGTCTCTCTCTCTCTCTTAAAATAAAAAAAAAGGTAAAAAGAAAAAAAAGAGTCTGACTCTTGATATCGACTTGGGTCATAATCTCACGGTTCATGAGATTGAGCCCCACAATGTGCTCTGTGCTGACAGCAGAGGGAGCCTGCTTTCTCTCTCTCTCTCTCTCTCTCTCTCTCTCTCTCTCTCTGCCCCTCCCCTGCTCATGCTGTCTCTGTCTCTCTCTCTCAAAATAAATTAAATAAACATTAAAAAATTAAAAAGAAAATATGCAGTAATATTACTGCAGTGCAGTAATATGCCGACATTGGCACCATTTGAACCCCAATTTCCTCATCTGAATTTTTTTTGTTGAAAGATAGAGAGAGGGCACAAGTGAGCAAGGGGCAGAGAGACAGAGAGAGAGAGACAGAGAGAGAGAAAATCCCACAAGGGAGAGAGAGAAGCGGGCTCACCCAAAGCAGGGCTGGAACTCACAAACTGTGA
Organism: Lynx canadensis; assembly: GCF_007474595.2. Taxonomy (NCBI): domain Eukaryota; kingdom Metazoa; phylum Chordata; class Mammalia; order Carnivora; family Felidae; genus Lynx; species Lynx canadensis. The sequence goes on along the minus strand of NC_044318.1, from coordinate 24,115,882 downwards.
GATCATGACATGAGACAAAGTCAGATGCTTAACCAACTGAGCCACCCAGGGGCCCCCTCCTCATCTGAATTTAAAGGACTTCCAGGGGTGCCTGGGTGGCTCAGTCAGTTAAGGGCCCAACTTCAACTCAGGTCACAATTTCATGGCTCGTGAGTTCAAGCCCCACATTGGGTTCTGTGCTGACAGCTCGGAGCCTGGAGCCTGCTTCAGATTCTGTGTCTCCCTTTCTCTCTGTCCCTCCACCCCTCATGCTCTGTCTCTTTCTCCTTAAAAAATAAATAAACATTAAAAAAATACTAAAAATAAAAAATAAAGGCCTTCCGAAAATTTGATCTCAGAACACAATGGGAAGACAGGGGACAGTAGTCAGTACTTTCTGGCTGTGGCAGGCCGATAAACCCCAAAGATGTCCACAGCTAATCCCCAGAAACTGTGAATATTTTACCTTACATGGCAAAAAGAACTTTGCAGATGTGATTGAAAGTATGGAATTTTGGATAGAGAATCATGGATCACCCAGGTGGGCCCATTAATCGCGTGAATCCTTAAACTCAGAGAACTTTTCCTGGTTTGGTCAGAGAGAAAGATGTGAAGACAGAAGGTCAGAGAGATGTAACCTTGCTGGCTCTGAAGATGGAGGAAGGGAGCCATTAGCCAACAAATGAAAGCAGCCTCTAGAAGCTGAAAAGGCAAGGAAATGGATTCTTCCTTAGTGCCTCCAGGAAGGAACTCAGCCCCTTGATACCCAGGGCAATATTAGCCCAGCAAGACCCACATCAGACCTTTTTTTTTATGTTTATTTATTTATTTTAAGAGAACAAGCACGTGCAGAGGGGAGGATCAGAAAAAGAGGGAGAGAGAGAATCCCAAGTAAACTCCACATTGTCAGCACAGAGCCTGATGTGGGGTTTGATCTCATGACTCTGATATCATGACCCTGAGATCATGACCCGAGCTGAAATCAAGAGTTGGATGCTTAGCCAACTGAGCCACCGAGGAGCCCTGACCCATGTCAGACTTTAAATCCTCAGAATTAGGAGATAACAAGTTTCAGGGCACCTAGGTGGCTCAGTTAAGCATCTGACTCTTGGTTTCTGCTCTGGTCATGATCTCATGGTTTCGTGAGTTCAAGCCCCACATTGGGCTCTGCACTGACAGTGTGGAGTCTGCTTGGATTCTCTCTCTCCCCCTCTCTCTGCCCCTCCCCCACTGGCACTATCTCTGTCACTCTCAAAACAAATAAGTAAAAACTTTAAAAAAGAAAAAAAAAAGAAGAAGATAACAAGTTTGTGTAGTTTTAAGCCACTAAGTGTATGGTAATTTGTTACATCAACCATAGAAAACGAATACATTAGCTGATCTGTAATTTCCCCTTCCATGAATCAGACCAGCAGAGAACTGTGTGTCTACGTACTGCCTCTCTTACCCAGAGGCAACCATCATATAATTATTTTATTGACTTGTGGTTTGATTATGGGGTTATTGGCTGACATTAAGCAGCACTATAAACATCAACCTTATGAAACTCTTTGTTGCTTTTACCATAATGGTGTGGTTGAGGAAGATTTCATTACACCAAAGTTTCTTCTCCATCAGAACCTGCAGAAAATTATTTTCTGTCCTAGTACTTGGAAGAGAGACTCCTGGTTGGGTTTCCCTTTTTGTTGGCTGCTAGGAAGCTTAGAGCAGTGATTCTCATGCAAGCACACCTTGGGCTGGAAGAACTACCAGAATCACCAGGGCAGTTTTTGCAAACTGTATTTGCATCCCCCAGGAATTTCAATCTGTCTCCTTAGAGGAAACTGTTCACCCTTCCTCCCACAAGATCCATCGTTTTGCCAAGCCACTGTGCTATTTGATGACAGACAAAATTTTCTAAAGGCCTGATACATAAGGGAAGCCATTTTAGATTTCTAAGTCAGCATGACTACATAAACTTTGTTTAAACCAAAAGCCAGGGTGAGGGGGTGGCCCTTGGCTAGCTCAGTCCATGGAGCATGCAACACTTAATCTCAGGGTTGTGAGTTCAAGCCCTGTGTTGGGTAGGGAGATTATTTAAAAAACAAAATCTTAGGGGCGCCTGGGTGGCGCAGTCGGTTAAGCGTCCGACTTCAGCCAGGTCACGATCTCGCGGTCCGTGAGTTCGAGCCCCGCGTCGGGCTCTGGGCTGATGGCTCAGAGCCTGGAGCCTGTTTCCGATTCTGTGTCTCCCTCTCTCTCTGCCCCTCGCCCGTTCATGCTCTGTCTCTCTCTGTCCCAAAAATAAAAAAATAAACGTTGAAGAAAAAAAAAAAAATTTTAAAAAACAAAATCTTAAAAAAAAAAAAATCCTTAAAAAACAAAACAAGGGACGCCTGGGTGGCTCAGTCAGTTAAGCATCCAACTTCAGCTCGGGTCATGATCTCAAGGTTTGTGAGTTTGAGCCCTGCGTTGGGCTCTATGCTGACAACTCAGAGCCTAGAGCCTGCTTTGGATTTTGTCTCCCTCTCTCACTGCCCCTCTCTCCCTGCTTGAGCTCTGTCTCTGTCTCTCAAAAATAAATAAACATTTAAAAAAATTAAAAAACAAAACAAAAGCCTGATTTATGGCACACCCAGCATACATTGTACCCTTGCTTTGTAAATGAGGAGCCTAAAAGAAAGTCATCATATCCGTAAGATATGGTCAGTGCACCTACTCACTGAATTCCTTGACATTAAAACTTGTGATTCCTGCCTACATGTTAATCTATAATCTCTTGACTTTTATAACAGGTAAAAAAAGTGTATAACCCTTGGGGTGCCAGAGTGGCTCAGTCAGTTAAGCCTCCAACTCTTGATTTTGGCTCAGGTCATGATCTCTCAGTTCATGGGATTGAGCCCCACATTGGGCTCTGTGCTGTCAGCGTGGAGCCTGCTTGGGATTCTCTCTCTCCTTCTCTCTCTGCCCCTCCCCTGCTTGTGCTGTCTCTCTCTCTCAAAAATAAGTAAGTAAACATTTTAAAAAAGTGTATAACCCTGTAAAAACTCTTTATCCTCTGGAGCACCTTCTTCCTGTGAAGACCATGTCTCCCAAGCAACTGTCCTAACTTGGGCTCAAACAAAACTCCCTTCCTCACTTTTAGGGATTCTGAAAGGTTTGTTCCTTTTGCATCGACATATCTAAAGGAGCAAGTCCTATTTCTCAGGTCTGTTGATTTGGAGAAAGTGTTGAGAATTACTGTCTTAGGGACACTTGACTGGCTCAGTCGATAGAGCATGCAACTCTTGATCTCACAGTCATGAGTTTGAGCCCCACATTGGATGTAGTTTACTTTAAAATTTTGTTTAACGCTTATTCATTTCTGAGAGACAGAGAGAGACAGAGTGTGAGGGGGGAGGAGCAGAGAGACAGACAGACAGACAGACAGGATCCGAAGCAGGCTCCAGGCTCTGAGCTGTCAACACAGAGCCCGATGCAGGGCTCGAAACCACGAATTGTTGAGACCATGACCTGAGCCGGACTTGGACGCCCAACTGACTGAGCCACCAATGCGCCCCTGGATGTCGTTTACTTTAAAAAAAAGAGAGAGAGACAGAGAGGGAAGGAGGGAGAGAGAGAGAGAATTATTTTAGAACAGCAGTTCTCATATATGATCCTGGAAGTCCTGGAGGGGTTCACAGACCCTTTCAAGGGGTGCCCAAGGCCAAAACTATTTTCATGATATCAAGTGTACAATACAGGTTTCCAACAGCTACTTGACCAGTGATATTCCAAAAGGCTGGATGCAAAAGCAGATATGAGAATCCAGCTGTAGCCTATTAATCCAGACACTAGCGAGGTTTGCAAAAATGTCACTCTTTTCACTTTTAAAACATCACTCTTTTCACTATTTTCTATTACATTTAATTTTTTTTTCAACGTTTATTTATTTTTGGGACAGAGAGAGACAGAGCATGAACGGGGGAGGGACAGAGAGAGAGGGGGAGACACAGAAAATGAAACAGGCTCCAGGCTCTGAGCCATCAGCCCAGAGCCCGACGCGGGGCTCGAACTCACGGACCGCGAGATCGAGACCTGGCTGAAGTCGGACGCTTAACCGACTGCGCCACCCAGGCGCCCCTATTTTCTATTACATTTTAAAAAAAATTTAAGTTTAGTTATTTACCTTGAGAGATAGAGACAGCGCGAGTGAGAGAGCTGGTGTGCAGAGGAGGGGCAAAGAGAGAAAATCCCAAGCAGGCTCCGTGCTGTCAGTGCAGAGCCCTACATGGGGTTCGAACTCACGAACAATGAGATCGTGACCTGAGCTGAAACGAAGAGTCATAGGTCCAACCGACTGAGCCATCCAGGCGCCCCTTCACTATGATTTTTGAAAATATAGTTATTTTTCATTAAAAAATATGTTACTTACATGAACATGTAATGCAGTAATTCTTTAGTGAATTAATAAATAATTTTAAGTATTTCTGAGTTTTAATTTCAAAGGCAGTAAATATTGATAGATATAACCCACATAAGCAAAAATCATTTGGATTCCTCAATAATTTTTAAAAGTGTAAGGAGGTTGGGGCACCTGGGTGGCTCAGCTGGTTGAGTGTCAGATTTTGACTCAGGTCATGATCTCGCATTAATGGGTTCAAGCCCTGCATCGGGCTCTGTGCTGACAGCTCAGAGCCTGGAGCCTGCTTTGGATTCTGTGTTTCCCTCTCTCTCTGCCCCTCCCCTGCTCATGATCTGTCTCTGTCTCTCAAAAAATAAAATAAAACATTGAAAAAAAATTTTTAATAAAAAAATACAAATAAAGGTGTAAGGAGGTCCTGAAACCAAAATGTTTGAGAACTACTGAATTGCAGCAAATACTTTGTAGGCGAGAGTGCTCCTGGTATGCATGTTTTGCTTTAACCATCCCATACACTCTCTTTTTTTCTACTTTTATTTGCCAATTGCCTGTTTTTTCTGAGTGTTTGTTGTCTGAATAACTAGTTCTTTATCCTTGGAGGTGCAAATGCCCGCAAATGAGCGCCCCAGGAGACTTAGAAACTCCAGGAATGTGATTCTTGATGTTGGAGTCCTGAGTTCAAACCTGAGGTTGGACACAGAGCTTACTTAAAAAGTAAATAAATAGGGGAACCTGGGTGGCTCAGTCGGTTGACAGCTCAGAGCCTGGAGCCTGCTTTGGATTCTGTGTCTCCCTCTCTTTCTGCCCCTCCCCCGCTCACACTCTGTCTATGTCTCTCTTTATTTCTCTCTCTCTCTCTCTCTCTCTCTCTCTCAAAAATACATAAACATTAAAAAAAATTTGGGGGGGGGGGTGCGCCTGGGTGGCTCAGTTGGTTAAGCGGCCAACTTCAGCTCAGGTCATGATCTCATGGTTTGTGGACTGGAGCTCCATCCACATCGGGCTCTGTGCTGACAGCTTGGAGCCTGGAGCCTGCTTTCAGATTCTGTGTCTCCCTCTCTCTCTGTGCCCCTCCCCAACTCGTTCTCTGTCTCTCTCTGTGTGTGTGTCTCTCTCTCAAAAATAAATAAACGTTAAAAAAAATTTTTTTTAGGGCTCCTGGGTGGCTCAGTTGGTTAAGAGGCCAACTCTTCGTTTTGGCTCAGGTCATAATCTCTCTGTTTCATGAGTCCAAGCTCCAAGCTGGCAGTGAGAAGCCTGCTTGGGATTCTCTGTCTTCCCCTCTCTCTGCCCCTCCCCCACTTGCACTATCTCTGTCCCTCTCAAAATAAATAAACTTAAAAAATGTTTTTAATAATAAACAAATAAACTTATTATGAAGCTATTGCCACCAACTTTACCTTCGTTGTGTCCGCAGACTAGCTAAGGTTAGCAAGGTTATCAATTAACTCCACTCAATTGTTGGGTCCCGATATTTGCATTTTCTCTCTCCCTGGTCACCTGATCTTACTTTCCCCTGCTCTTGTTGCACTGGGATTGTACCTCCCAATAAAGCACAAGCATGTAGGGTTTGCCTCTATTTACTAGGGAAACTGGACTAATAGAGTCATCATTAGCTTATATTCTTGGTAACAAAATAGATATACAGGTATCCCCTGCTTTTCAAAAGTTTATGTTATGACACTTTGCTTTTTTTCCTAATGTTTTTTAAATTTATTTTTGAGAGAGAGAGAGAGCACGCACGCACAAGAGAGAGAGAAAGTGCAAGCCGGGGAGGGGCAGAGAGAGAGAGAGGGGTCAGAGGATCCCAAGTGGGCTTTGTGCTGACGCAGCAAGCCCGATGCAGGGCTCCAACTCATGACCCGTGAGATCATGAACGCTCATACGACTGAGCCACCCAGGCGCCCCACCACTTTGCTTTTAGGAAAGACCTACATTAGTACCTGTTTTCACTAACAAATAAAAAATCCAGAAGGGATTTTCACTTTTTCAAAAAAAAAGGTGAAAAGTGACAATGGTGCTCAGAGTTTGTTTGTTTTGCAGTCAACTGTCATGGAGATCTCCTTCCCTGGGAACTAGACTCAGAATCCCAGCATCAAGCCATCATAGCTTTGGACTGTGTGAGCATCTGTGCTTGATCTCAATTTATATTGTGCATTTGTTAGCAAGATACGACCTAAGGTATGAGAAAAGCCTAAAAGATGAGTCCCCAGCCAGGGGAGCATGTGACTCTTGGTCTCAGGGCTGTGGGTTCAAGCCCCACATTTGGGTGTAGAGATTACCTAAAAATAAATTTTTCAAAAAAAGGAAGAAAGGAAGGAAGGGAGGGAGGGAGGAAGGAAAAGAGGTTGATTTTTGGATCTGGGAATGCTAAAAAAATTTTTTTCATATAAATTAATAGTAACTGCTTCTTTGCTTTATGCCTTTTCCGCTTCCAAAAGTTTTCATAGAAATGCTCTACTTCCAGATAGCAGGGAAAACCTGTGTGTGGCTATTCAACTCTTCATTTCCATTCTCCTCCACCCTTCTCCATTCTGATCTGTTCCCCCAGAGTGACCTTTATGGGCCACATCATGGCCTCCCTGTCACTCTGGCTTCTGGGAGGTTTCAGAGATGGGAGGAGCTGGCAGGTGATGGGAGGGTAGGAGGAAAGCAAGATGGTGACTTTTATTTCCCAGCTCCCTCCCTGCATGAGCCACAGGTTGATAAAGGTCACATTTCTCCATTGAAGGAGCTCCCACTGAGCTCTCTCCTCCAGGCTCTCCATTTCCAGCTCCAGTATGTGTTCCTTCTCTTGGCCTCTCCAGGAAGGGCTCTCCACTCTTGCTAGCCCCAGCATGCTTCACCCATCCCTTGCTGGTTTCCCTTATCCCTGCCTAGACCTCTGTAAATAGTTCTTTAATTAAACTCTCCTTGATTCCTTTGAGGCACCATATGTTTCTTAGGCGGATTGCCATCGAAATACACTGAAGAGTTGAGTGACTTTCCCAAAGTCACACAAAGAGTAAGTGACAACACTTGAGAGCACTCTAACACAGAAAAGGGTGACGTCCTTTTGGCTGTGCCAGCCTGCCCAGGCCCCTCCCAGAATCCTTGGCCCTGCGCAACTTGACGGAATCTGTGATCCTTTTGTTGGGATGGGATTGAATTCCCTAGGGCTCCCTTCCCAGACCTGGCCAGCAACTCCAGTAACCAGAGCTGTGTGAGAAGAAAAGGCCAAGCCACTGGGGTAAGCCGCACCCCGAATAGAGGTGAGGTCTCTGGTGAGTCACGCCACTGAGGGGCCACCTGCTCCATCCCAAGGGCTTGAGCTAACCTACGGCCCGCCTCACCAAGGACCCAGAACATCAGCCTCACAGCACCTAGCTGTCCTCATCTTCCACCTTTGCCCACAGGGTTCTCCACTCCTCCACCCCCCACCCAACAGTGTCCTGGAGCTAGGACATCTGCTTCCCACCCCCACCTTGGGCCTCCAGAGATATGAGATGCTCACAGGGCTCTGGGTGGGGCCTCTAGGCTCCCTGCTTCCCCTTTCCAGCCCTAGATCCTCTCAGATTGCCGGAGATGGGCTCCAGCCAGGGAGGGTGGGGCAGCTCCTGGGACCATCAGGAGTCACAGGCTGCCTAGGCAGTGACAGAGCTGTGGCTGGGAGCAGACCTTCACCCATCTCCGTGCCTCCAGCTGACTCAAATGTGCCATGTCCCAGCACCTGCTCCTTCCATTTGTGATCCTTGGTAACTCAGGGGATAAGAGATGGCTGCAAGGGACCTGGGCCTTAGTATCTGGGAAGCTGGAAAGCAGAACGCCTGGGTTCTGTGTGGGTAGTGGGGTGTCAGAGGAGGAAAGAGAGGAAGACATCAGGAAGAATGAAGGAGTGAGGTGTCAGAAGGGAGAATAGCCTACCAGAGGGGAAAGGGGCCTCGATGCCAGGAGATGGCGTAGCTCTAAAGCTTGGGGGCAGGGAGGCAGGGAGGGCTCATCAAATTATAGGTCTCTAGCCTCTTCCTGCTTCCCTCTTTCCAGCCATCAGCCCCATCCCAGGAGCTCTCCAGGACTCAGGTAAGGCAGTTGGACTGGGGGGTGGGGGTGGGGGGTGTATCACATGGGAGGCAGAAAAGATGGGAGGGGTAGCATGGGTGCTCCAAGGGGATGCTGAAAGAACAGAGAACTGGGGAAAGGGAGAGAGGTAGGGGAGGGAGAACAGGAAGATGGGGACTGGGAAGTGTCAGGGACTGGAAGTCACCAGTACCTTCCTCTCTCTTTACCCTCCAACTCCCAGCTCTCAGTCCTACCCAAGAAGAACCTGAAGATCTAGGTAAGGAGAGTGGGGGTTCCTCAGATCTTAAAGAAGGTTAAGCCTGGCTAGGCAGTGAGGAAGGTGGAAGTCCTGGGGCACGTGGGTGGCTCAGTCGGTTGAGGGTCCCACTTTGGCTCAGGTCATGATCTCTGGTTGGTGACTTAGAGCCCCTGAGTTAGAGCCCCGTGTCAGGCTCTGGGCTAACAGCTCAGAGCCTGGAGCCTGCTTCAGATTCTCTCTCTCTCTCTCTCTCTCTCTCTCTCTCTCTCTCTCTCTCTCTCTGCCTCTGCCCCACTCATGCTCTGTCTCTCTCTCTCTCCTCTCTCCCTGTCAAAAATAAATAAACATAAAAAAAAAAGTGCCTAAGTCCTCTTTGTTCTTTGTTCAGAGGTGCAAACTGAAGCCGCGCGGGAGACAGGGCTTTGTCTTGAGTTACCTGGGCCTCGTGCCTAGGGACCAGGCAGGCTATGACCTCCATGGTACCCCATTGCAGACTGCGGCCGCCCTGAGCCCTCTACCCGAATCATGGGGGGCTCAGAAGCGCAGCCAGGCAGCTGGCCGTGGCAGGTGAGCCTGCATCAGAGGGGGGGCCACATCTGCGGGGGCTCCCTCATCGCCCCTTCCTGGGTGCTCTCCGCTGCTCACTGCTTCGTGACGTGAGTATTCGCCCACGTCCAAACCCTCTTCAAAAGCCAAGCCGGCCCCGCAGCTTGATCCCATGCACTCACCGCCAACTTGGAACCGAGCTGCGCCAGTCTCCCTGCCCAACCTCGAAGTTCTCTTCGAGGGTATCCTTGTTCTGAACACGGTGGACGCCACCTGCAGACTCGACCCACCGCTCCACCAAATATCCGGGTCTGAATTCCGTCTTTCCAATGTCCCCCAATCAATCATCCCCAAATCGCATCCACTCCTCCCCTTTTTGGGAATCTATCTCAACCTGGATCGCCCTAGCCCCTAATCTGGATCCCACTCTGCCCCTCCTGGGTTGCTACTGATCCCACCTTCTCCCTCGCTCTGAGCGAGATCCCACCCCCACGAGAGTCTGTCCCCACCTTGGGGTCAACCTAACCTCCTCCTGCCTGGGCCTCCGCGCAGGAACGGGACCTTGGAGCCCGCGACCGAGTGGTCGGTACTACTGGGCGTGCACTCCCAGGACGGGCCTCTGGACAGCGCGCACGCCCGCGCGGTGGCCGCCATCCTCGTGCCGGACAACTACAGCAGCGTGGAACTGGGCGCAGATCTGGCCCTCCTGCGCCTGGCCTCGCCCGCCCGGCTGGGCCCCGCCGTGCGGCCGATCTGCCTGCCGCGGGCCTCGCACCGCTTCGCTCATGGCACGGCCTGCTGGGCCACTGGCTGGGGGGACATCCAGGAAGCGGGTGAGTGAGGTGAAGGGGTCCCGGGAAGCAGGTTACCGGAGAGGTGGAGCCTACTGAGCGGTCCTTGGGGGAAGACCTCGGGGCGAGTCCTAAAAGCTGGGCCCTGGGTGGGTGGGCCCTCAGGGCGGGGGCTCAGGAGGCGGGGCCCACCGAGTGGGGCCTTGGGTGGGGTCCTGGAGCGCAGATTTCTGCCACGCCGCAGGTAAATGCTGTGCAATTGTCCATCTATCCTCCTCCCCAAGGGCTCTCAAACTAAGACTACTGACTCATCCACCCCGATTCCCTCCTCACCTTTCCTTCCAGGTTTTTGTTGTTGTTGTTGTTGTTGTTGTTGTTTTTTCCTTTCCTGGATATGGGATCTGAATAGGGTTCCCATCCTAGCTCGGCTATTTCAGACAAACCACTTCATCCAACCCATTTCCCCCTCTGAAAATTAAGGAAAAATAGTGCCCAGTTCGTGGGGTTGTTGGGTTAAGGATTAAATGAGAAAATCCATGTAAAGTTTATAGCACAATACCTAACAGCAGTTATTAATGTACTTCAGATATTTTTGCCCTAGGTGATGGTGCACTAAAGCACAGCACCTGGCATATCCTAAGCGTTCAGCAATGTCAGCTTCTGCCCTCCATTCCCCTGTCCCTCTTCCTCCCATCCTCCCCTCCCCTCCCTTCACTCATCTCTCTACTTTCCCACCTCCTGTCTTCTCCCTACTTGCACTCATTCATTCGTTCAGTTCATCTTTCCTTCATTCAACAGGTATTTCTTGAACACCCCCTCGTGGCAGGCACCAGTGAGGAGCCTGGGCCAATCATCCAGGCCCAAAGTTGTACCTTCTAAACTAGGGCAGTTGCAGTGACAAGAAGTGACTTCCAAGAAGTCACAAATGAGAGGTCTTCAGGACTTGGGAACTGATTGGGGAGAGGAAGCTGAGACAGGGGTCACAGCTGACAACCCAGCTTCCATGCTTGGCAGCTTGGTACAGGACCACACCTTAGTCTACATGGCACCTTTGTTGAAAAGCGTGCCCTCTCAAGATTGACACAGCCCATGTCAGGGCTCAGATCTTAGTGATTTTCGCCCGCACAGGCCTCGTTTATTGTCTGGATACTGCTCTCACTGCACAACCATCTGTGGAGGCTCTCACTAGGTGCTTGATAGGGCCATTCCTGAGATGAGGATATAGGAAGAACAGAGAGGAGCAGGAGGTGACAATGACTAGTTTTGAGTGTAGCAGTCCAGGGTGCCATGGGGTATCTAAGTAGATGTCCAGGAGGCAGCTGAAGGGCATTAAGCCGAGCTGGGGCACAGGGGACTTCCTATCTGCCTCACAGCATTTGCTCTCTGGTTCGACCTGCAGACCCCCTGCCTCTCCCGTGGGCGCTACAAGAAGTGGAGCTCAGGTTGCTGGGAGAGGCCGCCTGTCAGTGTCTCTATAGCCGGCCTGGCCCGTTCAACCTCACTTTCCAGCTATTGCCAGGGATGCTGTGTGCTGGCTACCCGGAGGGCCGCAGAGACACTTGCCAGGTGAGGGGAGGCCCCTGCATCTGCCTCACAGGGCCAGGCAGAGCCCTAACCAATAGGAAGCATGAGGAATAGACAAATATCTCTCTCAATGTCTCTGAGCCTCATCTGCAAAAAGAGGGCAAGATTGCCAACGGATAGGATTGATGAGAAGATTATAAATAGACAGAACTTGGGGCTCAACAAGAGGGCACTGTGACTTATGGCAGCACAGTGCGGAGGTTACCTGCCAAGACTCCAGAGTGAGTCAGCCCGGTTGGAAGTCCAGCACCACCACTTACTAGCTGTGTGACCTTGGCTAAGTTATTTAACCTCCATATGTTCAGACTTTCTCATCTGGAAGATGGAGATGATGCTTTATAGGTGGCTTCACCCTACTTCATAGGGTGGCTATGATGATTATAGGAATTTGTATATATAAAAGCACTTAGGGGGCGCCTGGGTGGCACAGTCGGTTAAGCGTCCGACTTCAGCCAGGTCACGATCTCACGGTCCGTGAGTTCGAGCCCCGCGTCAGGCTCTGGGCTGATGGCTCAGAGCCTGGAGCCTGTTTCCGATTCTGTGTCTCCCTCTCTCTCTGCCCCTCCCCCGTTCATGCTCTGTCTCGCTCTGTCCCAAAAATAAATAAAAAACGTTGAAAAAAATTTTTTTAAAAAAAATAAAAGCACTTAGGACAGTGCCTGGTCTTTAATAAGAGTTCAAATAAGCATTAGCTATTATTATTATCCCCCATCCCAGTCCATAGCACCGCACCTATTACTTAGTAGGTTCATTTTAAAAAATGAATTAATTCCTCACAGATGAGAATTTTCCAGATATCTTGCTGAAAACAAAACATAGTATATTTTAACCATTTTCCCCAGGAACTTTCCTCCAATGGCACACATTTTTGAGGGCACTCAAGCGTGAATGGTGGTGATGGGAATTCAAGCTAGATAGTCTTCAGCGTCCCTCCCAATTACGAGGTTCCAAGACCTAGGGACATAATCCCCTGCCCTCTTGGACAGGATTGCCACAATTCAAATTCCTCTAAACCAAGCACTGTCCATTAGAACCTCCTACAATGTTCTATACCTGTGACGTCCAGTATGATAGCCACTAGCCACATTGGCTATTGAACATTTGAGATGTGGCTAGTGTAACTGAAAAATTGAATATTTAATTTAATTATTTTTTAATTTTTAAAAGTTTATTTTGAGAGACAGAGTGGGGGGGGGCAGAGAGAGAGAGGGAGAGAGAGAATCTCAAGCAGGCAGGCTCCACACTGCCAGCACAGAGCCAGATGCAGGGCTCAAACTCACGAACCATGAGATCATGACCTGAGCCAAAACCAAGAGTTGGTCCCTTAACCGACTGAGTCACCCAGGCACCCCTATTTGAGCCATTTATTGAACAAGAATCAGTTGGCTCTGAATGAGAATGAGACCTGAAGGCCTCTCTAACGTGGCCTTTAATGCATTAGCTTGCTGCCTTTGGCTTTGGCTGCTCATCAGCCTTTCTGCCTTAGAAAGCTTTCTTCTGTTTAGAGTTGCAGGGAATGCAGAGGACAAGTACAGCCAGGGCCAGTTTCCAGAAGGTGGCTCTATGTTTGGCAACAAGAAGAGGTTTAGAATCTTTGTGAGGTGGCCTAGTATAAGCTGGTGGGTCCCTGGGCTGATCCCCTGACACTGAATTATCTACCATCAGGGAGACTCTGGGGGCCCCCTGGTCTGTGAGGAAGGCGGCCAATGGTTCCAGGCAGGAATCACCAGCTTTGGCTTTGGCTGTGGACGAAGGAACCGCCCTGGAGTCTTCACTGCTGTGGCCCCCTATGAGGCATGGATACGGGAACAGGTGATGGGCTCAGAACCTGGGCCTGCCTTTCCCACCCAGTCCTGGGAGCCCCAGCCAGGTCCCTGGGAGCCCACTGATGAGAACTGCACCATTGCCCTGCCAGGTAAGGGAGAAGGACCCCTAGATGTCACCTGGACATGGAAGATTTGAGTTGGGGTGGAAACTGCTGGTGGCCTGGGAGGCCCCCTGACCCAAGTCTCTCACCCCTCAGAGTGCGGGAAGGCACCAAGGCCAGGGACCTGGCCCTGGGAGGCGCGGGTGATGGTGCCAGGATCCAGACCCTGCCATGGGGCGCTGGTGTCTGAAAGCTGGGTCTTGGCACCTGCCAGCTGCTTTCTGGAGTGAGTGAAAACGCAGTCTTAGATTTTTTCCCCTCCCCTCCCCCCATCGGCCTGAGACACTATCGACCTGTCCCCAGCCCTTCCCCTGGGTAGGGTAGGAGTAGGGGTGGAAGGGCACATCGGTCTGGAGTGCGGGGTTTCACAGGCAGGTGTAGGATCCAGCTTGCAAAGCGGGATCCTAGTCTACTGGGGGCAAGTACGGGGTAGTATAAATTCTATCAAGGATGCCGGGTTCTCTGGAAATCCAGAGTCCAAGCCAGACATGTGTGGGTTTGAGCCGAGTGCGCAGGATGTGGCCCACGTCCCAGTTTCCCCCAACCCGCAGCCCCATCAACTCAGACCTCCTGCCCCGAGACCTAGACAACTGGCGCGTGCTACTGCCCTCGCGTCCGCGCGCAGAGCTGGTGGCACGCTTCGTGCCGCACGAGAATGCCTCATGGGACGACACCTCGGACCTGGCGCTGCTGCAGCTGCAGACGCCGGTGAACCTGAGCACCGCCTCGCGGCCAGTGTGCCTACCTCACCCAGAACACTATTTCCTGCCCAGGAGCCGCTGCCGCCTGGCGCGCTGGGGCCGCGGGGGTGAGCAGGGGCCCCACGCAGGGCTGGGCGGAGCCGGGCCGGACTCCTCAGCAGCGCAGGCTCCCTTTCTTTTCTCTTCCAGAACCTGAGCCCGGACCCAGCACACTGCTTGAGGCGGAGCTGTTGGGCGGCTGGTGGTGTCACTGCCTGTATGGCCGCCAGGGGGAGTCAGTGCCGCCGCCAGGAGACCCTCCACACGCGCTCTGCCCCGCCTACCAGGAAGAGGAGGAGGCGGGCCGCTGCTGGGTGAGCGACGGGGGCGGGGCCCGCGGGTCTTAATGCGAGTGGTTGCCAGGGCAGGGTCTGAGAGGAACTAGGAAGGAGGCCGAGCACTCTGCGGGCAGGGACGGGATTAAGGCGGGGCCTCTCGCTGGGGGCGGAGCCTAGCCCTGGAGGACTTTGGGGAGGGGCCTGAGACGGGCCCTGGGCGATGTCTGACCTTCTTGCTACCCCTAGATTTAAAGAGAATCTTAAAGTGAGGGCTGACTTCTTACACAGATTACTATTGGAGCCTGGCTTGGAGGAGGTGGGACTTGTTTTGTCTGAGTGAGAGAGAGGAGAACAGGAAAGCCCCAGGACCTTTGATAGCCTCTCATCAACTTGCACATGCTCTTGCTGCAGAACTACTCTCATTGGAGCCTTCTGTGCCAGGAAGAGGGGACCTGGTTCCTGGCTGGAATCAGCGACTTCTCCAGTGGCTGCCTACGTCCCAGAGCCTTCTACCCCCTGCAGACCCATGGCCCATGGATCAGCCATGTGACTCGGGGAGCCTACCTGGAAGACCAGCTGACTTGGGACTGGGGCCCTGAGGGGGAGGAGACTGAGACACAGGCTTGTCCCCCTCACACAGAACATGGTGGTGAGGGCTTAGGGCTTAGAGGGCTTTGGGGCTCCTGCGTGTGCTAAGATCCATGGCAGACCCTTCAGGGGTCAGCTGTGGAGCCCTCACTTAGGTGGTCACCTCCTCTCCCCTAGCCTGTGGCCTGCGGCCAGAGCCAGCTGTGATGGGTATCCTGTGGCCCTGGCTGGCAGAAGTGCATGTGGCTGGAAATCAAGTCTGCACTGGGATCCTAGTGGCCCCAGGCTGGGTCGTGGCAGCCACTCACTGTGTCCTCAGGTGGGTCTCACCCATCTCTTGGGCAAGAGGGAAGAAATGGAAAGATGGGCAAAAGAACTTTTTTTTTTCAAAAGGACTTTTAAAATAGTGGGATATAATCCCTTTAGGGCTCTTACAGTACAGGGAACCACTACAAGTGTTTTGAGATAGAAGAGAAATTTGGAAAGAGGAATAATGAAGGAGCTAGTGGAATGACCTTGGAGTTCATTCTGCCCTGTCCTCTGGATTGGGCAGGACTTTATAGCAATTCGGGGAGCAGGAGGTCACATTGGGCTTTGTTCCAACAGGCCGGGCTTTACAACAGTGCCTTATATTGAAGTGTACCTGGGCCGGGCAGGGGCTAGCCCCCTCCCACAGGGCCACCAGGTATCCCGGTTGGTCATCAGCATCCGTCTGCCCCGACACCTGGGACTTAGGCCCCCCCTTGCCCTCCTGGAGCTGAGCTCCCGGGTGGAACCTTCGCCATCAGCCTTGCCCATCTGCCTTCACCCAGGGGGTATCCCCCTGGGGGCCAGCTGTTGGGTGCTGGGCTGGAAGGACCCCCGAGACCGAGGTGAGAGAGCCCAGGGTCCTGGGTGTGAGAGGTGACTGAAGGCCAGAATCCCTGTGACAACCCTCTCTCCTCTCTCTAGTTCCTGTGGCTGCAGCTGTCTCCATCTTGACGCCACGACTCTGTCACTGTCTCTATCAAGGCATTCTGCCCCCTGGGACTCTCTGTGTTCTGTATTCAGAGGGTCAAGAGGATAGGTGTGAGGTAAAGGGGCCTGGGCGTCCTGGTCCAGGGAGGGGAGAGGCAGTGCTGGGCAGCTGGACCCTAGAGAGAGAGCAGGGTTGGAATTCTTGAGTGCTGGGCCCCAAATGGGAAGAAGTGTGCTTCCTAGCTGGACCTCGGAGAGAGACCAGGGGCCTGGATGCCTAAGGATGTAGAGAAGTAGTGCTTTGTGGTTGGACTCTAAGGAGAAGGTGCAGTGAATCAGAAGGAAGGGTAAGAGACCCTTTTGGGCTTGGCCCTGACACTGCAGGTGACCTCAGCACCTCCGCTCCTGTGCCAGACCGAGGGAGGCTCCTGGGTCCTCATGGGCATGGCTGTTCGAGGGAGCCGGGAGCTATTTGCTGCCATTGGCCCTGAAGAAGCCTGGATCGCCCAGACAGTAGGGGAGGCCCATTTCCTGCCTCCCAATGGCTACCCCCACTGGCCCCCTGAAGGCAGCGACCTCTGCCCCCCCGACCTGGCCAGGGCCTCAGGCTCCCCTCAGGCTGCTCTGCTCCTGCTGCTACTATTGCTCCCCCTGATCCAGGGCTGAGGGGGCCTGGGTCCCTTGGCCGCCTCTCCTTCTCCTCCTCCACCCCCTCCAGCCCTCCACTTCCCGCCCTGTAGAGCTGGAATGTGGCCTAACCGGCTTTGTTCCCTAGCCGGAACCTCCAGAGGGCCCCACCCACCCAGACTGCAGCGGCTTCGGATTATTGGGCCTCTGTGCCTGGCTATTTTGGGCATGGGAATCCTTGGGGGCAGTGGGAAGCGGCCAATAAAGGTGTAAACACAGACACGTGGCCTTGTGGCATTGCTGGGGGAAGGCTGAGGGGCTGGGGGAAGCCCAAGGGATAGGGCCCATCCCTTCTGGGTCTCTGTGAGTCAGGCCTTGGGCTCCCAGGAAATGTGTCCCTGATAACGTGGCAGCTGTCCTTCATTCCTGCCCCAGGGCGGGGGAGGTTGGGTGGCAGCTGGGTGTGTGTCACCTCCCCAGTGGAATCAGCATCCCTAGCACCTGATAGACACTTCAGCCCTAGCTCAGACCCTACTTCCCTTCTCTCTCTGCCCCCTGCCATCCTCCACCCCTCCCAGACTGAGGGTGAGCGTTAGAGGAAGAGTCCAGGAGTCTGGGAGTGCAGAGGGTCTGTCTGCCTTATCCTGTATCTACAGACAGCTACCCCTCCTAAACACACCCTGATGAATGCCCCAGAGTGTACACCTCCAGTGCCCCCAGTACACACACATGACACTTATGTGGGACCCTTCAAGGGTCCACTTTCATATCCTGCCCAGTGCCTCCAGAGTTTGGCCACCAGCATGTGTCCTTGTATGTACATCCCACTACCTCACCCACCGTTTACTAGTGCACCTCCCTGCATGAATTCAACCACATTCCCTGCTAACTACTAAATCATGGGGTCTGGGGTCTGATAGATAAGTCCATGAAGTGCTCCCAGTGTAGTGGGGAACACCCCTGGCTGGGCATCAGGAATAGGTCATGGAAAAGGTTGATGTTTGAGTACAGAAAAAGGGCAAATGGAGACCCGGAGAAGGGGAAGTGCTAGGGTGGAAGCCGGCTGATAAGGGTGGCAGAGGGGTCACCTCAGGGGCTGGAGTCACCATCTATAGGTAGAGCTGGCAGAGGATGGGGGAGGGGAAGCAGGGAGTTCCTGGGAGATTGTGGAGAGGGGCAGAGGTTCTTAAAGGGACAGGCTTATCATTAGCTGCCAGATCCCAAAGAGACTATTCCCCTGAATCTCCACAAGGACATACATCCCCACCTGTGTCCCATACCCAGTCACCCATATGCCATTCCCCATAAACATTTAATACACCCATCCTCTCCCCAAACCCACCACAGCGTCCAATGTTGCTCCCTCTTCCCTGGCTTAGACTCCCTCCGAGTTAGCCAGTTAGCTTCTAGCCCCTCACCCACTCCAGGAATTCCTTGCCCTCCAGGAGAGGCCCCAAAGTTTTGGCTGGGAGGTCCCCAGTCTTATGGAAATTAGGTGGGGAAGTGGGGTCTGTTTTTCTGAGGCTTGAAGCCAACACACATGCCCAGTTGTCCACAGACTTATACACTGATTTAGGATGAACCTGACCCCAACCCGGTCACATGCGCTTTCTTCTCCTGGACCTGTGCCACCTGCACCCTCCACCTGAGACTTTCCCTGGACCACTCTCCTCCCATATTTGCCTTAACACTCTTTCATAGCTCCTCTGGCCTCAGTTGTAACAGCACCTTCTTGAGGAACCCTTCTTTATGCCAGCCTACGTCAGGCTCCTGCGAACAGGCCCCCAGAGCACCCGTTCTTCTTTATCAGAGGGCCTAGCTTGAAATTATTCTATAATTGCTATGTGATTATTTGATTCAAAGCTGTCACCTCTAACTTCACTGTGAGCTCAGCGAAGGCAGAGATGGTGTCTGTTTTGTCTCCTGTGCCTGGAACATAGTAGGCACTCAGGAAATATTTATGAGATGACTGGCACTGCCAGTCGCACTCACCACACCTCAGCACACACAGAGGAGGCCGCAGGCTCTATAGAAGGGCCTGAAACGGCAGGTCCAGGGCAGACCCAGGTGTCCTGAGCTCAGATACCAGGCTGAAGGAGGGAAGAAAGGAGGAGCACAGTGGCCCCAGGACAACAAAGGCTGGGCCAGGCCCTGGGGGACATAACTGGTCTGGGAGACCTGAAAGACCTGGGGCAAACGGCAGTTGGGTCACACTCTAAGGAGTGCAGCTGTCAGGGGTTTCCAGTCCCTCCTGGCGCGCGCGCGCGCGCACACACACACACACACACACAGGGCCTAGGGGTCTGGGAGGACTTAGGACTGTGTTGGCAACAAAAGCTGTCGGAGCTAAGTGAGGAGGGCGGGGCTAGGGGAGGGGCAGGCAGGTAGGTGCCTTTCTCCACGGATCCACCACTCTGGAAGGTCTCTACGTAGCCAGACCGAGCGGGAGACGTGTCCTCACCGGCAGCTGCGGAAACCCCAACGTCTCCCTTTGTGCCTTATTCTTGCCTTGGACATCTCTTCCCCCTTCCCAGCGCGGATTCTAGGATCCCTTCCCACTGGGCCCGACACCTGGATCTTGCCTTCGAAACCAACCCCAGGTCCCTTCCCTTGGGTGCCTGGTGTCTCCCCAGGGGCCCTGGTTCTGGGCCATGGCCCACAGGGCGGGCCTGGGACTTAGACAGCTGGAGGCTGTGGCCATTCTGCTTTTACTTGGATTATTCCGGTCCGGTCTTGGTGAGTATGTGTGGGTCAGAGAGTGTGGGGCTCAGGGAAGGGGTGGTGCACGTAAACTGAGGCTATAATCTTTTTCTGGGCACATCCCTTATCCTGGGCTCAAGAATCTCCCAGCGTCAGCCTCCCTAGATCTTGGCCTCTGTCTCTCCCTTCAGTTTCGGCCTCCGGGGAGTCAAGGGGGTGGGGAGGACCGTCCTCTGGAGAAGTGGTAGGTGCTAAGGGGCCTGGGAACTCTGGTCTTTCCTGTTTACCCTTTCCTCTTGCTCTCTCCCTCCAGGAGCTGATGGGGAGGAAGGTGAGCCTTGCATGGGGGAGGGGAAAGGAAGGGAACCGGGATTCAGATTCCAATGGAGTGTTTCATGAGTGCCTGACCCTCTCTGTAGGGCCATCTCACCCACTCTTATTACCTTATGTAAATCCCCCCATTAGTTCTGAAAGATGGGGATTAGAGCCCTAATTCTTCGGAGAAAGAAACTGAGGTAGAGAGTGAAGTGACTTAGCCAAGAGCACACAGCCAATAAGAGGTGTCGCTGAGATTTTACACCCAGATCTGATTCCAAAGGTGGGTCCTTTGAGGAAAATGAACCAGAGGTTTCCTTTCTTCTAAGGCTCACCACTTGACTCTGAGTCTGGTTTTCAATTCCCACTTCACCAGATACTACTGGCTATGTATCCTTGGCCAGTCCCCTCACCTCAAAAATGGAAGTTGGTTATGTTTGTCTCCTGGGGCCCAGTGAGGAGTCATGGAGATAGAAGTGAAAGCCCTCTCCCAGCCTGGCATTGCTTGAACAGTCACTAAATAGTAGCTATTGTAGTTATTATGAGGAGAGAAGGAGGAGCTTGGCTGGGCAGTTTTCCCTGCTCCGGGGAAGGTGACTTTGTGAAAGGCTGTTGGGTCCTGCTCCAAACGGCAGCCTCGGTGGGGGTGAGGCAGTCCTGGAAACCAGATGTTCAGTGTGGGAATCCTGTTGTTTGTTCAACACACATCCATCACTCTGTGTGTCCAGCCCTGTGCTCGGCACTGGGGACAAGGAGATCTGCTCCAGTCCCTGTCACTAGGGAATGCCCAGATTGCTGCAGTTGAAACAGTCATAGACCATCATGACTGTGTGATGGGGCAGTGCTGGGGAAAGTATGGGCCCTGGGAGCTTCCAGCATTGTCTAACTCAGGCAGCAGGCTCAGGGCAGGTTAAGGAGTGCCTGACATTTGAATGGTCTCCGTAGGCAAATAGGTCTGCATAGCAGAGTAGGGATGAAGAAAGGTATTCTAGGCAGAGGGACCTGGATAAGCAAAGGTCTAGAGGCAAACAAGTGTGTGGCCCAGTGTAAATGTCCAGAGGGATGGCTGGAGTAAATGGTAGTGCCATGGAAGGTAGAGAATGTATCTTAAGGGCAATGTGGAGCCTGGGGAGGATTTAAGCTGAGGTATGACCTGATCAGATTTGTGGTTTATAAAGATCTTCTGACTTGTAAGGAGTGGACTGAATGGAAGGTAGGAGGATCTGAGAGAAAGGAAGGCGCATGAAACTTGGGTTAGGTAATGAGGGTGGTTAAGGGGGCAGAACTAACCATGCCCAGTGAGCAGTGGGGCAAGGACAAAGGGGTGGCTGGCTCCTGCGAACTCACTTCCCAAGCTCCAAACCAGATTGTCTGGGCTATATGGGGAACGGCAGGGCTGAGGAGCTGGTATGGGGGCCCCAGAAGGACCTGACCCCCTCCCCTTCCTCCCTGGGCAGCCTTCTGCGGCGTGGCCTCCCAAGCACGCATCACAGGTGGTAGCAGTGCAGCCGCTGGCCAGTGGCCCTGGCAGGTCAGCATCACCTACGATGGCACCCACGCGTGTGGTGGTTCTCTCGTGTCTGAGCAGTGGGTGCTCTCAGCTGCTCACTGCTTCCCAAGGTACCAGCTGGGTGGTGGGCATGGCGGGGAAGTCAAAGGTGGATCAGTCTAGGCCAGAGGTTGGGATTCTTGGGTTGGGTCGAGGGGTATCAATAAAGTCTGAAAGGATCAGTCAGCAGTGAAGGTCAGAGGTGAGAGGTCACAGGGTAAAACTAGCATGCAGTTTGGGATCAGAATCTGGGGTTGGATATAACAAGCCCACAGGGATCAGGGAACTAGGAGAGGTCTCCTGGGTCCCAGCCTTGGCCCCTCTGCCTGCAGGGAGCACGTCAAGGAAGACTATGAGGTAAAGCTTGGGGCCCACCAGCTGGACTCCTACACGCCTGAGGCTGAGGTCCGCACCGTGGCACAGGTCATTTCCCACTCCAGCTACCACCAGGAGGGCTCCCAGGGTGACATTGCACTCCTCCGTCTCAGTAGCCCTGTCACCTTCTCCCGCTACATCCGGCCCATCTGCCTCCCTGCAGCCAACGCCTCCTTCCCCAATGGCCTCCAATGTACTGTCACTGGATGGGGCCACGTGGCGCCCTCAGGTGAGGTGGGCGCTGATGCCTAGAGGCATGGAGGGGTGCCTGACTTAGGGTAGGAGGCCCCAGGTAAGCATCTTTTGCTCCTACAGTGAGCCTCCTGGCCCCCCGGCAGCTTCAGCAACTTGAGGTGCCACTGATCAGCCGAGAGACATGTAACTGTCTGTACAACATTGACGCCAAACCCGAGGAGCCCCACTTTATCCAGCAGGACATGCTGTGTGCTGGCTATGTGAAGGGGGGCAAGGATGCCTGCCAGGTAAATGCAGGGGTTCCAGTGAGACGAGCGCATCTTGGGAGATGAGGGCCGGATGGGGCTGGCGTGGATGACTGGAGGCCTAGGGCCTAGTCTTGACAGTTACTGTATGACTTTTCTCTTCAGGGTGACTCTGGGGGCCCACTCTCCTGCCTTGTGGGGGGCCTCTGGTACCTGGCAGGCATTGTGAGCTGGGGCGATGCCTGTGGGGCCCCCAACAGGCCTGGCGTGTACACTCTGACCTCCAGCTATGCCTCCTGGATTCACTATCATGTGACAGAGCTCCAGCCTCGTGTGGTGCCCCAAATCCAGGAGTCTCAGCCCGATGGCCATCTTTGTGTCAACCACCAGGCCTTCAACTCTGCCCCAGCCCAGGCCGTATTGGGGCTCATCCTTCTGCTGCCACTAGGCCTGACCCTGGGCCTCCTCTGCTGAGCTAGTCATCCTGAGAGCTGACCCCGCTTCCAGGACTTCCACACTGCCCCCAAGGACAGATGCCTGGCCCAGGAATGGACCTGGCCCTTCCCTGACATCTTTTGGGTCTTGGGACTGGCTTAAACCACTCCTTCCTCCCAGAACCCTGTGGGAGTCCAGGGCACTATCCTGACCTTTGAGCCCACTCTTCTGGGTTTGTTCTTTGCAACTACGGTCCACAGTCAGGTGTTTTACTACCTGTGGTATTGGCTAGGACCTCTAGCCACCCCCACCTACTGTTCACAACCCTACTCACTGGGCTCCTATGGAGCCCCCAAGGACCCTTAGCTATGAAAATGAGCCAAGGCTCCCTACCCTGTTTCTAGAAAACTGGGTACCTGCCCAGCTAATTGCTGCTAAAGAACTGGCTCTAGCACCCTACCAGTTCTGCCTGATGAGCCCCATCACTTCACCTTCTTCCTGTATTCTGAGCGGGGACTGCCTCTGGGCAGCATGTTTTCAAGAACAGAAAAGGCCCCAATCTTGCCCCATCGGCTGCCATGCCCTCCTCGAACCTCAACTCCTAGACTCCGGAGGACTGAGCCCCCACCGGAACTGGGCTTGGGCTTGGATCTGGGGTGAGGGGTAGAAAGAACAAGGAGTAAAATGTTTTGAGCACAATTGGCTCTGTGTGTGGCGTGCAACAAAGAACATCAGCTCTTAGCCTCTCCCTCCCACCTCCAAAGTCCAGAACCACTGGCAGAACTTACTTTATTTTAAAAAATGACGAAACAGGTCTGTACATATTTACAGGCTAGGGGAAAAGGAGATAAAGGTCCAGCAGCAGGGGCACAGGCCATTCACTTCTTGGAGAGTTTCACTTGCTTGTGCTTGGGGGGGGCCCACTTGAGACAGACAGAGTCCACTGTGGGGAGACAGACATGAGAGGCAGGGCTGGGCCTCTGGGCCCAGGCCAGGTATCACCTCTAGGTGAGAACAAGGGCAGACTGAGTCCTGGGAAGGGGGCAGGGAAGCCTGGGAATGACTAGCCTGCCCCAGGCTTCAGTCCTGGGAGCTGGTCAGACCAGTTTGGGATCATGTGACAGCAAAAAGGTAGCTCTGGCTCCTCAACACCTACCCCCTACCACACACAACCTGGGCAGCCCCTGCCCCCCTACCTGTTATGGGTGGTTTCTTATACTGAGCACTTTTGAGGTGTTCTTCTACCAGCTTGGGTGTGACACAGATCACATGCTGGCCCTTCCAGTACTTGACCATATTGAGGGACTGTAGGGTGCTGATGATGTCATTCTGGGTGATGCTGGTCATCTGACTGCAGAAAGGGATTGGAGTAGTTGCTGGGGAGAGTTCCCTTGTGGGGTCTGACTGGGACAGCAAAAGGGGACAAGGAGACAGACAAGATCATGGCCAACCTTAGATTCTTCTAAGGGTTCCTCTTTAAGGGTTCCAGGGCCCTCACCTAAGATCCTTGATGGACAGTGTGCCCCGGAAGTCTCGCAGGATCTCCAGCAGGACCCAAGACCAGTAGCTGCGGTAGCTGAGCTTGCCCAGGTCAGACAGTGGCTTCTCAGGGGAGCCTACTGTGCTCTCTAGCTTGGAGAGCTCGTAACCTGGCAGTGGTGGAAAGAAGGATTCTGAGGACCCGGCCCTGCGGTGGCACCCCCACCGTAGTTGCCCCTTCCTTGACAGGCCAGGAACCACTCACTGAAAGCAATGAGGAATTTTCCATAGCCACGCCGCTGGTAGGGGGGCAGAGTCAGGATGCAGGCCACATTGTTCCCATCTGGAGACTCCTTCTCCTACAGGGGTGTGTGGTCAGGACCTCTGGGGAGGCTCAGTCCTTTCTCTGGTTCATAGTCCCCACCCTCCCTCAACCCGGGCTCCCCACCCCAGCACCTTAGAGAAGTAGCCAACAATGTGGGCCCCCTGCCTGTCCACTTCAGTCAAGATGTAAAAGACGAAGGGCTCCACGTCGAAGTACAACGTCTTGTGGTCCAGGAAAAGCTTGGCCAGCAGACACAGGTTCTGACAGTAAATCTGAGGAGTGGGGAGGTGGAAGCAGGCTCAGGGAGCAGGTATAATGCTCCCACCTCGGCCTGGGCTGTGGCTGCCACCCTGCTACGCAAGTGCCAGGCATTAGAGAGCAGCCAGTGCCAGGCCAGTGAGAAGCCCGCTCCTCACAATATTTAGAATTGGAAGGAGTCTTTTTTTTTTTTTTTTTTTTTTTTAATTTTTTTTTTCAACGTTTATTTATTTTTTTGGGACAGAGAGAGACAGAGCATGAACGGGGGAGGGGCAGAGAGAGAGGGAGACACAGAATCGGAAACAGGCTCCAGGCTCCGAGCCATCAGCCCAGAGCCGGACGCGGGGCTCGAACTCACGGACCGCGAGATCGTGACCTGGCTGAAGTCGGACGCTTAACCGACTGCGCCACCCAGGCGCCCCTAGAATTGGAAGGAGTCTTACCGTCATTTTCTGATGGACAGGGAAACTGAAAACCAGAGAGCTAGATTAATCTGTTACCACTTCTTTTTTTGTTTTTTTCTTTCCTTTTTTTTTCTTCCAAAGATTTTATTTTTAAGTAATCTCTACGCCCAACATAAGGCTCAAACTCACAACCCTGAGATCAAGAGTCACGTGCTCCACCAATAGCCAGCCAAGGGCCCCATTCAGTTACCATTTTTTTTTTTTTTTTAATAGGTTCCATGCCCAGCTTTGGAGCCCAAAGCAGGGCTTGAACTCATAATCCTGAAATCAGAGCTGAAAGTTTAGCCGATTGAGCCACCCAGGCACCCCTCAGTTACAACTTCTAAGTGCTAAATAGGAGTTCAATCTTCAGGGACATTAAATCTTATGTTTCAGATTGGGAAACTGAGGCTCAGAGGAGCTATGGCTGGCATGAGGTCCCACGGCTGCTGAGTGCTACAGCAGGATTCAAACTGGTATATGAGTTCTGTCTTGTTCAGAGCAAGCACCAAGCTTCATGCTTAGCCTCGTGCTTGGTAAATGTTTGCTGAATGGGTGAGCTTTGAGCCTGACTCCAAAGCCTGAGCTGTCTGCCCACTTGGCCACACTCTGCTGAGGCCCAGATACCCACTCAGGCTAGAGACCGACATCGGAAGGGACAATGAGACCGTAAGGGTGGCTTCATGGCACACTTCAAGAGGCCCACTGATTTAGGACACGTTTTACACCCACTCTTATTTGACCCAACAATTGTGAAGCCCAGCATTGCTAGTGCACTTTGCTTAGGAAGAAACTGAGGCTCTG
Source organism: Lynx canadensis (assembly GCF_007474595.2). Lineage (NCBI taxonomy): Eukaryota > Metazoa > Chordata > Mammalia > Carnivora > Felidae > Lynx > Lynx canadensis. The sequence continues at coordinate 24,090,064 of NC_044318.1, read as the reverse complement.
GGAAGGGGCAGTGCTTGCCTGAGGCTTCAAAGTTAACCAAGGGTAGAGCTAGAAAGAACATCCACACCTCCTTCTGGAGCCCTTTGTGCCACTCCCCCTGTTCATGCTCAGGCAAAGCAGGGGACTCAGGCCAGGTTAAGGGCTAATATTCCCCAAGCTATTTATCACAAGGCTGACTGAGCCCAAGAGGTCACCAATAGTAACAAAGGCCCATGTTTACTAAGCACCTACTTGATGCCAGGCACAGTGTTAACTACTTGCCATTGCTGTCTCATTTGTTCCACCAACAACCCTATTAGGTAAACATTATCATGACTCTTATCTTATAGATGAGGAAACAGGAACAAACAACGTTAAGTAACTTGTCCAAGGTCAGCTACTAAATGACAGGACAATTTGAAGCAGGAGCCACTCAGAAGCCTGCCCTCTCTTCCTCACACTCTACTGCCCTTCCATGGGAACAGGGACACTTAGTGAGACCTTCCCAGACTGACCAGGTAAAGGCCAGGTTCTCAATTGCAGCAAAGCAGACCCTAACGGCCCCACCCTCCCCCACTGAAGTCTTTCTGCCAGAAACCAGGAACTCAGCTGTCAGAGCCACACTGGTCTCAGGCAGAAAGTCTCACACCAAGCAGTCTCCTCCCAGGAAAGAAACCTTTCCTTCAGGCAGAAAGAGAAAGCGCTTCTAAAAGCACCCTCCGGCATGACAGTCTATTCTGGGTGTCAAAACTGCCCAATACTAAGCTACCCATCAGGAGAAAAGTCTTCAGGGACAGAACAGAAACTCAGTCCCCAAAACTGACACCACAGGGCCATGTGTCTACCAAGGCTAAGCATGATCCCACAGGCCTTTTCCCGGTGGGGGCTTGTCCCAAGACTGGCTTCTACCCTTTTGGTGACAACGAGGATCATCCAAGAGTGCCAGTGCTTCTCCCCACCTCCCCACAGCACTTCGGCCATCTAACTCACCTTGTGGTCTTTGCCATCCACCTCGTACACAGAGATGTTGCTCTTGCGATAGATCTCCTTCCCTGGGGGTTGCCGCCACTGACACTGCCCCTGGGGGTGGGGATGGGGAGACAAAAGCTTGAGACCCTGAGGTTCTCTGCTAGGTACACCCATACAACCCTGTGTGGCTTCCAACAGGTCTCTGCTTCTGTTTCCCCATCTACAGACTCTGGGCTCCATACCTCACCTATGTCAAGGAATCCTCCCAACTCCCTGAGGAGACAGAACCTATTTTATAGGCTATTTTATAGATTTTATAGATGAAGAAGCACAGAGAGGCTAAATAACTGGCTTGAATATTATACAGCTAGATGGTTTCAAGTTCAGAGCAGCCTGGCTTGGGAGGACTCTCCAGCGCTCTTATCCATGACAATGGCGATTGCTAAAATGCATACATCTGCCTCAGGTTACACCCTTTGGGAAATATCCTAGTGTTCCCTGCTGCACTAGTGATGCGAGCCCCCGGCAACACCCACCCCCACACCAACCCCACCCCCGACACAGCTCCCCCCCTTCCCCGCCAATGCTTCCCATCTGTCCACACCTTACAGTCCCATTGCTCAGGGGCTATGCTCGCTTCCTCTTTTGCACTGAGGAACCTGGCACTGCGCTGGCCTTGATTAACATGTGGTGTTTGGGTTGACCTGAAGAAGTGGTAAGGGCAGGGATTACTGTCCCCATTCCACAGAAGAGGAAACTGAGGTCTGGGGTAAGGCAGCAAGTTGGCCAAGGTCACTCGAGCAAAGGTAAGGCCAGGCCTAGAACCCAGGTCTCTTGACCCACGGGCAGCTCTTCCTTGTACTCGACTCCTCTGGACCTGTCTCTCTTCCCTATCGCTGCAGCCTCAGCAGCCCTCGCCTCCACGCCTGCCTCTCTCACCAGACCCGGCTGGCCCAGTCTCACCAAGTGGAAGCGGTAGCTCTTCTCGAATTTCATGTACTTAAGGCAGTACTCGCAGAGCCACAGCTTGGGCTGTTTCCCATAGTCCTCGGGGAACGGTGAGAAGTACCAGGCATCGATTTCGTAGTTCCCGATGTGGATCTTGTCCACATACTTCACCTTGGTGATCTGTGGGTAACGTGGGAGTGGAGGGCGGTGGATGGCTCAGTCAGAGCAAGGAAAAGCTGGGAGAGGGGGTACCCGCAGGCAGGAGCCCTGCCCCTGCTTACCGCCTCATGTTCCTTCTCCAAGGCTGCTGTTGTGGGGTCCATCTCTGCATAGGTCTGGGCAAGGACAGAGCAGTGGACAGAGGTGAACAGAAGTGGAGGTCAAGCCGTCCCTCCCCTGAGCCAGAACCCAGTGCTTCCTTCCCGTCTTCCAGACCTCATCCTCCGAATGACAACAACCACATGAACAGCTGACTTGTTTTATCTGGTTTTGAAGCCGGGTGGGCCAAGCTTCTCTCTCACTTTCCCCGCCCACCCACACATCCCTGATGCCCGAGTTTAGACCTTTTGCCAGATGAACATGGCTAGGATCAGGCCTGGTTCCAGTCTCCTTGGGCTAAAACCTTCAGCTATACAATGGGATCAACCAGCTCTGCCAAAATTGTCGTGAGGCAGATGAGTAATGGATCTTGTCTTCTGTGCAAACAGGAGGAACTGGCACTAGACTCCCTGGTGTGGCTGGACCTCTTTCCTGAGCACCAGATCCAGGGAGCTGCCTGCCCCATGGGTCACTCCCATAGGTGCCTAGGTGTCTAGAAAGGAACTAAACCTGTGCTCCCTACAAACCTATTCGTCCTCCTGGGGTCCCCATCTCACTGGGCACATCCCCTCAGTCCAATTGTCCAAGACCAATAGCAGGTCTGCTCTTTTTTTTTAAGTGCTTTTATTTATTTTAGAGAGAGAGAGAGAGAGAGAGAGAGAGAGAGAGAGAGAGAAAATCGGGGGAGGGGCAGAGAGAATCCCAAGCAGGTTCCACACTGCCAGCTCAGAGTCTGATGAGGGGCTCAAACTCACAAACCATGAGATCATGACCTGAGCTGAAATCAAGAGTCGGATGCTTAAACCAGCTGAGCCACCCAGGTGCCCCTGGTCTGCTTTTAAGACTCCTTCTCTCAGGAAGCTGGCATTCAATTTAGGGCCGAGTCCTGTGAATTTTACCTCCTTGACATCTGTGGAATTGACCCCTCTCTGGAATTGTCTGCCCAACTCCAAATAGCCATTGCCACCATCTCAAGTCTGGATAATTACCCAAGCCCCTGCAGATTCCCAGCCTCCAGTCTTAGCCCCTTCAAATCTATATTATCGATAACTCTCTTTTTGAGGCCAACGTGCCTTTGCACATGCAGTTTCCTCTCCTCTTTCTGCCAAAAAATGCTTACTCAACCTCAAGCAGAGAGTAAGCCAGGTGAGTGTGAGATGAGGCAGTTTTATGAGCCATCATGGGTAATTGTTTTTACTGTGCTCTTTCCTGTCCTTCAAGGCCTCGCACCCTTCCTGCCCCCTCCAGGAGACCGGACTGGATTCTTCTGACACAGAATATGCCCTCTCCTTCTCAAGTTGGGAATGCAGTGGTTAACAACAATCCCCTCTAACTGCCCCCAATTGGTTTCCCCTATTTTCCAAGTCCTTAGAAAGCAGGGACTAAAAGTCATGTCACACTCACAACACATCCTATTCCTAAGCCAGACTCTGTAGAAGCAAAGCAAGCACAGCCTAACAATGAAGGGGGGATCCAAGAAGGCCCATGACCTACACTAGAGGAGACAGCAGCCTTGCCCTACAGTTGAGAAGGGAGAAGGAGCCAGCATTTTACCCAGACCCCCTTCCACAAAGCACTTTGCCTGTATGGCCCCATTTAACCTTTTCAGCCACCCTAAAACAGAGCATTCTTATTTCTATTTTACAGGGAAGTAAACAGGCAGGGAGAGGTGAGGTCACTTGCCCTTGGGGATAGCCAGCTGCCATTTATTCCAAGTGCCAAGCACTCCATAGGCATTACTTCATTTAGTCCTCACAAAGAACCAGGGACAAGAGTGCTCATTATCCATACTGCACAAAAAGGAAACTAAGGCACAGAGAGGTGAGGCTACAGAACCGGTACTCAGCACTGTCAGGCACAGGCCCCTCGTTTGTCCAACCCTGAGCCTAACCCCTGCAAAGATGAGGGAAGAAAGATTTTCCTCATATGCCTCTTTAAAAACCCACTTCCCAGCTCTCACAAAATACAATCCTCTCCTGCAAATGCATTAAAGAACTACAAAAACACTACTTTTTCAAATGCTGCAGTTTATTTAGAATTAAATGTTAATTAAGCTGTGAAGAATCTGACTCATTAACTCGCCGATTATCCATCCTCTGAATTTATCACCACTGGCCTACTGTCATCCACCCTGCTGACTATCAGCTTTGAGGTACATTTTTGAGATTTAATTTGCTAGTGCAACCCGGTCGAGGAACTAAGAGATACTCAGACCTATGTTCTCCAACGGAAGAGCCACTGGCCACAAGTGGCTATTTAAACTCATTGTTTAAATTTTTTTTTTTAATGTTTATTTATTTTTGAGAGAGAGAGAGAGACAGAGTGTGAGCAGGGGAGGGGCAGAGAGAGACAGAGACATAGAATCTGAAGCAGGCTCCAAGCTCTAAGCTGGCAGCACAGAGGCTGACACAGGACTTGAACTCACAAACCATGAGATCATGACCTGAGCCAAAGTCAGATGCTTAACCGACAGAGCTACCCAGGTGCCCCTAAATTCAATAAATTTAAATAAAATTTAATTCTTAGCCACACCAAACACATTTCAAGTGCTCAATTGCCACATGTGGCCAGTGGCTACGCTATCAGACAACAGATATTAAACATTCCCACTTGTTACAGGAAGATCAATTGGACAGTGCTGCCTTAGACCTTGAAGGTCTTCCTGGTTCAGGGATTTCAAAATTTTTTTTCACAACCCCCAACAGGAAGAGCCGTTAGCACTGTAAACCAGTTGACCTCCTTGTGTATACATATATGTGTATCTCTATGTGCTTCTCAAAAATAATACTTACCTTTGATAAAGCACAACGTACTCTGACATTTTCTAATCCTATTTCTTCCTTTCATTTTTTTATTATCTTTATTTTTTAAGCAATCTCTCCACCCAATGCGGGGCATAAACTCATGACCCTGAGATTAAGAGTTGCATGCTCTACCGACTAAACCAGCCAGGCACCCCTCTTTCTCTCATTTTCAAATTTAAACACTGGTCACAACCTACTGAACTAATTTGGCAATCTACTAAAAGCTGCACCCCACAGTTGGGAAAACATTGCCCCAAAGCACACAACAAACATGCAGAAGGATGAAATCTCACTGGCTGAAAGTAATGAATGTCTAAGTGCCTTGAAATCTCAATAAGCCCTGGACTCATCTGCACTCCCCGTTTTACAAAAAGAAACTGAGACTCAGAGTGGGGGAAAAGTATCCCCCAGGGGCAGGGGTGAAAAGAACCCAGACTTTGGAACAAGTGGCCCAAGTTTCTAGGACATGTCAAAGTCATGATTAAGGGCTGGTGCCCTGAAGTAGGACAATCTAGTTGGCAAATCTAATTCCTGACTGGGTTCTTTTTTTTTTTTTTAATGTTTATTTTTGAGAGAGAGAGAGATACAGAGTGTGAGTGGGGGAGGGGCAGAGAGAGAGGGAGACACAGAAGCCGAAAAGGGCTCCAGGCTTTGAGTTGTCAGCACAAAGCCCGACGCGGGGCTCGAACTCACAAATGGTGAGATCATGACCTGAGCTGAAGTCAGACACTCAACCGACTGAGCCACCCAGGCGCCCCCCGACTAGGTTCTTAAACCCATCTGTTCCTCCCCAGTAAACTGGAGATAATAACAATGCTTACCTCACAGGACTGCTGTGAAACTTCAGTGAGATCACGTATTAAAACACTTAGCCTATAACTTTGGCTCACAAGCCAATAAATGTTTACCATTATTATTCTAATTCCAGTCCGCCCTTTTACTAGCTGTGTAACCTTGGGCATGTTACCTAACCTCTCAGATCCTGCTTCCTCATCTACAAAAAGAAACCATTATTCCTGTGGCATTGAACTGTTAGGAAGGATGCGTTAACCTTATATACACGCAGGACTCAGCACGGTGCTTGGCAACAGCAAGCACCCAATATCATATGTTCTCTTCCTTCTCTTCGGACTTCAATTCTTTGTCTACGGTGGCACAGCAAATAGGAGACAAAGGAGGCTATTGGTGCAGGAGGCCTGAGTTCCAGTCCCAGGTGTGCCATTTCCTTGCTGCGAGACTGCAGCCAAGTGCTTGCCCTCTCTGAGCCTCAGTTTTCTTATCTGTGAAGAGTGTCTCACAAAACATAAGTAAAGTCCCTTACACATTATAAGAGCTTAAGAAGTGGGAGCTGCTGGAACATCTGGGTGGCTCAGTCGGTTAAGCAGCCGACTTCAGCTCAGGTCATGATCTCATGGCTCAGGGGTTCGAGCCCCACATCAGGCTCACTGCTGTCAAAGCAGAGCCTGCTTCGGATCCTCTGTCTCCCTCTCTCTCTCCCGCCAAAATACATAAACATTAAAAAAAAGGAAGAAAGAAAAAAAAAGAAACAGGAGCTGCTATGGTTTTGGCACTGGGACCCAAGGAAGTTGGCAGAGGCAGCTGAGCCTCCTGGGGCCTTGGGGAAAGGGAGGGGGTCCAGACCTTCTGCACGTGGTTGATCTCATCATGCTTGCGCTTTTGGTTGCGAGTGATCTTGCGCTCAGGCTGCTCAGCCAGCTCGCTCAGGTACTTCTCTGAGTTCTTCTGCACGGCATCTTTTACTGTTTTGGTCAGTGCCAGCCGGTTCTTGTCTACCCATTCGTCTAGTCGCCGGTTAACTGTGAGGATAGGCCATGTGGGTGCTGTACTTCCACCCCTCTCCCCCGCCCAAGCCCAGAAAGCCTCAAGTCACTCACAGCCCACGTAGTGTACATAGAATTCCTCTCGGCCCTCCTGATCATTCACTCGAGACTGAATCACTTCAGCAGAATCTGTGAAAGAAAAAGGATAGGATCACCAGAAAGGCAGGGCTGGAACAAGAAGAATCCTTCACACTGAGGAGCAGTTTCCAGATTCCAGGGACATACACAAGCTAACATCATTCGTCTACATCTGCCATTCCATCAATCGCTGCCTGTGAAGTGGGCCAGGTTGGAGCTGTTACTCTTACTTTACAGATGAAAAACTGAAGCTTACCCAGGCTCACATATTTGAAAAACAGTAAGAAGTTAACATTTAACTGAGTTTAAGTCTGGCTCCAAATGCAATGCTTGTTTTACTATACTTAGTTGCTCATTTGTTCAGGAGTCATGAAGGCTGGCTCTGGGTTTATATACAATTCTAGCTCCTCACTTCCTATATTTAAGTGCAAATTATTTTGGTTGAGCCTCAGTTTCTTCATCTACAAAACAGAACTAATAGTGCCCACCTCAGAGGGTGAGCTAATGCCTCTAAAGCATGTAGCATAGCGCCTGACAACTAGCCAACCATTCAACAAATGAGTAAGGCAACCACTGCGTGTCTGGTCCTATGCTGTGTTATTGCTGGGTAGAGAGGGCACAGCAGTGAATCACAAGAGGTCCTGCCCTCCAGAAGTTCCCACTTTGATATGGGAAGACGCAGACGATGACTACATAATGTCACATATACTATGGCTAGCTGAGGTATGAAAAAAATGTTGTAGGCACATTCATAAGGGAAGGACTCACTTTGCCTGAAGGGAGTCAGTAATGGCATCACAAGGGATATGGTGTGTTAAAGGATGAGTAGGAGCTAGCTAGGTGAACAAGAAAGGCAAGGGCATTCAAGCATTTGGCACAGGTGGTAAAAGGCATGTGGTCTTCAGAGAGTACAGTGTGGTCTAGTCTGGCAATGGCCTTTGCTAGGGGTGTCTAAAAACCACAGGTCACAAAGATGTACGTCCTTCTAAGGAATTTGGGGTTTATTCTGAAGATGAAGTAAGACAAGAAAAGGAAAAAGGAAGCTCATTTTTGTGTTTTGGTAGGTCCCCTCTGCTGGCGGTTGTAGAAGAGGGATGGAAAAGTAAGTCGCAGAGACCAGAGAGGCCAGCAAGGAACGATGGTTTTGTTTAAAAAGGGAATGAAGTCTAAGATTGGATAAGCAAGTGGAATGGGAGTTGTACATACAATTAAACGGGAGCTGCTTGTGTTCCAGGAGAGCCAGACTGGTGGGGTTTGTAGGCGGTGCCCGGGAGGGGCGGAAACTCCGCGCTCTTCCCTCAAGCCCCGCCCCTACAACGTCAGCCCCTCAGAGAACCCGCCCTCATGCCCCGCCCCTGTCCCTGGGCCCCGCCCTCACGCCAGGTGCTATCCGGTCGTCGGCACAGGTACGTTTCTCCGATCTCCACGGTGACTTCCGGCTCGCCGCGCGCTGGAGTCGGGGGAGAGACGCGGCCCGGGGACGGGGCGGTCCCCTCGACCGCCGCATTCTCCCCGGGCCCGGGATCGCTCTCCCCCACGACCCCTGAAGTAGCCGCCGCAACCGCCGCAGCTGCTCCCTGTGCCGCCATCGTCGTAGTGGAAATGACGCTGGAATCCGGCGCCACGCAGCGCTTTTAGTTCCGGGTCAGCGACGCGTGGCGGAGGCAGCTACCGCCCTGAAGGCGGGGCCTGTGGCGTAGCAAGAGCTCACTGGTTAGTGCGGCGTTTTAGCGGTCCCTGACAAGTTTGACCTTTCGTGTGCCAATCGCGCTGGAATTTTTTTTTTTCCGTATAGAAATATGGCTGAACCCTGAGTTGAAAGAGGAGACCTTCGTGATGTGTGATGACTCAGCCCGATCTTTTTAAAGGGCCTGGTGCCTGAGGAAGCCAGGAGGTGCCAATTACCAGAGGCACTGCCCCCACTTTACCCGGTACCGGGACGGAGCCAGAGCTGCCTCCCTGGCTGCAGTAGGGCTTTGAGCTTGGAATTAACACCCACTTCTGCGTTGCCCACTTCCGCCAACCTAAAGCCCCGTCACCTCTTTTGTAAAGATTGAAGAAACTGCCGTCCTTGTTCACGGTGAAGGAAACAGGACGGCTGTGTCTAGGGATAGCTAGTAAATTGCCTTTTTAAAGGCTTAATTTGTCCCCTAGACAAATTAGACGCAGTGAACATATTAGAGAGCGTTTTAGGCTTAGTGAGGAATCCGGGTTCTGATCCTACTCTAGGTAAATTGTACAAAGGTGTCCATTCTCAGAGGGTCGGTAAAGGTTAAACTATACATAACTGTATAGCCCATATAACTATATAAAGGGTATCCCTTATGTATATAAGTATCGCACAGTACCAAGCAAGGTAGGTGTTCAATAAATGTTTTTTTGCCATTCTCTTTTCTTTGACTTATAAATTAGTTATTGGGCTTAGAAGCTCAAATTGGTTATTGGGGTGGAATGCTCAAAGCCTGCGTTTGGGGCCTCAGGTTGCAGATCAGTAGGAGTTCTTGGGGTGCCTGTGTGGCTCAATTGGTTAAGCCTTGAAGTTCTGCTCAGGTCATGATTTCATGGCTGTTGAGTTCGAGCCCCAAATCGGGCTCTCTGCTGTGGTGTGGAGCCCACTTCGGACCTCTGCCCCCCTCTCTTTGCCCCTTCCCCTCGCTCTCTCTCAAAATAAACTTTAAAAAGAAAAGAAAAATAGGAGTTCCATATGGGAGGTGGGGAAGGTGATGGCAACGGGAAGTGCTGGTAACTCGGCTTTGGGGAAATTAAAGAATTGGAGGTGGGCAATGAATGCCAAGTGTCTGGCTGCATAAGAATCTGAAAAAATAAGTTAGGCAAGACAAGATTAAAATTGTAATGCCTTCTCCCACTCCCCATCTTCAAGATTGTCACTCTATCCACCTAAGGTTCTGGTGCCTCACTTTTGACTTCACCCAACATCTTGCAGGGATGCTCTCCTCTCTAGTTCAGGATTAACCTAGGGTTTATAAATCCCTGATCCAGGTTACTACGCCAACCTCCTCACTATTCTCCTTCTAATCCTCCTTCTACTGTGCAAATCTGTTATTTCTAGAACTATGTAGATGCTTCACCCAGATCCTCTGGAATCTTTTTGTTGCCTCTTCAGATCCAGATTACCTTTGATTGATGTGCTTTCAAAAGCCAGAGGCTCTTTGTCAAATTATCCCTTGGACTAATAGAGCTGTGTTGCCTTAAGAAGCTGAAAAGGAAAGTTTTCAGTTTGGATGTTTAAGTACCTACCCACCCCTACTTCCCAACATAGACATTAACCAATGATTGTCAAGTAAAGGAATCCATCAATGACTGTGGAACTTAGCTCTCTTGCCTCAATTCTAAGGCAAAACTTACTAGCTCTGGACTTTTGCCTGAGATGACATCCTTGTTTGGTTTCCTGCCCTTCCCTTTCCTGCTTCCCCTACTCCCTAACCAGAGCACTTTCTCAACAAATCACATGGACACAAACCCTCCTTTCAGCATCTGCTTCTACGAAATCCAGGTGGAAACATCCCTTCCTAGCTTAAAATCTGTCCATGGATCACTGCTGCCTGCAGTAAAAAGCCCATGCTTCTTGGCTGTACTCCAGCCTGACCCCCTGCACTGCAGTCAGCAGGATTTTCAGTCTGGTAAGTCACTATGGTTTCCACCACCTGGCATTTGACCTCCAGATACAATTCCTGTCTCCCCTCAATCCCCCACCTCCATCACCAGTCCCACCAAAGCAGGCTTTCAGGCCTGTCTTCCCCTCCCCTGGGTCCCACCTGCTCTCTAGAGCCCTTTCCTTTAGCCCTCCCTACCAATGCCCCACTGTCCCTTGGCACCTGCCAGGGTATAATCTTGTGTGTTCCTTTTCCTTGGCAGAAGCAGGCACAGCTGGCAGGCAGTATTTTTAACCTTACTCAGGCTCAGGAATCAGGTGGCTCAGGTTGCCCAGTCTGGTGACCTTCACTTCCAGAACCTGTGACTGCCAGGAAGGGAGGAGTCAGAACTGAAGCCTGAAGCTGGGCCAAGTTGGGCCTTCAAAATTATCTGGGACCCAGAAACATTTAAGTGAAATGAATGAAAGGTCTTTGCACAAACTGCCAGAGCCATCCCAACTCCCGCCAAACCAAATGTGCAAGAGATTTGGGGGCAATTCTATACATAGCCTGCCAGGCTGTCAGGACAGTTAGAGACTAAGACATGAGCTAATTAAACCCAAGGGCCCAGGGAACCAGAATAGGGTGGAAACCAAAGCTCACCTGCACTCCCCACACACGGGGCCCAAGAGGGCATTCAAAATGTGAACTTTAATAACAAACAGCAGTCAAGGTAGGGGTTCCCCAGGAACAAGAATAACGGAGCTGGTGCTGGAGGCCTCAAGGGTCCCCACTTCCTCTCCTCCAAGGCCTGGAGGCAGGGAGGCAACGGACCTCTGTAGAGGAGGGGCAGCACCGGGCTCCATGTAATTCCATATATTTGGGACCCTAAGACCCCAGATGCAGCAGCATGTGGAGCAGGGTGGTACCCTGCCTCACCCAGAAGGTCCTGGCAGGGTGTGCAGCCCGGGCCAGGCAGGCAAGCAGGCCAAGGGCTGTGGGGTCAGATGCGGAAGCTTTCCTCTCGGCCATCGATGTGACGGAGCCGCAAGTAGACATCTGTGCCAATGCCCTGCAGGGACTGCAGCCGAAGGGAACCACCGAGGTACTCTGCGTAGGCCCGTGAGGTTGGCAGCCCAAAGCCGAAGCTAGAATGGATGGGGGACAGGACAGAGGCTTCAGAGGCTTGAGTCTCCTGGGGACCCCCACCCTCCTATTGTGGCCAGGTGGGGCCTCACCCGTGCATGGGCCCTGACTGGCCACCACTGTGCAGGTCCAGGTGGCCAAAAAGGGGGCTGATCCGGGGGTCCTGGGTGCTGGCCTCAGCTGTAGTGAAGTGGTAGTCCATAACCCGATCCAGGTCTTTGTGAGCGATTCCCCCGCCCCGGTCTGAAATCCTGGCAGGATGTTGATAACATGGGCTTGGCTCAGCTTTGGTGGGGGCTCACTACCTCCTAAGCAAATAGTGCTAAGTCAGCCTTCCTGCCCCCTCCACCCAAAGATGGAATGTAGTCCACCTGGACCCTTGGGCATTATTTTTTATAAGTGATATCCTTCCATCCTCACTTCTGCTGAGCCACTGGTTGCTTATACCTTCTCACAGGATTTTACATTTATTCTCAAGCCAGCATCATGGACTGGTTACTCCTGACTCCTCAGTCCAGGCCTTTCAGTTGCTGACAAGCACAGAGCCCTGGAAACCAGCTGACCCCAGATCCATTCATATCCAGCTCATGGCATTCTCAGAAACAAAGTGTATCTTGTCTCAGGGCAGGGCAGGTATGGCTCAAGGTCATAGAGCAAATCAGAAACAGTGCCTGGAACCCCCATATATCCCAGCTCAACTCCCACTCAGGGCAAACCTGATGACGAGATCGATATCATTGTTGGCGATGGTAATGACCACATCTGGGACATTGTAGGGAGTATCTAGGTGACTCTCCATCGTAGCTCTATGCAGGGAAGAAAGATCAGCAGGTAGTGGTACCCCAGCTTCACCCCTGTTCCTGTCTTGCCCCCTTCCAACATATCCAGCCAGCCCACCTCATGGCATTCTTGAGGAGCTCAGGCAGGATGTAGTCCAGTGGCATAGGGATGAAGGGGAAACGGGCAGCCACATGTCCATTGATGCGGACGCGGGGGGCATTGCCATACTTGTGCTCACACAGGCGTCTGTAGATAGGAGCCAAGGGTTCAAACCTAGACCAGTGATTCTCAGATGGAGGAATTTCTGCCCCCACCACCCCTAGAGAAATTTTACAATTTCTAGAGACATTTTTGCTTGCCACAGCTAGGAGTTGTATTAAGTAAAAGCCAGGCACCCTTCTAAAGATCCTAACAAGCATGAGACACCTCCTAAGAATTATCTGACCCAAAATGTTAATTGTGCCACATTTGAGAAAGCCTGCCCTAGACCATGCCCTAGGCAAGGGCTCAGACCCAAGCCTCTGGGCTGGAAGATATCCACCCCCTTAGCTGTTCTAGCCTCACCTGGCAAAGTCCACCCACTTTTCAATAATCTTCTTTGGCGACAGGCGAGTGCAGATGATGCCAACAAAGTCGGGCTGGCAGGAGAAAGAAGTCAAGACTAAGCAGCACCTTGACCCACACCTTGGCCACCAAATGCTTGCAATCTTTGGACCTCTGAAGCAGCCCCAAACCTCTCCCCAGGCCCTTGGCCCAGTCCCCAGCCCAAGGGGGCCCCTGGCTCAGTCCCCTCTGCCCCACCTGATAGGTCTCAGATCCCAGCACCCCACCTTGTCCTCATGCAGCGCCAGATGATGTGTGGCCAACATACGGATCCCAAGCCTTGAAGTCAGTGTCTTGTCCAAGAAGTAGCGGACAAGCTTCTCATCCTGTAAAGAGTGGAGTCTCAGAAACTCTGTACCTTTCCCAGGCCCCCCAGTAGTCTTGGGTGCCCACTGTGCTGCCCCTAACCTCTATGTGCTTCCGGCTCTCACGCAGGCCCTCAGCCAAGAGGGTCACCACATCCTTGTGGTCGTCCAGCAGCTGTCGCACCAGCTGGCAGTACCGGGCCTCATCTGCCTGGTCCTTGATCTATAGGCCACAGAGTCATAAGCATGGATGTTCCAGCCCTGACCTCTCAGCCCCTCACCTTACCCTGGCCCAGCCCTCACCGGAGGGAAGTCTGTCAGCTTCTGGAAGGCACGGATGTACAACTCGTGCTGCAAGGAAGAGGTGTGGGAATTCACAGGGATGTTGTGGGCACTGGGTAGAGAGCAGCCACCCATGCTTACCCATGGGGATTGCCATCCACCCCAATTCACTTGGTTTAAACTCCCATCATGGCCTTTTAAGCCTCCATGAATATTCAACTTTGGCCTCTGAAGGCTTGGATCTGAGTCTTCTATGGCCCTGAAACCTTTTGGCAGACAAGTCTCTGCCACTCTAGTCCCATCTCCCAATATGCCCCTTGGGCAGTGGGCACAATGATCTAAGGTCCCCTCTAGAGAAACCCATGCCCCCTGAGACCACCTTACCACGTGTAGTATGGTGGGGTTGCAGCCAATGATAAAAGGAAGGCTACGAAAACCTTTGATGCGGTGAGCGATCCTCACTGGCAACTCTTGCTGCAAATACCGGGCACTTTTCTAGAAAAGAAGAGGGAAGTCAGGGCCAGGACATGAGTGGCTGGGCCAGAGCTCCAGGGACCAAGAGGGAAATAGGGTGCAGAAATCTTACCAGGAGGTGGCTGCCGTCCTGAGAGCGGCCTGAATAGAGCATCATGGTTGGAGTGAGGCGGACTGAGGGCTGGAGGGGGCAGATGGGCTTTGAGCACTGGATCTGCAACACCCCACCCCCACCACATTAGCTCCACCCCTTCCCTGGACACCCGTTCCAGCTCCGGACCCGGCCTCTTGCCAGCTGCGCACCTTCTCCGCTGCCACATCGATGGCCGACTGATTGTAAAAGGAGGTGACAGTCTTGGAGCGCTCCCGTGCCATCTCCACGTGGTGCATATCGGTGGCTGATGTGGAGCGGGCCCGGAGCGACAGTGCAGGCCCCAGTAAGGGCCGGAGTGGAGGCCCGCTCCGGGGACCACTCCCCAGCACGGACGCCAATATCATCGTTCTGCTCTGCTCCTTTGTTTCTTTGTCGGACTAGGCGGCTGCTAGGGGCAGAGGACCAGATACAAGGACACGACCCCGAAACAGGGCAGGGGGTGTGTGTGGGTCCGCAGGGTCTCTTCTCTGACTTCAGGGGCGACAGCAGGTCAAGGATGCTGACAAGCTCAGTCCCCAGGGAACAGTTCCCATCTGTCAGGGAAAGGGAAGGGGTAGTTGTAAAGATCCGAATCTAGACAATCCATCTCTCCACGTGGGCACTGGTATCATCAGACCTGGGCAATCTCTGCCCTCCCATTCAACCACCTCCCAAACACATATAGACCGAGCCTGTAAACCTTGTTTTCCGAGGCAATTCTTCAACTTGAGGCTCTATCTGGTGTTTGGAGGGTTGGGGACCCTCAGACTCGTCCAGCCCGAAAACAACGCCCCGCTCCCTATGGTCCTGGGGACCCCCGTTCAGGGGGCGGGGTTGACCCCTACTCAGCGTCCTTTAGACCTGGGCCCCTCGAGTGTGGTCTGCGTATGTGTGGCACACAGTATGGTCCCCCCAACTGCCCCAAAGTAGCGGCCTGGGAGTCGCCGTCTGGGTTTCCCCTCCGCAGGGTCACTTGGTTCGGCCCGTATCCCCCCTATATGGTAGATGCCATCCCGGTCCACGCGCACTCCACAGCCCAGCTCAATGGCGGAGGCTACGAGCGCGCGCCGCCAAGCCCCTGCAGGCAGGGTTGGCGCGGGTTGCTCCACTTACCGCGGTGCCAGGGCCAGGGCCAGGGCCAGGGCCGAGGTCCGAGCGAAACGGCCACAACCAGTCCACCGGCCGGGCTAGCCGAGCCGCCTGCGCCCTCTGCCGCTGTGACGTCGCGTGGGCTTTGGGGGCCCGGTGCCTCCTGGGAGTTGTAGTTTGGAGCCAGCCCATACCGGCTACACCCGTGCTCCTGGACCCCCAAATAAATTCCACGGCTCCCTCCACAGGTCTCTCGGAGTTATTTGTGGTCGCCCTGGGTCTCTCTTTCCTGCTTCATAAAATGGGGTTTCTGGGAGCGAAATGAGAGAGGGCGGGAAGATCCTTAGATGCAAAGCACACAGACCAAATTCTACCTGGGTTCTTTCCCTGCTGTCCCAACCTTCTCCTTCCATCTCTTGACTCATTTATGGAAAATCAAACTGCTGGTTCAAACCCCAGCCCAGCACTTACTAGCTGGGACAACTTACTTAAACTGCTCAATGGTCTAGTTTCCATGTTGGTATAACGAGGATGTATCAACCTTGGGGTTGTCGTGTGGATATGTGAGTTTATATATGTAAATTGCCTAGAACAGTGCCAGGTGTGGGATTAGCACTATGTGGTGGGTATGTTACTATTATTCATTCACACCTGCCACACTGATTGGGTAACTTTTCTGTGCCAGCAGAGGGGCTTGGGTATTGAATCAAATAAGTAGACCCTTCCTTGCCCCAAAGAGAAAGACAGTTTCAGTGTCATTAATCCTGATTAGGGCTGCACAGGATGGAAGCGTTAAATAGGGTCTGGGACATTGGTACAGGTACAACATGAGTAGGACTCAGGAGCCTAAGCTGGAGTGGGAAGGGTATGGCAGGATAGAGAATCGCCTGGACAATCTGCGGATATACCTGCAGCCATGTGGAGGCTAGGAAGGAGAAGGGTCCAAGGGGGTGACCAGAACAAGATCATGAAGGGCAAGGAGTCTGCATTTGTCCTGAGGTACTAAGAAGTCACTGAGGGTTTTAATTCAATCTGCTCATTAGACAGAACCCTCTGGCAGTAGTGATTGGGAGAGTGGGAGTCAGTGAAACCAAATGCAGAAAGACAGTGAAAAAATAATTACTTTTTTCAAGCAGGAGATGATTGGGGAGAGACTTTTCAGCATGTGTGTGTTTGTGTGTACTTGGATTTGTACTGATTGGATTTTTCTTTACCGTGGTTATGTATTTTCTAAATATTAAAAAAAATAATATTTATTTTTGAGAGAGAGTGGGAGAGGGGCAGAGAGCAAGACAGAGGATCTGAAGCAGGCTCTGTGCTGACAACAGAAAGCTCAATGAGGGGTTGGAACTCATGAACCGTGAGATCATGACCTGAGCCAAAGTCGGATGCTCAATCGACTGAGCCACCCAGGAGCCCCTTTTTTTAAGTTTTAAATTAATATGGTGTTAAGTGAAGCAGGCAACATCTTTGGAGCCCAAAGTCCGTCTTTAAACTTCAGCAGAGGTGGGACCCTTCACTGTGGCTGACCTGCCTGAGGAATTGGGGGAAGGTGGGCATAACCATGAGGATAAGGTTCCCTGAGTCTCTGGATTTCCTCTGTTCCCCCTCATCCCCACACCATTCCCATCCTTTCTTTCCCAGCATCGTGGCAATATCCCGGAGTGGGGCCAGAAGGTCACTCAGCTCTGGAGGCAGGCACGGCTTGGGCTGGTGGAAGAAGGAAGAAGGAAGGGTGGTTCGGTCGGGGGTGGGGTGGAGTGGAGGGTTGGGGGGGGGGGCGGGACAGCACGCGCAGAGAAGCAGAGGACTCAGAGTGCTTGCAGTGTGCCAGAACTCGGCGCTCAACGCGGCCGCGGCGTGCACCGGAGCACAGATGCCGGTGGCGTCTTGGCAGGGCTTCACCCCTTTTAACCATGAGCGCTAGACCAGCCCTCGGCCTTAACTCGTTGCTGCCACCCGGCGGCGGAAGCTGGAAATACACTCTAGAGTTTCATAATACAGAGCTCACCGTTGCCCAGGCACTCTTCTATGAGCCTTATGTGTATTAATTTCATCTTCGTAACAGCCCTCTGAGGCAGGTACTATTGTTATCCTCATTTTACAGAAAGATTAAAATACATGTTCCCCTCTTTCCTCTCTGTCCTTTCCTCCCACATGCACTGGCTTCAGCCACTCTGGCCTCCCTGTTGCTCCCTAAACATACCAGTAACATTCCACCTCAGAACCTCTCACTGGCTTTCTCCCTACCTGGAACACCCTTCCCCAAGATATCCACATAGCTTACTCCCTCACCTTCTTCAAGCTTCTGCCCAAATGTTAACTGAATGAAGCCCACCCTGACCATCCTGTTCAAAACTGCAGTCACCTCCATTCCCCTCACTCTGCTCTACCTTTTATTTGTAGCACTTATCACTAACAACATACCATATATTTTATGTATGGATGATATTAACTGCTCACTTTTTTCCTCCTCTTCTACAATGTAAGACCAAAGCATGACTATTTGTCTGGTTTCCTAATTTATCCCAAGCTCCTAACACAATCCCCTGGCACATAACATGTGCTCAATAAACATTTGTTAAATAAATGAAGGAGATTTGGGGCTTTATCTTCTGAGCTATTGAAATGGGACACTACTTAAAGGCAGAAAGTGACAGAACTACATCATCTTTTTTTTTTTTTTTTTAAATAAACTCCAGGCCAAATGCTGGGCTTGAACTCACAACCCTGAGATCAAGAGTCACATGTTCTACCAACTGAGCCAGCCAGGTGCCCTACCTCATTATTTTTTAAATGGATCACTTTGATTGCAGTATGGAGAATTAATCTGTGGATGCTGGACAAGTATTCCTGGGAGACCAGTGAGGAGACTACTGTATTTATCTAGGTGAGAGGTGATGGTAGCTTGGACCAGGGTAGTGGTCTGCATATATTACAGGGATTGAGAAAATAGTCCAAGAGGAGTGGCTTAGGTGGATGGAGGGGCCATATTTAAAATGGGAAACTCCAGAGAAGGAACAGGTTTGGGGAAATGTAAGGGGTTCACTTTTGGGTGCATTGCATTGCATCTCATTGGCCTATGAGGCATCCAGATGGTGACATCTAAGAGGTGTTTCTCTGGGGTTTGGAGCCCAGGAGACAGATCTGGTCAGAGGTTGGAAGTTGTGACCTGCAGGAAGTAAGAGAAGACAGGGGAGAAAATAATGTTGCCCCGTGTAGCAGTTTGTATTTCTGAAAATGGTCCGCCCCACATGAACTTCTTAGAATATGACTTTGACACTTCTCAGATCAAGAGATGGAGTTCTGGGGTGCCTGGGTGACTCAGTTGAGCGTCCGACTCTTGATTCTGGTTCAGGTAGTGATCCCAGGGTTGTGGGATCAAGCCCCGTGTTGGGCTCTGTGCTGAGCGTGGAGCCTGCTTGGGATTCTCTCTCTCTCTCTCTCTCTCTCTCTCTCTCAAAAAAAAAAAAGAGAGAGAGAGAGAGAGAGAGAGAGAGAGAGAGAGACTCTCTATCTCTGAGAGAGAGAGAGAGAGAGAGAGAGAGAGTTCCATGTTCCTCCCTTTGGAACTGAGGAGGCTTCTGTATAGTGAAAGGGATACTATGTGACTTTAAATGCACCAGGTGGCTCAGTCGGTTAAGCTTCTGACTTCAGCTCAGGTCATGATCTCTCGGTCCGTGAGTTCCAGCCCCATGTCAGGCTTTGTGCTGACAGCTCAGAGCCTGAGCCTACTTCACATTCTGTGTCTCCCTCTCTTTGCCCCTCCCCCACTCATGCTCTGTCTGTCTCTGAAAAATGAATAAACCTTTAAAAGTTTTTTTTTCCACGTTTATTTATTTTGGGACAGAGATAAAAAGTTTTAAATAAAAGCTAAATCATAAAAAATGATGCAGCTTCCACTTGGCTCCCTGGAGCACTTGTACTAGAATCCTAAGCTCCCATGTAAGCAGTCTGACTGCCCTATATTAATCAACTATCACTGTGTAACAAATTATTATCACAACATAGCAGCTCAAAGTAACAAACATTTATTATGTCACACAGTTTCTTTGGGGCAGGAACCTGGAAGCAGCTAAGCTGCATGGTTCTGGCTCATGGTCTCTCATGAAGTTGCAATCAATATGTTGGTTGAAAGTACAGCCATCTGAAGGCTTGACTGGTGCTGGAGAATCCAATTCCAGGGTGGCTGTCTCACATGTTTGGCAAGTTAATGCTGGTTGTTGGCAAAAGGCTTTAGTTCTTTACTAGGTGGACTGTTTCCTTGGGCTGCTTAAGTGTCCTCATAACATGCCAACTGGCTTCACCCAGAGCCAGTGATCTAAGAGGAAGCAAGGTGGAAGCTGCCATATCTTTATGACTTAGCTGTGAAAGTGACACACTATAATTTCTGTATTATCCGACAGGCTCAGGTCAACCCTGCCTAGCATGGGAAGAGACTACACAATAGTGTGAATACTAGAAAATGGAAATCATTCAGAGCAATTTTGAAAGCTGACTATTGTAGCCTGGGGGCTGCTATGCTGGGAGGAAGCCCAAACTAGTCCTTATAGAGAGACTACATGGATCTTGAGACTACAAAGAGAGAGAGAGAGAGAGAGAGAGAGAGAGAGAGAGAGTGAGTCTGGGTGACTCAGTCAGTTAAGCATCTGACTTCAGCTCAGATCATGATCTCATGGTTTGTGCGTTTGAGCCCCGCATTGAGCTCTGTGTGGACAGCTCAGAGCCTGGAGCCTGCCCTCCCCCACTCCCATTCTGTCTTTCTTTCTCTCTCTCAAAAATAAATAACATCAAAAAATTTTTTAAAAAGAGAGAAAGAACTGTTAGGTTCTCCCTCAGCTACTTCAATCTCTCATTGTTCCAGCATTAACCATCATCTGACTGCAAATATGGGAGCCAGACTCCTCAGCCAAAATTCTCTTTCCAAATTCCTAACCTATAAAATATGTAAGAGCAAATAAAATGACTGTTATCATTTTAAGCCATTCTTTTTTGTGTGGTGATTTGTTGAACAGCAGTGTGTCCTCAATGATTCCCACCTTCTGGTACTCATACCACTCAGCAGTCTCTTCCCACACTGAACAGGGCCGACCTGACCCCACAGGATAATAGAAAGAGAGGCCTAAGTCCTAGCCCTCTTATTGGTTCCTATCACTGCTGTTAACAAATTACCACAAATTTAGTGGCTTAAAACAACATGAATTTCTTGTCTTATAGTCCTGCAGTTCAGAAGTCCAACATGGGTCTCACTGGGCTAAAATTAAGATGTCAGCAGTTCCTTTATGGACACTCTAGGCAGCATCCATTTCCTTGCCTCTTCCTGCTTTGCCACTCATACTCCTTACTTCATGACCTCCTTCCTCCATCTTCAAAGCCAGCAACATTGCATCTCTCTGTGCCTTTCTGCCATAGTCCCACCTCCCTCTGACACCCTTCTTCACTTTTTTATGTTAAATGTTTATTTTCAAGGCAGGGGAGGGGAAGAGAGAGAAGGGGACACAGAATTTGAAGCAGGCTCCAGGCTCTTCACTGTCAGCACAGAGCCCGACATGGGGCTCGAACCCATGAACTGTGAGATCTTAGACCTGAGCCTAAGTCCGATGCTCAACAGACTGAGCCAGCCAGGTGCCCCTGCCCTTTTTCACTTTTGAAAAAAAAGTTTATTTTTTTTGTAATCTCTACACTCAAGGTGGGGCTCAAACTCACAACCCTGAGATCAAGAGTCTCGTGCTTTTCTGACTGAGCCAGTCATATGCCCCCCACCCCAGCCCATTTTCACTTTAAGGACCCCTGTGATTATATTGGACCCATAGGATAATATTTTAAAACCAGATTAGGGGCGCCTGGAAGGCTCAGTCAGTTCAGCATCTGACTCTTGATTTCAGCTCAGGTTATGATCTCACGGTTCGTGAGATCGAACCCCACATTGGGCTCTAAGCTGAAAGCATGGAGGCTGCTTGGGGTTCTCTGTCTCCTTCTCTTTGCCCCTCCTCTGCTCACTTTCTGTCTCTATCTCTCAAAATAAATAAACTTTTTAAAAAGTTTATTAAAACCAGCAGATTAATAACCTTAATTCCATCTGCAACCTTAATTCCTGTTTGCCATGGAATCTGACATATCCACCGGTCCCAGGGATTTGAACATGGGCATCTTTGGGAGCTGTTATTCTACCACCATGCTGCCTAGAAGAAGAAGAGTGCCTCTGAGAAGGAACTGCCCCAGAGAGAGGAGAGCCATCAGGAAAGTGAAATATCACAGAATCCAGAGAAAGTTCCTGGGAAGGAGTGCTCAACAGTGACTAATACTGTTGAGAGGTCAAGAATGATAAGAACTCAAAAATATCTATTGGAGGGGCACCTGGCTGGCTCAGTAGGAAGAGCATGTGACTCTTGATCTCGCAGTGCGAGTTCGAGCCCCCAACTTTGGGTGCAGAGATTACTAGAAAATATATCCATATATAGATATATACAGATATATCCATTGGATTTAACATCCTGGTGACATCAGCCATCAGTTGTCAAGGGAGTGTTTGGGAGCAGGAGCTAGTTTATGTTGTGCTGGGCTGCAAGGAAGAAGTGAGGAAGTACAGACTGGAAGTGTAAAATCTTCCCAAAAACTTGAAATGTGAAGGGAGATTTGTCACTGTTTCTAAAATGGGGAAAGAGAACCGAGTTTCAATGCAGATGAAAAGGAAGAAGAGGTATAGGAGAAATGGGTCATCAACAGATGCCATTATTGCGATGGAAAGAGCACAGCTAGCCTACCCAACAAAGGCTTGCAAAAGAGGGACTGTTGGGTTGATCCAGACTCAGGTTTTGCCACAATAAAACAGAGGTTAGGATAATGTCAAGGGTGTGGCGGTGGTGATGGCGCTGGGAATTTGAGGAAGAGAGAGACTGGTCGGCAGGAGGGGCTGATGAGGCAGGAGGGAATGGTTGAGCAAGCACTGAGGATTGGAGATTATAGTGCTAATAGTATCTGAAATAATAATTTCAGGGAAAATGCTGGTTCTTGATCGGACTGCAGTATTCGCTGGATTCCCTGATCCGCTGGTCTCTAGGTCCTGGATGTTCCAGTGCTTCGAACAGAGTCTGGCATAGCCTAAGCGCTATACTGTTAGCCACATTAATATAATTTTTTTTTTTTAACTCGGAGACTCCATTTCCCTTGAGGCGCTGCGGCCGCTCGGACTACTACTCCCATCATGCCTGACAGGCCTTGTGCTCGGTAATTACCCCTAATCCCTAATCTAGTTTTCAGTCCCAGCATTCCTCCCTGTTTTCTACCTTGCCAGCACGCCCATCAAGTACTAGGAACAACCAGTGGATCAGGGAGTGCGAGACCAGTCAGGCCAATCGCCCAGTCAGAGGGGCGGGAGAGGGCGTGGCCACATCCTGCCACGCCCCTGCTCCGTGGCTTGTTCCTCCGGCTGGCGCTCGGGAGGGGTACCGTAAATCATGGGCGCTACCTGGAAGAACCCTGGATGGGTGCGGCTCGCGCTCTGCCTCGCGGGCTTAGTGCTCTCGCTCTACGCACTGCACGTGAAGGCGGCGCGCGCCCGGGACCAGGATTACCGCGCGCTCTGCGACGTGGGCACCGCCATCAGCTGTTCGCGCGTCTTTTCCTCCAGGTGCGAGCGGGAGTGGGAGGCTTGGGGGACTGGGCTGCTTGTCCTAGTGGCCACGTTGCCAAAAGATTCTGGAGCCTGGGATCGGGATCCCTGGGAGCGGACGCATGGGGGCGGGGCTGCTCGAGGGGGCGTTGCCTGGCGAAACTTTGTGTCTGAGTTAGGAGTGTGGGGCCTGGGGCTGGGGCTACAGATAGTGCCGGGCGCTGGGGTTATTATAGGGAGAAGCACGTAGATCCTAATGCCAAGGAATAACGGTACCCGGGCAGGAGGGGGAATGGGATAGTGTATAGGGACTGATGATGGTCTTGAGGTCTTGGGGATGGCCGTAACAGGATAAGGTGGTTAGGTCTGGCTATGCTTGAGGGCCTGGCTATGCTCGAGGAGGGGAGTGTGTAGCCAGGGAGCTGGAGATTTAGAGGTCCAGGGCAGTGAGATTCTGCAGTGGATTCCCAGTCTCTGGTAGCAATATAAAGCCAAGTCAACCCTTCTACCTACCTTGCCATCTTGAGAATTACTGAAGGTCTGGGATGAAAAGAGGGGTGTATGGTGGAGCCATGGCCATGCCTGACCTGGCCTGGGGATAGGATAGGGGCAGTGACGTGGAATCCTGAGCTAGCCAGGAGGCCTTCGAACCTTGGACTCAGGAGGGCATTGGGCAGGGTGGGGCGGGGGGAGGGAAAGTACAGCCTGGGTGGCTTTTTGGAAATCACCCCTCCAGGACGCACTGGGTTGGCACTCCTAACCTGAGCCCTCCCCTCCACCAGGTGGGGCCGGGGGTTCGGACTGGTGGAACATGTGCTTGGCCCGGACAGCATCCTCAATCAATCCAATAGCATATTCGGTTGCATCTTCTACACATTACAGCTGTTGTTAGGTGAGTGGCCCCGCCCATTCCCTGCAGGCCCCACCTCCTCTTCCTAACCGGCCCCTTCCCCCTTGGCCAGTCCATCCCCATTCCTTATAATCATGGTGACCCAGACACTTGACAGCAAGCTACTCATCACTGAACACCCTGTGGGCAGGAACTAACAAGTGTTTCACTTGGTTTACTTACTATCAGAGCCAAAAGCGCCCTTAAAGTCTTCCTAGGACCCCAGTTTTATGGAAAAGACTCAGAAGTTACTCTCTGGGAGGAATCCAAGGGCTGCTTCTCTTTCATTTCATGTAGAGCTCAGCAGGAAAATTCACTATTTGGGTTCCATGGATCAATGAACAGATAGGAGAACCAAGGCCTTGGTGAGGCTCATCAGAGCCTCTCAGTTTGGAGATTCTTCCCCAGCAGCCCCTGATATCTAGGTGGTACCATGAAGTCAAGGCAGTATTCTAGAGGTGGCCAGTCCCTGAAGCCCATGCCTGAGCCTTGTCTGCCTTGCAGGTTGCCTCCGGGCCCGCTGGGCATCTATCCTGCTGGTGCTGAGTTCCCTGGTGTCTCTTGCCGGTTCTGTCTACCTGGCCTGGATCCTATTCTTCGTACTCTATGATTTGTGCATCGTTTGCATCACCACCTATGCCATCAATGTGGGCCTGGTGGTACTCAGCTTCCGGAAGGTCCAGGAACCCCAGGGCAAGGTCAAGGGGCACTGAGCCTTCACCCAAGCCAGGCTGACCTCATGCTCTGCTTTGGCATGTGAGCCTTGCCCAAGGGGGCCCTGTCTCTGTCCTTATAAAAGTCTGCAACCTGACCCCACCATACTCCCACACAGGACAATGGACCAAATGTGCCACACTCTTTCCTCAACCCTAGTGCCTCTGTCTCTCTCCCCAAGGACTGGTTTCCAAAGCTCCTGCCATTGCCCAAGGAGAGAAGGTTCTGAGCAATAAAATTTCTTAAATAAATTAGCTAAGTCTGAGCCATCTGTCTACGAGGAACCCTAGTGTTGAGCCTCCCCCAGTCTTGCCTCCTCTGGAGTGGAAGGATGAGTCAGAGGGAGAGTGGAGGGCCTGCCTGAGAAGGGTGGTTAGTCCCTTCTCCAGCGTGTGGAGTCAGCAAGACCTGGGGCGCCATCGGCCCCTACCCCCAGGAAGCAAGCTGGTGGCTTATCCTTGCTGCCCAACGAGAGCCAAACGTTCTTTCCTGGGAAAGCCAAGCACACACTTGCAAGGGCAAAGTTCTGTCCATGCTTGCTGGGAAGTTCTTCTATAGTCTGACCTTAACCTCGCCAGCTGCCTTATCTACCACCCCAAGCCAGTCCTGGCAGCTCTGGAGGACCAGGGACATGTTTCGAATATTTTTTATTTTTCATGATATATACTAAGCATTTACATGCCAAGCACAATATGACATGTGTTAACTCATAATCTTTATATATCCAGCTGTATGAGGTAGGTACTCTTATCCCTATCTTGATGAGGAAACTGAGGTAGAGAGCGTAAGTAGTTTGCCTAAGATCACACAGCTAGTGCTGGGGAGGGGGTTAGGGAGCCCTCAGGATTTGACTCCACCAGGGCCATCTGGCTCCAGTGTCTATGCTCTTTTTTTTTTAATTAAAAAGAAAAAAAAATTTTAATGTGTATTTATTTTTGAAGGAGAAGGAGACAGAGAATGAGCTGGGGAGGGGCAGAGAGAGAGGGAGACACAGCATCTGAAGCAGGCTCCAGGCTCTGAGCTGTCAGCACAGAGCCCAGCATGGGGCTTGAACCCACAAACTGTGAGATCATGACCTGAGTCGAAGTTGGACGCTTAACCAACTGATCCACCCAGGCACCCCTCTTTTTTTTTAATGTTTTTAAATGTTTTATGTATTTTTGAGAGAGAGAGAGACAGAGACAGAGTGCAAGTGGGGTGGGGGGTGATGAGCAGAGAAAGAGGCAGACACAGAATCCGAAGCAGGCACCAAGCTCTGATCTGTCAGTACAGAGCCCAGCATGGGGCTTGAACCCACAAACTGTGAGATCATGACCTGAGCCAAAGTCGGATGCCTAACCGACTGAGCCACCCAGGTGCCCCACCAGTGTCTATGCTCTTAACACAGCTTCCTCTGTGTTGGGGTCAGGTTTCCTGAACAGTTGGGGCTGGCCTGAGTTAGAAGTCAGAAAGAGAAAAAGAATGCACACTGAGTGTTCTTCCCTCCTGATTGAGTCTTCCACCACCTGTAAGAAACGTAGGCACCACTGTAACCCTGTTTCCTGGGGAGGCAGCAGAGATGTGCTGAGATTTTCCAGTCTCATTGCCAGGAAGTAGCAGAGAGCCCCAGCCCTCGATACTCAGCCCTGCACACACCGCCACTGAAGCAAGATGGGAGAAGGTATGTGAAACCCACCTGCACGTGGGTCTGGGGGAGAGGTGGGGAAGCTAAAATAGAGGGACTGGGAGGGTCTGCCCACAGTGCCCTTCCCAGTTCCCAGAGGATGACTTCCATGCTGGGAGCAAGTTTGCTCTATGTTGGACTCTAAGGTTTTTACATTCAACAATTCTGAGTTTTTCAGACAAGGCACGTAGGGGCTAATTGTCCAAGGTCACTCACATAGTACATGGGGAAACTGGGATTTGAACCAAGGCAGTCTGGCCATGGCTGAGGCGCAGAGAGGGGTGGTGAATGGCCCAGGGTAACACAGTCACAACCCCAGAGCTAGGAGCTGCTGGCTCCCTTCTGGCACTTGACTCCTAGCCAACTGGGGGGCGGAGCAGAGGTGGAGCTAGGGAGACCCAGGTGGCCTCTCTGAAAACCAGACTACAGGCGGCAGAGTGGCCTGGAGCAGCATGAAGCAGAGCTGGGGACCAGAGCTGCTCATCGTGGGAGCAGTGGTTCTCATGGAGGGTGAGCCACCCATGTTTGGGTAGGGGAGTGGTATGGTAGGTGTTCAGGGGCCACCCTCTGCCCCAGCAGCCTTGCAGCCTGGTGTGTATGTGAGGGGGCATGCCTAGGGGAGCGATGGTCTGCCTGTGGCGATGTAACCATGTCTGGCTGTGTATCAGAGGAGGTGTACGTGGCCACCTTTGTCAAAATGGGTGTGATTTTCTTGGGCTAGATTACAATCTATGTCTGCAGTCATTATGCCTGTGTGTGTACCCTGTGCCCGTCTGCCTATCTACTTCCAGAATGACCTTAGGCAAGTTCTGGGGGCCCTTTGGCCTCAGTCTCCCCGTCTCTACATATGTCCCATCTTTCCTGGCCCAGATGTTTCTGTGCCTGTGATGGGGAAGAGGCAGGGTAGGGGATCCTTTGGTAAAGTCTCTGGTGGTTTGTGGAAAGGTGGGGGAGTCTGAGTTGTCAGAACAAGGGTGGGGACTCTCAATCTCTTGGAGCCCTCCCCCACTCAGACATGACGTCGGCCTCTAATCCTTCCTCTTAGGCCTTCACGACTGAGGGCACAATTAAGCTAATGCTCTCCACATATACAGGCCGCCTCCCTGACTCAGTGGCGGGGGCTGGAGTTAGGGGATCTGAAGCCTGGAGGAAGTTTGGACTAGTCCCAAGATGAACCCTGGCCCTGCTTCTCAGACTCAGGAGTGCTGAGCACAGCTGAGGGAGGAGAATTAATTACTGAGTGTACGCTCTGAATAGGTTCCAATAAAAGCTGTTTCTTGGCCTCATATATTTTCATTCTGGGAGGGGCTGGTAAGGTAGCCACACAGTCATAGGCAAGGACCCAGGGCCCATCCCCCCAAACCTATCCCTTCCACCAAGGCTGGGTCATGCAGGTAAGGCTCCCCTAAGTCTCATCTGTGTCTCTCTCTTCCCAGGTCTTCAAGCAGCTCAGCACGGTAAGCTTTGGGGATATGCGGCCAGGCCTTCCTTAGGTCTGGCTTGGGCCTGTGATGAGGGAAGGACAGAGACCTTCTGTCATTCTGATCCACCCCTCTCTACAGTATGTGGGCAGCGTGGCCCTGGCCCCCCCGAGCCTCAGGAGGGCATCACAGCACCTGGTGAGTGGCCCTGGCAAGCCAGTGTGAGGAGGCGGGGGGTCCACATCTGCAGCGGATCCCTAGTGGCAGATACCTGGGTCCTCACTGCTGCCCACTGCTTTGAAAAGTGAGTCATGGCTGGGGTCAGAGTTTCCGACTTTTGGGGGTGGGGTGGATGATATGTCCTCCAAACTCTGTAAAACTGACTCCTGCCCCTAGAATCACAATGAATCATTTACTGAAAGTGTGCCATGTGCCAGGTACACATTATCAAGTTAAGTTAAGCCTTGGTAGAAGATTTGCAAATGAGAAAGCTGAGGTTGGGGGAGGGAAGGACCTTGCTTAAAGCTCTGGGCTGATTTTTGTCCATCTTCCACCTACCTGGTAGTGTCCCGGTTGGTGTCACTGTCCCTCTTTGCATTCAATGCCTTGGCCTTATCCCTCCCCTTCCAGGGCAGCAGTGACAGAACTGAACTCCTGGTCAGTTGTCCTGGGTTCTCTGCAACGTGAGGGGCTGAGCCCAGGGGCCGAGGAGGTGGGGGTGACCGCCCTGCAGCTGCCGAGGGCCTATAACCACTACAGCCAAGGCTCAGATCTGGCCCTGCTCCGACTCGCCCACCCCATGGCCCGCACACCCCTCTGCTTGCCTCAGTCTACCCATCGCTTTCCTTTTGGGACCTCCTGCTGGGCTACTGGCTGGGATCAGGACACCAATGATGGTAAGTGCTGTCCCAGACTGAATCCCAGAGAGGCACTATGCTTGCCCAAGGTCACGCAGCCTCAGCTGCCAACCATCCCTGTGCTCAGTCAGATTCGTACCTCCCCACCCCCCCCCCCCCCCGCCAACTCCCTTTCTTTTGCCAGCTCCCAGGACTCTACGGAATCTGCGCCTGCGTCTAATCAGCCGCCCCACGTGTAACTGTCTCTACAACCGGCTGCACCAGCGGCTGCTGGCCAGCCCAGCTCGGCCTGGGATGCTGTGTGGGGGCGCCCAGCCTGGGGTGCAGGGGCCCTGTCAGGTCTGATGGGGAAGATGAGAAGGGAGCAGAAGGGGAGGAGGCCTAGCCCTGAGCTGGGTGCTTGATCCACAGGGAGGGTGGACCTGCTGCTGTTAAAGGGTGTCTGTCCATGGCTGGGGCTGAAGTGTCTATACTTGACTCCTTTTCCCGGCTCCAGGGAGATTCTGGGGGCCCCGTGCTGTGCCGTGAGCCTGATGGACATTGGGTTCAGGCTGGGATCATCAGCTTTGCATCAAGCTGTGCCCAAGAAGACAC
This sequence comes from Lynx canadensis, assembly GCF_007474595.2. Lineage (NCBI taxonomy): Eukaryota > Metazoa > Chordata > Mammalia > Carnivora > Felidae > Lynx > Lynx canadensis. Next base: position 24,060,972 of record NC_044318.1, on the reverse strand, counting down.
TCCTGTGCTGCTGACCAACATGGCTGCTCACAGCTCCTGGCTGCAGGCTCGAGCTCAGGGGGCAGCCTTCCTGTCCCAGAACCCAGAGACCCCGGAGATCAGTGATGAGGACAGCTGTGTAGGTATGAGCAGGGGATGTTAGGAGTGGGACGTGTTCTGGGCAGCAGACAGAAGCACAGTGAAGCAAGTTTCAGCTCAGAACAGAGAATTGGTACAGGGCAGTCACACATGGCTGGGGGCTAACTAGGGGGGGCATTTAAGGCCCCTTTCAGCCTCTAAGATGGGAACCATTCCATTTAAGGGCTGAAGGGGCACAGATACTTCAGAACTTCGTGCATTTAAAAAAAATTTTTTAATGTTTATTTATTTTTGAGTGAGACACAAGAGTGTGAGTGGGAGAGAGTCAGAGAGAGAGGGAGACACAGAATCCGAAACAGGCTCCAGGCTCCAAGCTATCAACACAGAGCCTGATGCGGGGCTTGAACTCACGAACAGTGAGATCATACCTGAGCTGAAGTCAGATGCTTAACCGACCGAACCACCCCGGCACCCCTAGAACTTTGTGTATTTAGAGTTTAGGTATGAAGAGGGATCTCTGAGATCTGATTGAAGGTTGTGGGGGTAAGCTGCAAGTTTCCAAGCAGGGACCCAGTGAGAATGGACAGGGCAGGCTCCCGCTCAGGATTCTGGCATTAAGTAACTAACATGTAAATTGCATGCAAAATTATTCCTGGAACGAAGTTGTATCTTGATGGTTAAGAGAAGTACTAGTGAGCCAGGAATTCTGGGGGCCAGTCCAAGCCCGGGGGGCACAGACAGAGATAATGAGCAGGGCACACTCCCATGAGGCTAGACATCAGGGTTAAAAGCTTAGGCTCCCTGGTTTTGAGACTTAGTCGGCTACCTGCCTGTGGTTACTGAGCTAGAAAGTCACTTAACCTTTCTGGAACTTTGGTTACTTTGGTAATGAGGGTAACAAAATCCAACTTAAGAGGATATTGTGAGGATTTGATAGTACGTGGGAAGCGCTTAGCACAGGGCCAGGCATGCGGTGAGCACTTAGCAAGAAGGCAGATGATGTAATCTGTCTGTTCCAGCCTGTGGATCCTTGAGGAGAGGAGGTCCCCAGGCAGGAGCCCCCTCCCCATGGCCCTGGGATGCCAGGCTGAAGCACCAGGGGAAGCTGGCCTGTGGTGGAGCCCTGGTGTCAGAGGAGGTAGTGCTGACTGCTGCCCACTGCTTCATTGGGTGAGCCATGCCTCTCTTGCCTTCATGCCCATGCCTTCGCTGGCAGGCCTGCCACTCGATGCTGTCAATGATGCCTCTCTGCACAGGCGCCAGACCCCAGAGGAATGGAGCATAGGGCTGGGGACCGGACCAGAGGAACGGGGCCTGAAGCAGCTCATCCTACATGGGGCTTATACCCACCCAGAGGGGGGCTACGATGTGGCACTCCTGCTGCTGGCCCAACCTGTGACACTGGGCCCCAGCCTTCGGCCCCTCTGCCTGCCATATGCCGACCACCACCTGCCTGATGGGGAACATGGCTGGGTCCTGGGGCTGCCCCGCCAAGAAGCAGGTATGTAGGACAGGCCCATCAGCAGCTGTCCATCCATCCTAGAGGCTGTCGGGGCAGCTGGGTCTTTTCCCTTGCCCTATAGGTGCCAGCTCCCCTCAGACAGTGCCTGTGACCCTCTTGGGACCCAGGGCCTGCAGCCGGCTGCATACAGCTCTTGGGAGCGACAGTATCCCCATTCTGCCAGGAATGGTGTGTACCAGTGTTGTGGGTGAGCCGCCCCACTGTGAGGTGAGCCCCCCCACTGTGAGGTGAGCCCCAGTCCTCCAAACCTTACACCACAGACCCCTGGCATCTTTATCCTGTAACTCACAGACCTGCCAGGCTTGGCCTCCAGACCCACCTCGCACTTGAAATTGGGCCTTTCTGCCAACTGGCTCCCAAAGAGCCAGAGCCTCATCCCAGCCCCAAGCCCCTTCTGCCCCCACAGCTGCCTAGGGAAAAGAGGAAGTCACCCAGTGTCACCTGACTCCTGACAGGGCCTGTCCGGGGCACCACTGGTGCACGAGGTGAGGGGCACATGGTTCCTGGCTGGGCTACACAGCTTTGGAGATGCCTGCCAAGGCCCTGCAAGGCCTGCAGTCTTCGCGGCACTTCCCGCCTATGAGAACTGGGTCAGCAGTTTGGACTGGCAGGTCTATTTTGCTGAGGAGCCAGAGCCCGAGGCAGAGACTGGAAGCTGCTTGGCTAACATGAGTACGTGGCCCTGGGGCCTCCCTGCTAACACTTCCCTCTCCAGACCCATTCTCTCTCAATCCAGGGAAAGATCTGTTCTGACCCAACCTCTTGCTGCCCTGGGTGGGGTAGTGGACATAATTCTGGTTCCTCATCATTGTGACTTGGAGCAGGCCTCAACTCCTTCAAACCTCAGTTTTCTCATCTGTCATAGGGGTTAAAGTAGCACCTTCTTCCTCTTCCTTCCAGGGAGGGAAGAGAAGTTTTGAGGATGAGGCCAACCCCACCCTCCTTCCTCTTCCTGACAGGCAAACCAGCTGGCTGTTGACAGGTGGCTCTGGGATGCTGCAGATGCAGTGAGACAATTCCTGCATCACTGCCCCTGTACCTCCCCCATTCCCTCCACCCACGCATGATTCCAGGCACTGGGGCAGGCCCAGCAGCCCCGTGGGCTCTGGGAAGGAGCACGCCTGGACCAGCAACTGCCCTTACTCCCCACCCTGCAGGCCAGGGAGATGTTGCCTGTGGATGCTTCCCTACACCCAGCTCCGCCGTCCGATGCAGGCGTCCCCAGCCTTCCCTAGTCTTCCTCCCCTCAGATATGATCACACCAGCCGCTTACTTTGAAATTTTCTTTTTTGGGGGGGGAGCAATTTTCCTTTTTTTTAAACTTAAATAAATTGTTACAAAATAGACTTTAGAAAATAAGTTACAAATTGTAGCAAAAGGCTCCCCTTCCATAGGCAACATTCCCACCTGTGGCTCTCTGAATCCACCTCTCCCTCTTGTTGGAATCTGGCTGGTGACAGCGGCCCCACATTGTGGCAGAGCCTGGCACCGGGTTTCTTGCAGGGCTGGTCATAGGGAAGAGCATAATGACAAAGGCTGGGGAAAGGAGAGCCTTCAAGGACAGGGATATGAGGAACACCTTACCCCTTCCATGGGCAAGAGGCCAGATCTGGGTCCTCTTCACAGCAGGAGAGGGAAATAAGAGATGGGGATGCCTAACTACTCCTGAGCAAAACATGGAGATCAAGCCTTTCCCTACAACCCGCCCACCCCACCCCGCCCGTATTCTGATCTTTGGAGACTTGAAGTTCAGAGGGAGAAGCTGAGGTCTGCAGGCCACTGGGGTGAAGGATCCAGAAGTGGGGTCGTGGGGGTAGGTGGAGGGGGCAATGACAGGTCCCGTCTGCCCGCTGCTGGTGCCTTTGGGGCTCCTGGGGAGAAAGAGAGGAGGTCACTGACTGAGGCCGGCAAACCCCACACAGCTTGCACCCCCTCCCTAGCCTGCAGGCCATTCTGCTGCTACCCCCAACCCCAGAGGCCTGCATGTAAACTAATGATTTTTCCAGGCCTAACTGGCTCCTCACTCATTCCCTTGAGGTCACAAGAAATCTTTTATCCTGAAAGCCATCTTGTCAGCTCTCTCACGATACTCTCACCCACCATCCCCTCCTTCCCTGATCATTTCTGGTCAAGGGCCCGCCATCTTGGGGATACCCACCCTTGGTTGCCACTAAATGGAATAGATCCTGGGAGAAGGCCTACAGATCTCTTAGAGGAGGCAGAGGACATGAGCCCAGGGCTCAAGAACAGACTGAGGAAACAGGCTGCCCCACTCCCACACAGCCTCATCCTTCAGTCGGGCTGGGTGGAGTGACTTTCCATGGAAATTCCCCCTGATAGAGGATGGGAGATAGGGGCTAATGACTGTTGTTGCCTCAGCTGGGCCTGGCTTCAAAGAAACAATTATCTGTGACTCAATCCTCCAGTTAAAGGTGTGCTGGAGGGAATGGGGGTATGCAGGTGGAAAAAGTGGTTTGGTTGGCTCCTAAAAAGGAGATGCACAGCAGAGAGAAGAAAGGGTAAAGGGTTCAATATAGGGAAGAGACATGAGGCAGTATCAGTACCTAAGGACCAAAGGTCTAGTTTCCAAGAAGAGAGGAGGGGGACCAGAGACGAAATTCAGAGAAAGAGGGACAGGGAGCTGGGGGCCAACCAGTGACCAGTTTCCCTGACCAGGTCAGCACAAAACACAAAGCAGTCCAATCTGGGGGTGCCTCCCAACCCCATTCTTCACCCTCTTGCTCCCTGCCTACTTAGGGAAAGAGCACCACCTAGGCCATTTTTCTCTGGAAATCATTCCTTTACTGGCTGGATCAGGAGTTTCCAGATATAGTAGACACATGGCTGCCTCCCCTCCCCAAACAAAAAGCCCATTCTTCTTTGGTTCCTGCACGGCAGCTGCCTCTGCCCCTGCCCACAACCACCCCCTCCCCCCAGCCCACTGTCCAACCCACCATGCTGTTTACCTGACTCAGGAGTTCTGATCTCTGCCCTCACCAGGCAGCATCCTCAGACCAGTTTCCTCCATATCCAATTCCCCGCCCTCCACTCCTGCACAACCTCTTGGAAGCCATGTGACCCTCTCCTCTCACTCCTTGTCCCCCCACCCCCACTCTGCCCACCTACTCTGGAGCCCTTCCGTCCTCTGCCCAAGCCATTCATGTCCCCGTACCAGAGCTGGCCACTGTCCATTCCTCCTGGTGCTGCTGCTGGTGCTGCTGGAAGCTGATTCGGCGGCGGAAGTGGCGGGGACAATGAGGGCAGGTGAAGGGCCCCTCCCGGGGTGCATGGACTCGTCCATGACCCTCCAGCCGGGCAGCTGTCCGGAAGGCCTTGCCACAGATGCTACAGCGGTGGCGCTTGGGGTCTGTGTGGGTCCTGCCATGGTTCTTAAGGGACAGCAGGTTGGGTAGAAGTTTGGGGCAGAGGGAACAGGGATAGAGTCCAGTGGTGTGGGCCTTCTGATGGTTCAGCAGGCTACCGGCATGGCGGTAGGAACGCCCACACTGGGCACAACGGAAGGGCCGTTCCTCGTCTTCAGCCACTGTGGACTTTACTCCTTGCCCCCCATTAGCACTCCCAGTATTCTCTCCTGGGGTCCTGGGGGGTTCTGATGGGGCCTTTTGGATTTCCCCTTGGCCAGGGAGATCCACCTCATCCTTCACAGCCCCACCTTCAGGACCTCTGGCCTCCTCTCTCAGGGGTGGCATCTGACTGAGGCCGCTGGCATGTGTGTGTAGGTGGCTGGCTAGTTCATGATGGGACTGAAAGGCCATACCACACTCAGGGCAGGCAAAGGTCTGGGCATCTATGTGGTTGTGGCTGTGGGTCTTAGTGACCACAGGATTCAAGAACTCCTTGGAGCAGAGCAGGCAATAGTGGCGGTCTGTCTTGGAAGTGCTATGGCAGTTCAAAGGGTCTTCGAGTGGCAGTATGTCTTGCCACAGTGGCTGCAGGAAAAGGTGTGACTGTCTTGATGGAGCTCAGGTCGGCTGTCTCCATCGTCCCAGCTATCCACTGGACTCAGACTAGGTCCATTGGACTGGCTGTTGCCAAGGTGGCAAGGACTCTTGGGGATGCTGTTCCCTGACTCATCTTCTGGCTTGGTCAGTATATGACCCTGAGGAACCCAATCTCCACCGTGATCCACTGGTCCCCCATCTCCTTGCCTCCCTTCTGCATTCCCCATGTCCCAGGATACCAGTTCTGTGGCTTCTGAACCTGTTGCCCTGATGGGGCTCAGACTCTGCCCCCCCAGCCTCCTGGCTCCATCCTCCAGCTGGAGAACTGACTCAGTACCACCTGATGTGTCCTCTAGTCCCTGGTCATTAGCCAGGTTCCCCTCACTGCCCTCTGTGCCAGTTGGACCTCTCAGACCACTTTTGGTATCCTCCTCATGCTCTCGCAAGTGCTGCTCCAAAGATCCCCGGCCAGGGAAGCCTCGGCCACAGAGGGCACAGCGCACAGCTGCTCGCCGAGATAGCCCTGCTCGCCGCCGCCGGCTCTCTGAGTGCAGCCTCTGGTGGTCCTTTAGGGCCATGCTGTTGGAGTAGGTCTTGGGGCAGGTGGGACAGCTGTACTGGCCCGTGTCGTGGCTGCGCCGGTGGTTTAGGAGGCTGCCAGCATGGCGGTAGGTCCGTCCACACTGCCCACACCGGAAGGGCCGATCTTCCCGAATCAGCTTCCGAGTGCCCCCGCTCCCACCCCGCTCAACATGCACCCGCTGGTGGCTGGCCAGCTGTTTCCGCAGGCGGAAGGCCTTCCCACATTCGCTGCAGCGGAAACGCCGGGGATCTGCATGGATGCGCCGGTGGTTTTTGAGAGACATGAGGTTTGAGAAGCCTTTGGAGCAGGCCTGGCAGCCAAAGTGTCCAGTCTGGTGGCTCTGCCGGTGATTGATGAGGCTGCCAGCATGCTTGTACGACCGGCCGCACACCTCACAGCTGAAGGGCCGCTCAGAGCTGGCCTCAGTCTGGCAGCTCTTCTCTGCGGTCTCCAACCTTGGCTCCACCTCCTCCCCCTTCACAGCAGCCTCCTCCCACTCCTCCTCTTTCACCCTTGCCACCTCCTCCAAGGGTTCCACTTTAAGTTCCTCCTGAAACTTTCCCACATCTGCCTGCCCCAGCCCTTCTTCTGCCATGTTCTGGGGCTCGCTGCTGCCTCCTGCCTCTGGCACGGGCCCCACTTGGGGCTCAGAGCCTTTGCAGCGGGGATGGTTTCGCAGATGATTACGGTAGGCAGCCAGGTTGGGGTAGCAGCGGGAGCAGACAGGGCAGATGAAGTCTCCAGTCTGATGGATCTTGCGGTGGTTCACCAGGCTGCCCCCATGGCGGTAGGTCTTGCCACACTGGTTGCAGCGGAAGGGGCGGGGTTGGGCCTCCAGCGAACTTTCCCCACCTTGCATGCAAAGGTTGTCTACAACCACGGCACCTACTCCCTCTCCAGACTTTGTGTCCCCACCCTCCCCAGAGAGGCAGGCCACTGCGTCCTCAAAGACATGGTCATGGTCTGCAACCCTTCCCATAGCATCACCTGACTCTAAGTGGCTGGGAGACTTGTCTATGGTGTTCCCAGAACTCTGACTTTGGTGGTGACGCTCCAAGCTCCCTAGGTCATCATAGGTCTGACCACAGCAGCCACAGATGTGCCCATAGCCAGCTCCATCCAGTGCCTCCACCTCCCGCTGCAGCTGATTCAACAGCTCTGCTTCTGAGAGCTGCAGTGGAGGGCTACGAGTGGAGGCTGCCCCTGATGCTCCTTCCTCTTCCCCCTCCTCCTCTGAACCCTCAGTCATGCCAGAGGAGTCATGAGCTTGGCGCCGGTGAAGCCTGTAACCGGCCCGTCCTGGGAAGATCATGCCACAAAGGCAGCAGAGGAAAGGCTGTGCAGGGGCTGCCTCCCCGGGCCCATGGTTCTGGAAGTGGCTGCGCAGGGCAGGCAGTGAGTCAAACTCCTTCGGGCAGAGAGAGCACTGATAGATGCCTGGGGGGTGGCAGGGCCTATGGCTCAGCAGGCCAGTGACATGAGGGAAAGAATGCCCACAGTCAGAACACGTGTGGGAGACCTCAGCCGGCCAGCTAGTGACAGCTTCAGGAGAGTGGCAAGAGGAGCTGGGCTGGTCAGTGGCTAGTTTCTGGCCTTCACCCACCCCACTGAGATCATCACAGAAGCGAGTCCCATTGCTTTCCTCATCATCTGGGATGTCCAAGTTGTCAAGGAAACAAGCCTCCTTCTTTTCCAGTCCTTCCTCAGTACCTCTGCTCTCTTTATCACCCTGGAAACAGGCCTCATCCCTCTCAAGCCCACATCTATCCCTTTCAGTGTCAGCCTGCAAACAGCCCCCATCACTTTCCAAGTTGCCTTGGGCTACATTAGGACTTCCCCCTGAAGGGTCTTGCGGACAGTCCAGGCCCTCACTGTTTTCCACCAACTCCTGGGCCCAGCTCCCGCCGGATGGGATTTTGGCTTCTCCCCACTGCCAGCACTGCTAGCTTGCCGCCGGTGCTGCTTGCTCCACCGCCCACTGTGGCGTCGCAAATGGTTCTTCATGGCAGCCATAGTGTGGAAGTGCTTGGCACAGGCCCCACAACTGAAGTCCCCCGTCTGGTGGGTCTGCCTGTGGTTGATAAGGCTGCCTGAGTGACGATAGCTCTTTCCACAATCTTGGCATGCGAAAGCCCGAGGAGGGGAGACCCTAGTCTCTGTCTTGCTGTCTTCCCTTTCCCCATGGGTCTGGCCATGACGTTCAAGGCTCTCAGCGTCTTCAAAGAGCATCCCACACATGCTACATATCTGTGGTGCTGTCCTATCAGCTGCTGGGGGGACATCAGTGGTCTCCTCTTTGTGTTTGCACCCATGCCCCTGATCAGTGGGTGGGGCTGCCTCTGCTTCCATGGGGTCAGGCGGGAGGTCTACCTTGAGGTGGCTGGGGGGACCCTCAGCCCCTGGGCCTGCGCCGCGGCGAGCAGCTTTGCAATGTACCCGCACATGGTTCCGCAGGGCCATAAGGTTAGGATACTTGCGGGGACAGAGTGAGCACTGGTACTCTCCTGTACGATGGCTGTGGCGGTGGTTCACCAGGCTCCCCCGGTGGCGGTAAGCCCGACCACACTCATCACACTTATAGGGGCGGTGGTCCAGGGTGGTGGTGGGGACCTCTTCATCTTTGTGGGTGGTATCAGCCAGAGGCAGGGGAGCTGGTGGCACTGATGGCTGCCCGTCCTCCCCAGCTCCTTGCCGGGGTCTGTGATGAGCCCGCACATGGTTTTTGAGGGCAGCTGCATTGAACAGCTGCTTGGAACAGATGGAGCAGGGGTAGACACCAGTCTGGTGGCTCTTGCGATGGTTGATGAGACTCCCAGCATGGCGGTAAGTACGGCCACAGTCTCCACAACGGAAAGGCCGATACTCCTCTAGGCCACTGTCCTCTAGCTCCCCAGAGGTGCTGAGCTCCCCAGAGCAGTTCACCGTCTGTGTACTAGGGAGCTGATCCTGGCTGCTCTCATCTGTGTGCCCATTGGTTGTGGGCATCTCTTTCTCTTCCCATAGCCGCTCTTGCCTTTCACCCTCATGGGACTGTTGGTGTTCCAGCAGCTCTCGGGGGATCCTAAAGGCACGGGGACAGTGGGGACACTGGTAAGGCTGATACTGGGCATGGAGTCGGGAGTGGTTCTTCAGAGCCATGAGGTTAGAGAACTCTTTGAAGCAGATGGCACAAGGGTAGATGCCCAAGGTGTGGCTCTGGCGGTGGTTCGTGAGGCTCCCAGCATGCTTGTATGTCTTGCCACATTGACTGCACTTGTACCGCCGTTCTTCCTCAGCAGGAGGGGACTGAGTGGGCTCCTGGCCCCCTGTGAAATTCACTACCGATTCAGCCAAATACTGTTCCAAATTGCTAAGGAGGGTGCTGGCTGGGGTGGGGAGCGGGGTGGCTCTGGTAGAATTGGTAGTGGGCCCCCAGCGCTCTGCACCCTCCTCTGAATCTGGCTGGCTTTCCCAGCCTTCTCTTTGTCGGATGGGTGGATCTTCCCAAGTGCTCAAAGCTGCCTTGGGGTCAGGCCCAGACTCACAGCCAAAGGTCTCTTCCTCATGTTTTTTCTGGCTTGTCCAGCTTTCCCCAGGGCTGAGCCTGTGGTCCCTGGAGTCAGAGGATGCTGTCTCCCCTTGAAGACGTGGAATGACTTCCTTGGAGCGGGGAGGCCGGCGCCTACGGCGGCCCTCCGGAGCATGAGTCCTCATGTGGCTCTTGAGGGCCACAGGATTGGTAAAGTCCTTGCCACAGGTGGTACAGGGGAAAAGTCCAGTCTCGTGGGTCCGGCGGTGGTTGACCAAGCTCCCTGGGTGACGGTAGCCCCGCCCACACTGCTGACAGCGGTAGGGCCGAGGGATGCTGTCTGCCTCCTCACTGTCCTGCTTAGAAGATGGATGGAGCAGCTCACGGTGCCGGGACAGTTCCGGAAGACTAGGAAAGTGGCGCTGACAGTCAGAGCAGCTGAGTGAGGTGGGCACGTCCTCCATGGGGCAGTGTGGCAGAAACCTGGAGGTTCAGGAAGAGCAGGCAGGTGGCAGCAGCATCTTCCTCTGGTGGAGGGGCCAAGGCCTAGGAAGAGGGGGTGGTGGTCAGAAGGAAGACCTGAATTAACTTTGCCTCTTGGCTCTATAAGCAGCAAGATCATCAGAGGTCACAGAAATGTTCCCCAAGCAGTAATGCCCAGGAACTTGCTTTCTCTTGGATTTAAGGCCTCCTGCACATAAGCTCCCCAAATATGAGAGCTCCCCTAGGCCTAACTCATCCTAGAGGTATAGATAAGAAAACTAAAGTCTAGAGGGATGCAACCTACCACAGACCTACCAACCTACTTCTGTTCATCAGACCAAATCCACAAAATCTAACCTTCTCCTCTCTATAATTCTGGAGCAACCAACCAACCTACCTCCTGTGACATATTCAAAGGAAACCTGAAACTTTTCTAGGACCTTCAATGTGAGAAGTCTAATTCTCTCTCCTTGATCCCTCAGCTAGACAGAGTAGCCTAGAGACATTGAAAAGCAGCCTTTTTCTCCAGTTGACAGCTGAGGATGTGAGAGGTGGGGGCTTAAAGCCCTCTTCAGAGAATGGGCTGGCCTGTTCCCTCACCTCCCCTATTCCTTTCAGGGTCACAAAGTCTCTTTTCTAAAAGACTCTCTTGGCCACTTCCTCCACCTACTTCCCCTGAGTCCAAATCATCTTCTACCTTGGAAATTCCAACCCATTTCTGGTTGCTCTTCACCCTCTACCTTTTTTCTTTCCTACACCTCCTCACTATACCCTCACCATCCCTTATTTTTTCTATCTTCTCTCAAAATACTTATGACAACAACGCATGCTGAGCATTACCATGTGCAGAGCACTGTGCTAAGTAAAGAACATTAGTTGTGTCACTTAATCCTCACAACACCCTGCAGTGCCTCCTTAGTCCAGTTTACAGAGGCAAACCCACTGACTCAAGCAATTTTCTTTCCAAAGCCCTTACTCTTTCCATAGCAGGCCCCCATGTCTCCTATATCACATTGGCCTTCGCTGACTCTTGCATCTTCACTCCCATGGGATCCCTATATGTACAACTCATATCTCCGGATCTAAAGCCCCTCCAAACCTGCTCCTCGACTTCTCAACTCACAAAGCCCCTTCGCTTGAGCCCCTTCTCCTGATCAACCACCAACCAGGTCTTCTCGCCTCACTCATCTCCTTGGCCAATTTCTTCTCAGGACCCCTACCTCACTCGGGTGGCCCCTTTTCGTTCCCGCCGCGGATGAGTCCGTTGGGGACCGCGAACGGGAGCGCGCCTGCGCACTGGGACCCTCACCCTAACTGCAGCCGCGCGCCCCAAGGGGTGGCTGTGGGGGGCTCTCGCGCTCCCACAGACGCACACTCCGCCAGGGCTCCTGGGAGGTGGGAAGGGAGGGGAAAAGGGAAAGGGGAAAACGGAGAAGGAAGAAGGTAGAGGAAAGAAGGCGCAGCTGGCTCGAGCCAGGAGTCTACCCCCAGCTCCGCGGACACTTCCTATTGTTACTAGGAAACAGGAAGTGTCCTAGCCGCAAAAGGTTCCCCCCGAAACCTCTGCCTGGAGAACACTTCCTGTGCCGCCTGCAAGCAGCAGTTGTACACAGACACACTTCCGGGGCTAAGGGAGAGGTAGCTGAAACGCGACTCTGACTCCGCCCACGAGGGTCAAAATTCTGCGTTGCTTTGCATTAGTCTAAGCCACACTTCCGGCAAGAGCTGCGAAAATCGTTCCGGTGCATATTGGCTGAAAGCAGAAGAGGGAAAAAAAGGGTTCTGTTCTGGCCTCAGTACTTTGGCGACACTTTTCGTGGGGCTCCCTGAAAACAACTTCCCAAGACAGATGGAGGGAGCTTCATTCACTCCTCGCTACTGAGGGAGATGTGGTGGAATATAAGTGGATTTCGGTGCTACAAAGCTTGCGCATGGCCCTTCTGTATTCCCGCCTTCCAGTTCTTGGTGATCTGGCCACAGGATAGCAATAATCCGGTATATGCCGTAAACCTGTCTGGCGTCCTCTGTCGTTAGCACCCACATAGACCCCTTTCAAGATGTTGCTCCGCCACTTTCACCTGCAGTGCTCGGGTAAACTTTGCCTTCCTCCCTAGCTGGGAAAGCTCCCTCCCACTTCCGCTTTCCGGCCCCGCCTCTCCCTCCCCTCCTCCCCCCCCCCCGCTGGGTCCTAGCGCCTGCCCCTCCCTGGCAGTGTCCGGGCTCCGTCGGTCAGAGCAGCTGCCGCAGACGCCACGGAGCCAGCCCAAGTTCGTTGAGGTAGGAAACGTCGGCGGGAAGCCGCAGGGACGCTCCGGGCCGCCCCAGCGCAGACGCAGTCCGAGAGGCCTCAGTTTCCCTGTGGGTGCAGAGGGCGGATGGGGTTGGCCTGGCGCGAGAAGCGCGGGCGGGGCGGGAGGAGTGCGGCCCCGGGAGGGCGCAGTCGGGCTCCGGCCCAGCGGGTCCTAGAACCCGCCGGCTGTCCCCGCGGGCCGGCTGCTGTGGACTTCTGGGCTCGGCTGGCACAGCTGCCCGCCTTGCGCGGTGCGGGCCTTGGGGGTCCTAGAGCCCGCCATGTTGCGGGCTTTTGTCCCAGGCGCGCGGCCCGCCTAACAAGGTCCCCAGCGCCTGCGGCACCCCTCCCCGGCCGAGGTCCTGGCCGCCCCTCCCGCGGTCCTAGAGAACGCCATCTTGCAGGCCTTTGTCCAGCGTCCAGTCCTTGGCCCATTCATTTGTTCATTCTCTCATTCTTCGTTCGCTCCTTCTTGCCTCGTTCTCCGAGGCCCCGTTTTCCCAGCCTTCGGAGACGAGTCAGCCTAGGGTCCTGCCCTGCGGGGTTGTCTGTCTGGTGGGAGCGCCGACAGATAGACTGTTGCAGAGAGCGAGAAGCGCCGGGTTTCTGCCGCTCTCGGCCCCTTCTCACCACGTCTCCTAGGCCCTAACGCCCTTCGAACTCGGACGAACCTCAGAGACCCCATTTAACTAATGAGAAAACTGAGGCCCAGAGCACCGTGGCGCCCTTACCTCTACTGCCTTTTAAGGATTTTTGAGGGCACTGAGAAAGCAGGTATTTGAAGGATGCAAAAGAATTTTCCCATGGGAGAAGGCGAACAAGGGCTGCTGAGGCAGAGAGAACTGCAAGTGGAGATGCATTTAGGTGAAAAAGTTTGAGAATTGAGGCTGGAGCTTAGTTCGCTGTTGGGAGGGGGACACACTGCGGCTGGAGCTGAGGCTGAAAAAGTAGGTTAGGATTAGGTTGTGAACTGACCAGTTTGGAGGCCTAGGAGATGATTAGCTTTCACTTCTGCACAGTTCTCAGTTCCCCATCCATCATCTCACCAGATCTCAATGGCTCAAAGGCCTTACTGGCATCTACTTGTTTACACATGGGGGAGACCAAAATGCAGAGAAGAGAAAAAGCAGCTCCTTTTTTTTTTTTTTTTTTTTTTTTTAAACCTCATCCTTGCTCACAGCGTCATAGCCTAAGCTGTCTGGGAATTAAATCCCTGCATCTCTGGCATTTTACAGCCTGGTCAGGCAGCAGGCCCGCATCCCCCTCCTAAGCCAGTAGTGAAGCAAAGAGAAACCTCCCTCACCAGAGCAATGAACCCACTATGGGATAATGGGGCGATTTTTGGAACTTGTGAAATTGGAAAGGCAGAGAAATTCAGTTTAAATAGCTGCTGGCAGACATTCTCACAAACACCTACTATAGGGGAGGCAGAAGCAATAGGCCTGGGTTTGAATTCTGTCTCAGAGGTTGATTCATTCACTTTGTTTTGGAGCACCAATCACAGTTTTAGGTGTAGAGGATATAAAATAATAAAGGTTCCTGGCTCTTTGCCAGCCTAGACTCTGGTGTTGGAGACAGAAAGTTAACAATCAAGCTATAAAATGTGTAAGTGCTACCAAAGCAACAGTCAGGACAGAGAGCAGAAATTTGGGAGGCAGACCACTTGACTTTGAATACTGGCTGTAACCATGACCGGTTACTTCATTTATGTGTGCCTCAGTATCCTTGTCTGTAAAATGGGGAAAATAATACTGTTTAACTTAATCCGTTCAGGCTAACCATGACAAAACCCCACAAGACTGAAGGGCTTAAACAACAGAAATTTATTTCTCACAGTTCTGGAGGCTGGGAAGTCCAAGATCAAGATGCTGGCCAATTCAGTTCCTGGTGAGGACTCTTTTCCTGACTTGTAGATGTCCACCTTCTTGTTATGTCCTCACATGGCTTTCTCCATACATGTGTGCATTCAGTCTATAGGAAACTTCTAGGCAGTTGTGAGGCTTAACTTGAGTAGTACACACAAAATGCATAGAATGATACCTGGCCCATGGTAACCTTGCAAGGAATGTTATCCAGATGAGCATCGTAAGGGGAACTAAAGAGGAGGAGCAAGAATGCAGATAGCATTAAGAAAGGCGGTCAGGAGGAGCACCTGGGTGGCTCAGTCGGTTGAGCATCAGACTCTTGGTTTTAGCTCAGGTCATGATCTCAGAGTTTCATGAGTTCAAGCCCCAAGTTGGGCTCTGCACTGGCAGCATGGAATCTGCTTGGGATTCTGTCTCTCCTTCTCTCTCCGCCCACCTCCCCCTGCACTCACACGGTCTCTGTCTCTCTCAGAATACATAAACTTAAAAAGAAAAAGAAAGGTAGTCAGGAAAGCCTTCTTTGAGGAGGTGACAGGGAGCTGAGGCCCAAATGAAATCAAAGAGATAGCTACACAATGATCCTTGGGGAATAGTGGTTCTGGCAGAGGGGACTACTAGTACAAAGGCCCTGAGGTGGGAAGGAATTTAGCTATTTTTGGAAAAGAAAGACAGCCTGTGTGAATGGAGCCTAGTGATACCATGAAATGGAGGGGAAGGTGAGGTAGGCAGGAGTTAGATCATTCGGGGCCTTGCTAGCCATGGAAAAGATACTGGTCTTTGCCTTAGGAGCAGTGGAAAGTCCCCTGATTTGTCTCATAAACCTGAAGTAAATGAAGACTGGTAGAGAAAGAACCCAGGGGCCTGAAGACTTGGATTGAGTCTGTGCCTCTTGACTAGTTAGGTGTGCTTGTAAAGTGTTTTTCCTTACTGGGGCCATAACCTCCGCATATGAAAAAGAGGCGTTGTAGTGCCTCTCCTAGAAGCTTTGTGAAGACCCAAAGATGCGTCTTTGCTTCTTAAGTGTTGGTTGGCATGGCCCTGAGAGGATGTTTAAAGTACAGCTTTCTGGGGCGCCTGGTTGGCGTCGGTTAAGCGGCGACTTCGGCTCAGGTCATGATCTCGCGGTCAGTGAGTTCAAGCCCCGCGTCGGGCTCTGTGCTGACAGCTCAGAGCCTGGAGCCTGTTTCAGATCTGTGACTCCCTCTCTCTGACCCTCCCCTGTTCATGCTCTGTCTCTCTCTGTCTCAAAAATAAACAGCCGTTAAAAAAATAAATAAATAAAGTACAGCTTTCTGAGTCCATCCTCATGCTCCCTGGATGATTATTCTCATGCAGGGGACGGGGTTCACAGACCTGACTTGGAGAAACATAACTCTAGGGAGTGATGAGTGGAAGAGTCCTCAGTGAACAATGAAGTGAGGAGTTAATGGTGGGATTTAGATGGGGGCCTAGCCCACATGGCCCTCTGCTCTTTATGGAGCTGGGCACCTGTTGGGACCAGCCTACTTCCCTACCTTTTCCCCAGGACAGTGCGTCCCTACCTTTTCCCCAGGGAAGTGCTTCAGGAGGAGAGATGTATACCTCCAGCTCTCTGATTTCTGGTTCACAGGTGGGAACACTGAGGCCCAGAGCTCAGAACGCAGGGGTCAAGCCCTCTGAGAGGGAAACAGACATAAAGCGTGCTGGTTCTGGTCTCAAGGCAGTTCTACAGGGATGAGAGAAGATGAAGATGTGGCCTGAATTCAGGGTTCTGGTCACTGTAAGGTTGGCCCAGCAGCAGACAAGTCTGGGAGGGCCCAGATGACTGATCAAGGGCCCAGCAACTCAAGGCAAGTTAAACATCTGATTCAAGTCCCAGCTGTTGAGTCTAGCTTTGTGACCATGGGCTAGTCACTAAATCCCTTGGAACCTCAGTTCATTTGTTTGTAAAACGAGGATAAGATCTCTGTCTCAGGAAGCTGTAAGAGAACTAAATAAGGTAGCGTGCTCAGCAAAGTGTCTGGCTCTCAGAAGACTCTCAGTAATTGAGGGCATTTATTCATATCATATCACTTCCATTCAGTCTTCATCCAACCCTGTGAGGTAAGTACTATTACCTCCATTTTTCAGATGAGAAAATTGAGGTCCTGTGGCATAAAGTAAATGTCACAAGGTCACTGCTAGGAAGTGAGTGAGACAAGATTCAAAGCCAGGCAGTCTGGTTTCAGAGACGGGACACTTAACCACAATGCTACATTGTTTCTCTGGGCCTCCGTTCCCATATCTGTAAAAAAGGAATCTATATAATAGAACTTTTATTGCGATGTTGATGCGAAGTTTGAGTTAATGTATGTAAAGAGCTTAGGAAACTGCCTTTTATTTAGCAAGTGCTCAGTAAATGTGAGCTATCTTTTTTATTAAAGAGAAACTTTATCAGGCAGTCTGTCCAGAGATGGTCTGGAAAGGAGGTAGTGACTGCCTCATCCAGAGACAGGGAAGGATCCCCTGGGAACTGTAGGGGGAAATTCAAACCACGGGGAAGGTTGGTCCTCAAGCCCTTTAACTCACCTTCCAGCGCCAGCACTTAGTGGGAAAAGTGAAAAGAACCAAGCTGAGGGTGGAACAGAGTTGTGTGGGATTGGGGCCAAAAACCAGAGGGGAAATGCAGGAAGAGCTTCCTGGGGGGAGTGGGGCTCAAAGGAAGGATTGGTGGGATTTGTAACAGCCAGGAAGGACCTGAGAGTTTGCGTGGTATGATGGAAGTCATGGAAAATTATTGAGCAGGGACAAAGTGTCACATGATACTTTATGAAGAAGCTGTCTGTGCACATAGCAGATGATGTGTAGGGGTGGGGACTGAGGCAGGGCCACTAGGCAGAAGGGTGCTGACTATAAAGATGCAGCCCTGGCTGGGTCAGAACTTCCTCCCTGGGTCAGAACTTCAAAGCCACCAAACCCTGAGGTATACAGATGAGGAAACAGGCCTAGAAAGGAGCAGTAGAACTCAGGCTTCTTACCTCCCAGACTGGATTCTGCACACACCTGGCTCCCCTGCCCTGTCTATAGCAGCATCCTCCCTCCCCCTGGCCACCCCCAGCAGCTGCTGTTGAGCCCTTCCTAAGTGGATCTGCCCATAATCCTCTTCTTTTCATCCCCTAGGGAGGATGAGCTGGTGTTAAGACTAATGCAGCCATTAATCCTATTTCCTCCCAGCCTTGATCCCCAGGAGCAGCTGGATGGAGGGTGTCTGGGCTATGAATGAGAAAGAAGGGGGCTTATCCAGAGCAGGTGTCCCAGGAGGCCAGGCTAAATCAGATATATTGATTATACTGAGACACATGTAATTGCTAGCAATGGCTCAAGCCACCTTGAGAGTAACTGAGCTCCCCATTACCAGAGCTATGGGAGCAGGAGCTCAACAGCAATTCCAGAGCAGAGGGTGGACCAGGATTCCTGTCTAGGGTGGAGTACCTTACAGCTGTGCAAGGCCAGAATTCTGTGTGAACAGTTGCTGCCTCTGAAAGCTAACTAACCAGAAGGGAAAGACAAAATACATACACTGGGGACCTACTTCTTCCAGACAGACGGTGCCAATCACCAGTTAGCCCACTAGTTCTGCCTTCTTCTGAACCTACCTCTGTCTTCTCTGGGCACTTGGCAACCTTCAGGTCTGACCCACATCTACGTAGCCTCTGTATCTGCAGGCATGCATAGGACTCTGTGTCCTGGCACAGGCCTTAGATGCTGAGCTGGAAAAGGAAGATGGTGAGATGGACGGAACTTGGGCCTTCTGGGAATGTGCAGGGTTTGGAAAAGCCCAGAGGCTGGGGAGAGAAGTGCAGGTGCACATTTTGGTAACTCCAGACTCCTCTCTTAGACCCTCAGAGGTTACCTGGTCCAACTTCCTTCCTCAATGAACAGACCAGACAGGAAACTTGAGTGCAGAGTGTTAGACCCAGGGGTGTTTGGAAAGAAGGATGTGGCCATCCCCCATGGGAAATGCTGGTAAGACAGAACTCCTCTCTGAGGCCTTGTTAAGGATAGAGGCCTTAGAGAATGGCAGAAGGATGTGGCTTGTGTCTAACTTTGCTTCTTTCCTAGAGAAGCTCCGCCCTCTGAGGCCATGGAGGTGGAGTCTACGGAGGCCCGGTCATCCTCCACCCTCGGCTACAAGCGATCCGGCCGTCGCTACAAGTGCCTGTCCTGTACTAAGACATTTCCAAATGCGCCCAGGGCAGCGCGTCATGCTGCCACCCATGGTCCTGTAGACTACACAGAGGAGGTGGCGGAAACGAAGCTGAAGCCGGAGACAGAACCCAAAGCAGAGGACGCCAGCGGGGACAAGGTGTCAAGTGCATCGGCAAAGCCTCGGCCTTATGCATGCCCGCTGTGCCCCAAGGCCTATAAAACGGCACCTGAGCTGCGCAGTCACGGTCGCAGCCACACTGGTGAAAAGCCCTTCCCTTGCCCCGAGTGTGGCCGCCGCTTTATGCAGCCAGTGTGCCTGCGTGTGCACCTGGCCTCACATGCTGGCGAGCTGCCCTTCCGCTGTGCTCACTGCCCCAAGGCCTATGGCGCGCTCTCCAAGCTCAAGATTCACCAGCGTGGTCACACGGGCGAGCGGCCCTATGCTTGCTCCGATTGCGGCAAGAGCTTCGCCGACCCTTCCGTGTTCCGCAAGCACCGGCGCACCCACGCGGGCCTGCGGCCCTACGGCTGCGAGCGCTGCGGCAAGGCCTACGCTGAGCTCAAGGACCTACGCAACCATGAGCGGTGAGGGTGCGGTGCTGTGGTGAGGGAGCCGGGGTTGGGAAGAACCGACCAGGGGCGGAGGAGGGAGGGATATGGCGCAACAGCGGTGGCCCTGTGACCAACCGGGCGTGGGGTTGAGGCTCAAAGAGGGAAAAGAGCCAATGGGAAGGTGAGTGGGGCTGGGCCGTGGGGAGAAGCTGGTGCCCCTGGTTGGGCAGGGGCGGGGCAGACTGTGTTGGGAGGGAGCCCTGGAGGATTCCGTTGGGATCTGATTGGCCTGGGTCCGACTGGAAAGGGGACCCGCTGGAAGTTGGGCCACCCGGAGGGTCTCTGCTGGAGGTTAGTAGGTGGGAGTGGGGTCTGGCTCTTGGTGGGGTCTTATCTGGGATCTAGACACCTAGCCTGAAGATTCCCTACTCTGGGGTGCAGCCCTGTGTACCCCTACCCCCGGGATGTTAGGAGCCCCTAACTCACAGCAGACAGGCAGCAGTGGTCAGGTGAGGGACCTGCCACCTTCATGACCCATCCTCCACACTCCACAGGTCCCACACCGGTGAGCGCCCCTTCCTCTGCTCGGAGTGTGGGAAGAGCTTCTCCCGCTCGTCCTCTCTCACGTGCCACCAGCGGATCCATGCGGCACAGAAGCCCTATCGCTGCCCAGCCTGTGGCAAGGGCTTCACGCAGCTCAGCTCCTACCAGAGCCATGAGCGCACTCACTCGGGCGAGAAGCCCTTCCTGTGCCCGCGTTGTGGCCGCATGTTCTCTGACCCCTCAAGCTTCCGGCGCCACCAGCGGGCCCACGAGGGGGTAAAGCCTTATCGCTGCGAGAAGTGCGGCAAAGACTTTCGGCAGCCCGCAGACCTGGCCATGCACAGGCGGGTGCACACAGGCGACCGGCCGTTCAAGTGCCTGCAGTGTGACAAGACGTTCGTGGCGTCTTGGGACCTCAAGCGCCATGCGTTGGTCCACTCAGGCCAACGGCCTTTTCGCTGTGAGGAGTGTGGGCGAGCCTTCGCGGAGCGAGCCAGCCTTACTAAGCACAGCCGGGTGCACTCAGGTGAGCGCCCCTTCCACTGTAACGCCTGTGGAAAATCCTTCGTGGTATCGTCCAGCCTGAGGAAGCATGAGCGGACCCATCGGAGTAGTGAGGCCGCAGGGGCTCCCCCTCAACAGGAGCTGGTAGTAGGGCTGGCACTGCCTGTCAGTGTGGCAGGCGAGGGCTCCACGGCCCCGGCAGCAGGTGCAGGGCTAGGGGATCCTCCAGCAGGGCTGCTAGGGCTGCCCCTGAATCAGGTGGTGTGATGGCCACCCAGTGGCAAGTGGTAGGCATGACGGTGGAACATGTGGAGTGCCAAGATGCTGGGGTTGGGGAGGCTCCTGGTCCCTTGGCAGGGGTGGGCGAGGTGGGAGGTGAGGAAGTTGACGAGAAGCCACCGCAGTTTGTGTGCCGGGAGTGTAAGGAGACGTTCTCCACGCTGACGCTGCTGCGACGGCATGAGCGCTCACACCCAGAGCTCCGGCCCTTTCCCTGCACCCAGTGTGGCAAGAGCTTCTCTGACCGGGCTGGGCTGCGCAAACACAGCCGCACCCACAGCTCTGTGCGCCCCTACACCTGCCCCCACTGCCCCAAGGCCTTCTTGAGTGCGAGCGACCTGCGCAAGCATGAGCGTACCCACCCCGTTCCCATCGGGACCCCCACGCCCCTCGAGCCCCTTGTGGCTTTGCTAGGAATGCCTGAAGAGGGACCAGCGTGAAGCCCATGCCCCGCCACCTCACTCCCAGGAGCCCAGGCCTCACGGGGTGCGTCCTGAACCTCTCTTTGCCCCGGCTCACTCTTTAGACTCCAGATCCCTGCCCCACCCCCGGGCAGCTAGCTCTCCTTGCCAACAAAGAGCTGGGGACGATGGAGGTGGCAGCTATTGAGAGATGTGTGTCTCTCTCTGAGTAACACTCATTAAAGCATTCACTTTGACACTGAGTTGTCTTCTGTGTTTTGGTTTGGTGGAAAGGGAGTGGGAGTTTGGACATCAGATAAGGTTCAGTGGAGACCCCTGGATTGACAGATAAGAAACTAGAAGGGTCTTTGGATGCATTGTTTCCCAACATATGTTTTCAGAATGTCTTTTGAAAAAGGGTTCCCTGGTCAAGGAAGTACCAGGAATTTCCTGTGCCCTTCTTGGGGATTGTTGGTGATCAAGAGTGTACTAAAGTCATTGATAAATCCTACAATGAACATCTGTTTAGCTCTGCCCATAGTTATTTCATCCTGGAAACCTTTTACTGACTAGTTCTGTCCTTTTACAGATAACACAGAGGTCCTAAATTAGTATATTTCCTGTATACTACAGTAATAAATTAGAAAAACTACTTGGGGGACAAAGAGGGACAAACAAAACCCATAAACTACGAAAGAATAAACCTCACAAGAAATATGCAAAACCTATATGAAGAAAATGGTATCACTGTCCTGAAGGTTTTAAGACCTAACTAAATGGAGACATACCATGTACCTGCATGGAAAGACATTCTCCCTAGTCTAATCCTTAGATTCACTGTCACCCAAAAAGATTTATTAACACAACTTGAAACCCCAAAACTCCTGTAATACATTTAATGGAGGTGATGTATTTGACATACTAGATAAACACCAAAGCACTGAAGTTAAAATAGGTTATTATTGGCACAAGAATAAATCAGCCAATGGAGTTGGGGGTGGGAGGGTTTAGAAACAGCCCTATTTCTGAGAATTTAGTTTATGGTAAATATGATTATTCAAATCAGTGGGGAAAGGATGGCTGTTAAATTACAGTCCTATCCATAATCTGGAGGACTACACAACTTTTTAAAGACCAAAAAAAAAAAAAAAAGAAACCTCACATTTAGTATAAATTGATATAATTTTGGGGGAGATGATTTGGGCATGTTTATTAAAAATTCAAATGCATATACCCTTTGACTTGGCAAGCACATGTCAAAAAATTTACACCACAGAGTTCTTTTTCCACTTCCGTGGCAAAGTTGAAGACAAGAATGCTCGGTGCAGCAAAATTTGTGATAACCGGGAATACCCTAAATGTCCATTAGCAAAGGACTAATTACATAAAGCTAGCCACTATAAAATATATTATGCAGCTGTTTTTAAAAAATGAGGCTTATTAACTTATTTTGTTGAAAGATATCTTGAAAATATGTCAAGTGAAAAAAATAAGGTACAAAGCAGTGTGGTTAGCATGTTCCCATTAAGTTTATTTATTTATTTTTGAGACAGAGAGAGCACAAGCAAGGGAGGGGCAGAGAGAGAGGGAGACACAGAATCCAAAGAAGGCTCCAGGCTGTGAGCTGTCAGCACAGAATCTGATGCGAGGCTCAAATCCACGAGCCTTTAGATCCTGACCTGAGCCAAAGTCAGACACTTAACTGACTGAGCCACCCTGGCGCCCCTTGAATATTTTTAGAAGGACACTCAAGAACAGACTTTGGATTATAAAGTCCAGCCACTAGGGCCTTCCCAATTTATAAGCCAAAATGAAACCAAAGGTCAGAGTGAACTAGTTCCTCCTTACCATGCTCTTATCATCTCTAGACTTGCTCTTATCAACACTAGACCAAGTTGGCAGCCTCAGGAAGTGACCCATGTGCACCCCCTCTCCAGGCCCACATGCCAGTCATAGGGGACTTTGCAGTAGCTGGTAAAGTCAGGACTGTTAACACCAGGTAGCTCCAGGAACAGAAATAGCAAGTATCCCCTTGATGTCAGGGACTTCACTCAAGAGTTGTCATGCCCAGGTCCTCAGACAGTAGCTTTAGAAGAGGTTCTTATCCCTGTTCTCCATAGCAGCACAAGGGGGCCACATGGTAGCAGCAGGGACCAGGATGTCATAGCTGCGGGAAGAGACACCAGTTTGGCCAAGGACACTCACTGCCTGTTGCCATTCGCAAAGTAAGACAAGCACTGACTCCAGGCCTTCTGCCTGTACAGGCTGGCATCAAAGTCTGACAGAATCCAAGGAAGAAACAAACTGGACTAGGGTATTGGAAATGGAGATTTTTGTTACTACTGACTTGTGAACTTGAGCAAGATGATTTATCTTGGAGATGACGAGGCACCTTTTAAAAATTGGTACAAAGATACCATAGACCCTAATCAACAGACACCCACGGGTATCTATCTACAATGAAGGATGAAGTGGGTCCTGTGGAGGTTTAGAAGAAATCCACAACTTCTGCTCCCTTTCTGGGACCAGATAGCACACCCATACCTTGGTCCCCCTCTCTGACACCCCAGGCATCCCACATCCCAGTTCCTGCTCCCTGAGGACTCAGATGGTCTGACTTTTTTTAAAAAATTATTTTAACAGCTTTATTAAGAAATAATTTACATGCCATACAACTAACCCATTTGAAGTATCCAATTCAGTGGTTTTTAGTATATTCACAGGGTTATGCAACCATCTGAATCTAATTTTAGAATAGTTTCATCCCCTTAAAAGAAACTCCATACCCATTAGCTGTCACTCCCTATTGCCCCCAACCCCAATTCCCAACTCCTTTCCCTTAGCCCTAGTCAATCACCAATCTACTTTCTGTCCGAGTTGCCTCCTGTGGATGTTTCATGTAAATGGAATCATACAATATGTAACTGGCCTCTTTCACTTAGCACACTGTTCTCAAGGTTCATCCATGCTGTAGCATTTGTCAGTACTGCATTCCTTTTTATTGTCGAATAATATTCCATTGTATGGAGATACTTTTTTTAATCCATTCACAATTGATGGACATTTGGGTTTCCTTTGTCTATTGTGAATAATGCAGCTAGGAACATTCATATGAACATTCTATGAACAAGTTTTTATGTGGACATGTCTTTTAATTCTCTTGTTTGTGTATCTACCACTTGAGGAACTGTCAGAATGTTTTCCAAATGGCTGCACCATTTTACATTCCCACCAACAGGATATGAATGTTCCAATTTCTCCACACCTTTACCAACAGCTGTTATTATCTGCCTTTTATTATAGCCATCCTTGTGGGTGTGAATTTGTGGTTATGATTTGCATTTCCCTGATGGCAAATGATGTTGGGCATTTTTTGTGTGTATTTATTGGCCATTTGTATGTCATCTTTGGATAAATGTCTGTTCAAGTTCTTTGCCCATTTTTTAATTGGGCTGTTTGACTTTTTGCTGTTGAGCGGTAATAAAAGCTTTTTATGTATTCTAGATAGAAGTTTCCTATGATTTGCAAAATTTCTCTCATTGTGTGGGTTGTCCTTTTATTTTCTTGGTGCCCTTTGAAGCACGAAAGTTTTTAATTTTGATGATATCTCATTTATCTATTTTTTTCTTTTGTTGCTTGTGCTTTGCAGAGCCATATGTAAGAAACCATTCCCTAATTCAAGGTCATGAAGATTTATGCCTATGTTTTTATCTAAGAGTGTTACACATGTTTATAAAGTTTACAACCTAGTTATAAACTTACAAGCTTAAACTTTATAAAAGTTCATTTTTGGTAAACTATAAAAGTTTTATAGCTCAAAGCTCTCACATTTGGGTCTTTGATCCATATTGGGTTAATTTTTGTGTATGTTTGAGATAGGGGTTCGATTTCATTCGTTTGCACATGGATATTCAATTGTCCCAGAACTAGGGCGCCTGGGTGGCTCAGTTGGTTAAGCATCTGACTTCAGCTCAGGTCATGATCTTGTGGTTTGTAAGTTCAAGCCCCATGTCGGGTTTCATGCTGACAGCTCAGAGCCCGGAGCCTGCTTTGGATTCTGTGTCTCCCTCTTTCTCTGCCTCTCCCCCGCTTGCGCTCTTTCACTCTCTCTCAAAAATAAACATTAAAAATAATAATAAAATAAAATAATAAAGACTTATTTTTCCATTGAAGTGGCTTGATATCCTTGTTGAAAATTAACTGTATAGGGGCGCCTGGGTGGCGCAGTCGGTTAAGCGTCCGACTTCAGCCAGGTCACGATCTCGCGGTCCGTGAGTTCGAGCCCCGCGTCAGGCTCTGGGCTGATGGCTCAGAGCCTGGAGCCTGTTTCCGATTCTGTGTCTCCCTCTCTCTCTGCCCCTCCCCCGTTCATGCTCTGTCTCTCTCTGTCCCAAAAATAAATAAACGTTGAAAAAAATTAAAAAAAAAAAAGAAAATTAACTGTACACAGGTTTATTTCTGGAATCTCAATTGTATTCCATGAAGATATACATATCTATCTATCTATCTATCTATCTACTATCTTTACTTTCTTTATGCTAGTATCACACTATTTTGCTTACTATAGCTTTGTAATAAGTTTTATCAAGACCTGTGATT